>NW_024744839.1:11051086-11083783 GCF_018991925.1 Homarus americanus | reverse complement strand
GTGAGGAGCTACACATGAAGAAGGGTAGTGTGAAGGGTCTAGGTCAGAGCACATGAAGAAGGGTAGTATGGTCTGAAGAGGAGAGCTACACATGAAGAAGGTAGTGAAGGGTCTGGGTGAGGAGCTACACATGAAGAAGGGCAGGAAGTGTCTGGATGAGGAGCTACAAGAAGAAGTGTAGTGAAGGATCTGTGAGGAGCAAATGAAGAAGGGTAGTGAAGGGTCTGGGTGAGGAGCTACACATGAAGAAGGTAGCAGAAGGGTTTGGGTGAGGAGCTACACATGGAAGAAGGGTAGTGAAGGGTCTGGGAGGAGCTACACATGAAGAAGGGCAGGAAGGTCTGGGGTGGAGGAGCCACAATACGAAGAAGTGGGTAGTGAAGGGTCTGGGGTAGAGAGCATGGAAGGGGTAGTGAAGGGTCTGATGAGAGTCACAAACAAAGTGTAGTGAAGGGGTCTGGGTGAGTGGAGCTACAAATGAAGAAGTGGCAGGAAGGGTCTGGGTGTGAGCTACAAGAAGGGTAGTGATGTGTTCTGGGTGAGACACAAGGAAGAAGGTAGTGAAGGGTCTGGGTGAGAAGCACAAGAAGGTAGGGAAGGGCTCTGGGTGAGGAGCTACATGAAGAAGGTGTGAAGGGCCTGACAGAGCTACAAGAAGAAGGGTAGTGAAGGGTTCGGGGTGAGAAGCTGGCAATGCCAAGAAGAATAAATGGTGGTAGTGAAGGGTCTGGGTGAGGAGCACACATGAAGAAGGGTAGTGAAGTGTTCCACAGAGGAGCTACATGAAGAAGGGTAGTGAAGTGTCTGGGTGAGGAGCTACACAAGAAGAAGGGTAGTGAAGGTCTGGGTGAGAAGCTACACAAGAAGAAGGGTAGGAAGGGTCTGGGGTGAGGTCACATGAAGAAGGGTAGTGGGGTGAAAGCCTGTGTGAGAAGCACACAAGCATAAGGGCAAGTGTCTGGGGGAGGAGCTACACATGAAGAAGGGGTAGGTGGGGAAGGATTTGGGGTGAGGAGCTACACAAGAAGAAGGGGTAGTTAAGGGTCTGGGGGTGAAAGGCACAAGAAGATGGGTAGTGAAGGGTCTGGGGTGAGAGCAACATGAAGATGGGGTAGAAGGGTCTGGGGTGAGAAGCACAAGAAGATGGGTAAAGGGCCTGGGTGAGGAGACAATAAGGCAGTGAAGGGCTTGGGGTGAGGAGCTAGCACATGAAGAAGGAGGAAGGGTTCTGGGTGAGGAGCTACACATGAAGAAGGGTAGTGAAGGGTCTGGGTGAGGAGCTACACATGAAGAAGGGGTAGTGAAGGGTCTGGGAGGAGCTACACAAGAAGAAGGTAGTGAAGGGTCTGGGTGAGGGACACATGAAGAAGGGTAGTGATGGGGTCTGGGTGATGGAGCCACACATGAAAAGGAAGGGTTCAAAAGAGGAGCCACACAAGAAGAAGGGTAGTGAAGGGTCTGGGGTGAGAGCTACACAAGAAGGAAGGGTAGTGAAGGGTCTGGGTGAGGAGCTACACATGAAGATGGGTAGTGAAGGGTCTGGGTGAGGAGCTACACAAGAAGAAGGGTAGTGAAGGGTCTGGGTGAGGGGAGCTACAATAAGAAGAAGGGTAGGAAGGGTTCTGGGTGGAGGACAATGTTAAGGAAGAAGGGTAGTGAAGTGTCTGGGTGAGTGGAGCTACACAAGAAGGAAGGGTAGAAGGGCTCTGGGTGAGGAGCTACACATGATGAAGGGTAGTGAAGGATTTGGGGAGGACACATATGAAGAAGGGCAGTAAGGGTTCGTGAGGAACTAAGCACAAGAAGAAGGGTAGTGAAGGGGTCTAAGAGGTAAGCCACACATGGCGAAGGGTAGTGAAGGTATTGTCTGGGGTGGAGGAGCTACACAAGAAGAAGTGGTGAAAGGGAAGTGTCTGGGAGAGTGAGCCACAAGGAAGAAGGGAGGAAGTATCTGGGTAAGGAGCTACACACATGAAGAAGGGTAGTGAAGTGGTCTGGGTGAGGAGCTACACATGAAGAAGGGTAGTGAAGGAAGTCAAAGAGAGCCACAAAGAAGAAGGGTAGTGAAGGGTTCTAGGTGAGAGCTAAATATGAAGAAGGGTAGTGAAGGGTCTGGATGAGGAGCAAGGACATGAAGAAGGGTAGTGAAGGGTCTGGGTGAGGACAACATGAAGAAGGGTAGTGAAGGGTCTGGATGAGGAGCTATACATGAAGAAAGGTAGTGAAGGGTGAGGAGCTGCATGAAGAAGGGTAGTGAAGGGTCTGGGTGAGGAAACACACATGAAGAAGGGTAGTGAAGGGTCTGGATGAGGAGCTACACAAGAAGAAGGGCAGAAGGAAGTGTTCTGGATGAGGAGCCACAAGAAGAAGGGTAGTGTGGAGGTGCCTGGGCAAGGAGCTACACATGAAGAAGGGTAGTATGGGTCTGGGTGAGGAGCGCAAGAAGGGTAGGAAGGGTTCAGTGAGGAGCACAAGAAGGCTAGTGGATGTGTCTACAAGGGGAGGAGCATGCAAGATGGGTAGTGAAGGGTCTGGGGTGAGGAGCACAAGAAGGGGTAGTGAAGGGTCTGGGGTGAGAAGCACAAAAGGGGTAGTGATGTGTCTGGATGAGGAGCTACACAAGAAGAAGGGTAGTGAAGGGTTCGGGGTGAGGTGCTACACATGAAGAAGGGTAGTGAAGGGTCGGGGTGAGGAGCTACATGAAGAAGGGTAGTGAAGGGTTTGGGTGAGGAGCCACAAGAAGAAGGGTAGTGAAGGGTCTGGGTGAGGAGCCACACAAGAAGATGGGCAGTGAAGGGTCTGGGGTGAGGAGCTGCTAACAAGAAGAAGGGGTAGTGAAGGGTCTGGGTGAGGAGCCAAGCACAAGAAGAAGGGTAAATGAAGGGTCTGGGTGAGCTACACAAGAAGAAGGCGTAGTGAAGGGTCTGGGTGTGGAGCTACACAAGAAGAAGGGTAGTGAAGTGGCTCTGGGGTGAGGAGCTACACATGAAGAAGTGTAGTGAAGTGTGTGAGGAGCTACACATGAAGAAGGGGTAGTGAAGGGTTTTGGGTGGAGGAGCCACATGAAGAAGGGGTAGGTGAAGGGTTTGGGGGAGGAGCAGCAAAAGAAGAAGGGTAGTGAAGGGTTTGGGTGAGAGCGGCACACAAAAGAAGGGTAGTGAAGGAATTTAGTGAGGAACTACACAAGAAGAAGGGTAGTGGAAGGGTCTGGGTGACAAAGAAGGTAGTGAAGGGTCTGGGTGAGGAGCTACAACAAGAAGGGGTAGTGATGTGTCTGGGTGAGGAGCCACATATGAAGATGGGTAGTGAAGGGTCTGGGGTGAGGACTAAGCACAAGAAGCGGGGTAGTGAAGGGTCTGGGGGAGAGGAGCTACACAAAGAAGGGTAGTGATGTGTTCTGGGATGAGGAGCTACACAAGAAGGCTGCAGTGAAGGGTCTGGGTGAGGTGCTACATGAAGAAGGGTAGTAAGGAAGCAGAGCATGTGCTGAAGGGTAGTGAAGGGTTCAAAGGGAGGAGCTACACAAGGAAGAAGGGTAGTGAAGGGTCTGGGGGGAGGAGCTACACAAGAAGAAGGGTAGGAAGGGGTCTAGGTGGAGGAGCTAAAACATGAAGAAGGGTAGGAAGGGTTCTGATGAGGAGCTACACATGAAGAAGGGTAGTGAAGGTCTGGGTGAGGAGCTACACATGAAGAAGGGTGAAAGAAGGGTCTGATGAGGAGCCATGAAGAAAAAGGTAGTGAAGTGGGTCTGGGTGAAGGAGCCACATGAAGAAGGGTAGTGAAGGGTCTGGGTGAGGAGCTGGAAGAAGGGGTGAAAGATGTGTCTGGGTGAGGAGCCATATGAAGATGCAGTGAAGTGGTTCTGGGTGAGGAGCCACACAAGAAGGGTAGTGAAGGGTCTGGGGGTGAGGAGCTACACAAGGGCAGTGGATGTGTCTGGATGAGAAAGCTACAAGAAGAAGGGTAGTGAAGACACATGGTGAAGGGTCTGGGTGAGGGCTGTGAAACGTGAAGTGTCTGGGAGAGGAGCTACACATGACGATGGGTAGTGAAAGGGTCTGGAGTGAGCTACACATGAAGATGGGCAGTGAGGTCTGGGAGAGGCTACATGAATGTAGTGAAGGGTCTGGGTGAGGGAGCTACATGAGATGGGTAGTGGAGTGTCTGGGAGAGAGCACACAATGAAGATGGTGAGCAGAAGGGTCTGGGAGAGGGCACACATAGAGGGTAGTGAAATGTCTGGGTGAGGAGCTACAAGAAAGTAAGAGTCTGGGTGAGAGCTACACAAGAAGTAGTGAAGGGTCTGGGTGAGCTACAAGAAGAAGGTAGTGAGGGTCTGGGTGAGCTACATGAAGGGTAGTGAAGGGTCTGGGTGAGGACTACACATGAAGAAGGGTAGTGAAGGGTCTGGGTGAGGAGCTACATGAAGATGGGCAGTGAGGTCTGGGTGAGGCTACATGAAGAAGGGTAGTGAAGGGTCTGGGTGAGGAGCTACACAAGAAGGGCAGTGAAGTGTCTGGATGAGGAGCTACACAAGAGAAGGTAGTGAAGGGTCTGGGGGAAGGCACATGACATGAAGGGTAGCAAGGGTCTGGGTGGAGGAGCTACACATGAAGAAGGGTAGTGAAGGGTCTGGGTGAGGAGCTACACATGAAGAAGGGTAGTGAAGGGTCTGGGTGAGGAGCTACACAAGAAGAAGGGTAGTGAAGGGTCTGGGTGAGGAGCTACACATGAAGAAGGGTAGTGAAGGGTCTAAGGGGTGAGGAGCTACACATGAAGAAGGGGAGGAAGGGTCTGGGGTGAGGAGCTACATGAAGAGTGAAGGGTCTGGGTGAGGAGCCAAGGCTACGAAGATGGGTAGTGAAGGTCTGGGGGTGAGGAGCCACAACAAGAAGAAGGGCAGTGAAGGGTCTGGGTGAGGAGCTGCTACATGAAGATGGGGTAGTGAAGGGTCTGGGTGAGGAGCTGGGGCATGAAGAAGGGTAGTGAAGGGTCTGGGTGGAGGAGCTACACACGAAGATGGTAGTGAAGGGTCTGGGTGAGGAGCAAGCACATGAAGGGGTAGTGAAGGGTCTGGGTGAGAGCTACAAAGAAGAAGGGTAAAGTGAAGGGTCTGGGTGAGGAGCTGGGCTACATGAAGGGTAGTGAAGGGTCTGGGTGAGGAGCTACATGAAGAAGGGTAGTGAAGGGTCTGGGTGAGGAGCACACAAGATGGTTAGTGAAGGAATGGGGTGAGGAGCCACACATGAAGATGGGGTAGTGAAGGGTCTGGGTGAGGAGCCACACATGAAGATGGGTAGTGAAGGGTCTGGGTGAGGAGCCACATGAAGAAGGGTAGTGAAGGGTCTGGGTGGAGGAGCTAACATGGAAGAAGGGAGGAAGGGTCTGGGTGAGGAGCTACACATGAAGAAGGGTAGGGTGAAGTGTTCAGGTGTGAGGAGCTACACAAGAAGAAGGGTAGTGAAGGGTCTGGGGTGAGGAGCTACACACAGAAGATGGGTAGTGAAGGAATTGGGGTGGAGAGCCACACAAGAAGAAGGGCAGAAGGGGTCTGTGTGAGGAGCTACACAAGAAGATGGGTGCAGGAAGGGTCTGTGAGGAGCTACACATGAAGAAGGGTAGTGAAGGGTCTGGGGGAGGAGCTGGGCACAAGAAGAAGGGTAGTGAAGGGTCTGGGTGAGGAGCCACATGAAGAAGGGTAGTGAAGGGTCTGGGTGAGGAGCTACATAAGGAAGAAGGGTAGTGAAGGGTCTGGGTGAGGAGCCAGCACATGAAGAAGGTAGTGAAGGGTCTGGGTGGAGAGCGCTAACAAGAAGAAGGGTAGTGAAGGGCTCAGGGGTGGAGGGAGCCAGCACATGAAGAAGGGTAGTGAAGGTCTGGGTGAGGAGCCACACATGAAGTGAAGGGGTAGGAAGGGTCTGGGTGAGGAGCTACACATGAAGAAGGGGTAGTGAAGGGTCTGATGAGAGCTACATGAAGAAGGGCAGTGAAGGGTCTGGGCAGAGGAGCCACACAAGAAGAAGGGTAGTGAAGGGTGTAAGGAGGAGCTGGCACAAGGAAGATGGGTAGTGAAGGGTCTGGGTGAGGAGCTACACAAGAAGAAGGGTAGTGAAGGGTCTGGGTGAGGAGCTACACATGAAGATGGGTAGTGAAGGGTTTGGGTGAGGAGCTGCACATGAAGAAGGGTAGTGAAGGGTCTGGGTGAGGAGCTACACATGAAGAAGGGTAGTGAAGGGTCTGGGTGAGGAGCTACACAAGAAGAAGGGTCGTGAAGGGTCTGGGTGAGGAGCTAAACACGCTGAGGAGTAGTGGAGGGTCTGTGTGAGGAACCACACACACTACAGAAAGCATACTATAGGTACTCGCCTCGTGTCGGTTCCTAAAGGATGGTGGAAACTTTTAATGTTGTAATTCAGCTTAATTTAAAACTGTCGCAACTTTTGACTTTGACTTTGATCTTTTTTGGTGACATAAAAGACAGTTTTTCTTTACCGATGTTTATTGACTTATGTTCAACTTCCCTTATATTCTTTTTAGTAAATAAGTCAAGAAATACCAACTTACTGGCGATGATAATTGTGTATGTTGAACGTAATATAGCTTCTGTGTCAGGCACGTCCTCACTCGCCATAATATACTGATCATCACCCAGTTCATAGGATTTCGTATACTACACTCTGTTCATTGCTGTGCGTCTTCGTTTTGTTTTCACAAAATCGCCTACGGTACTTTTATTACAGACTAGTTAATAATATTTATCACCACTTTTTGGAGGAGCTATTCCTGTATGGTCATCGGGTTTTGTTTCTATTTATGCACCAGCGCATAGCTGTTATCTTGAAAACATTATTTTTCAATCTAGCAATCAAACTTTCGATGTACTTTAACTTTTTAAATGCTACTGCTACGCTGCCGTATTCCAGAACGTGGAGCCCATGGTAACCCTATAGGCAATGCCTACTGTTGGTATTCAAGAAGCGCAGTGAAAGCCCACGACGCATTGAATGCGAATGGATATTCGGATATTTACGAGTACTATGATCTAAGAGTATATGTAGTATGTGTTGGAATATAATCGACTTCTTTTTTATTATAAAGGAAGAAATTTGGCTAATATTTAAGAACGCCATTGGTGTTTAAAAAACAATAATATTTATGAAAGGAATTACTGTTATAAATCTCTTACCAGAACATTCAGGTGATGGTTTGCTGTCTGAAGATCGATTTATGCATGCTTGAGGGTGCAATTTATGGGCACTATACTTTACTTATATTTGGAGAAATATAATAAATTTCGTTGGTCATGAACGATTAGAAATTAATCAGAATTACTCTCGTATGCCAGGATATGTGCTGAAACTGTCAGTTTCCAAAATTCCTAAATGTTGAACCAAAATTTATCTTTAGTCACCAGGATGGATGGTTTTCACCAGTTAATTGAATGGACACTGGCTACCTAGCCGGGAATTCCCTGTTGGGCAGAGTGTAGGCTACTTATTTGACCAGGATGTTAAGTTAGGTTGGAAAAGTCATGTACCCTGATATACGAGTGTGAGAGTCATCAGGTCTGGTTCCTTAGGGTTTTTTTTTTTTGGTTAGGTTAGGTTTGGTAGAAATTGATTCTTCTAAAATATTTGGGATGTGCTTGAGGAAAGATTTTTTTCTTCAATTGAAAAGTTTTTAATGTTGCCCGTTATATCGTGCACCTATTTCTGAGTTTTACCAAGTAACTCTTTAGAATTTACAGTAATCGTTAGGTTTGGGTGACTAATTTCTTCTCGTGTTGAATTAAACTCTGAGTCTATTTTCTTCTATGGTATTTCTTGTGCAAAATTAACCTTGATATAGTAGTAATTCCCTATGGGATACCCTACGCTCCACTTTCTTGAATACGATCGATATACCTAAGTTCCTCGTTCAGATATTCACCACTGCATATTAAGATGGACCTTAAAAGAACACTCTCCACGCCTGTCTTGTCCCTTTACTGTGGGCAGATGGATAATAAATACAGTTATCACTGCTCACGGGTTTCCTATGTACAGTAATAGTACAGCACCATAAATTTCGCAATCTGCCCCACTAGCCAGGTAGGAGCCGCCCAGGAGGATGGACCTGATATTTAATCCTGTGTTGTTTCTCTTTGTACTTGACAATCTTTGCTAACAAGGCCAAGGGACGCAACGTTACGGAAGAGACTACCTTAAACCTGTGTTTCCTTGCGGGTTTTCTTACTGCCTTACTGACCCACTTATATATATATATATATATATATATATATATATATATATATATATATATATATATATATATATATATATATATATATATATATATATATATATATATATATATATATATATATATATATATGCAGTACTTCACAGAATATTATCTAATAATATACTTAAGAAATATAACACAAACAAATGTGACAAAATAACAAAATAATAGCGTAAAATTCGTAAATAATTAACAGTGCAACTCTTGTGGACACACAGGGAGCCGTCATCTTGGTCTTCCGTGTCTGGATGTTGAGAGGATCTTCTCCAGTCTTCAGCGACCAAGACAACCCGGCGTCCTTTTCTCCCTCCCTCTTAACAAGGTACAGTAGCGTCCTTCTCTCACTCCCTTGTTCTCTAAGACCCACGTTGTCCCCTCGTATAATGTGTTGACGTTCTCTAACATACACGTTCTCCCCTGGCATAAGGTGTAGACGTTCTCTAATACACACGTTCCCTCCTTGTATGAGGTATTAACGTTTTGTAACGCACACGTTCTTTCCTGGTATAAGGTGTTGACGTTCTTTTTACACACACACGTTCTTTCCTGGTATAAAGTGTTTACGTTCTCTAACACACACGTTTTCTGCTGGTATAACGTGTTGACGTTCTTTAACACACATGTTTTCTCCTGGTATAAGATGTTGAAGTTCTCTAACACACACACATTCTCCCTTGGTATAAGATATTGTCATGGGTTGCGCCAGGCCTGCTAGGCCTGCCTCAGGAAACTGTACTCCAATGTTTGTTTTATTAAAGATAAGACCACCGGCTAGGCATGACTACGTTATCAAGATTCCATTTGTGCCTCGAGGTATGTGAGCTAAGTTTTGGGGCCCAGTAGAACAGTGCTGTATTGTTGACCGTGCCTCACGCCCGCCACAACCATATTTTAGCCAGTCGGCCCCAGACCATGCCTTAATTCAGGGAAGAGCTGGGCGCCGCACAGAGTCCATTGCCGCGACACCGTCCTGAGGACTCAGTGAAAAGAGACTGTGTGTGTTCTAACCCCAAATCGCCTTCAGTAATTCTCTTGCGCAACACTCTCGATATGACTGTGGGTGACGCGAGACTACATGTATGCCAAACCCAAGGCTTTATTATTCCCCATAAAAAAAAATAACTTGTGAAGGCTTGTTTGCAACAAGATCGATCCAAGCTGGCCTAGTGAACCTAAGTGGTTATATTCCCCAGCAAAGTGAATGCATCAGATGAGGCGTTAAGGCTCTGGTAAGCCAACTCATAACAGTGTAATTAAATGTGGGGTCCCCAGATTGGAAGCTTCCTCTTTACCAAACTACTTTTATTGTGACATAGAAGTGGCTCATATCTCCTTGCAGATTGTAAATTAGAGTATGGAACCTTGCCAAATAAATGTAAGTACAATCATATATAAATTATCTGTGGTCCCTATCTTATTATTAGTAAATGTAAATGATTAATTGGTTATGACAAAGTATAACAAATAACTTGGATGTAAGAAATTAATTGAATTCATTAAATCATTATTTATCAAGTGTAAATCACATGGAATATCGGGTGTAGTGAATTTCTACGTTGTGATACACCATAATCTCCTGGGCCTGGGGACGGGGGGAGTATATAATAATAATAATAATGATAATAATAACAATAATAATAATAATAATAATAATAATAATAATAATAATAATAATAATAATAATAATAATAATAATAATAATAATAATAATAATAATAATAATAATAATAATAATAATAATAATAATAATAATAATAATAATAATAATAATAATCAAATAAATACAAAAAAGAAAAAAGGTCATGAGTGAGACACAATATATGTATGTTGTGTTGTCAAAGAAAAAGAAACAATTGAGACCCTGCAATTGTGTGTAAATGAGGCAGAAAGTCAGATCAGCAACCTGGGACTTGGTCACAATTTTGTGATGCCATATGGTAAAAAAGAAAAGAAACACATGTATTCCACCCCCGCATGAATACGTGACAGTGTTGACGTTCTCTAACACACACACACACACGTTCTCTCCCGGAATAAGGTGTTGATGTCTTCTAACACACACACGTTCTCTTCCGGTATAAGGTGTTGATGTTTTCTAACACACGTTCTCTCCCGGTATAAGGTGTTGATGTTTTCTAACACACGCGTTCTCTCCCGGAAAAAGGTGTTGATGTTTTCTAACAAACACGTTCTCTCCCAGTATAAGGTGTTAATGTTCTCTAACACACACGTTCTCTCCTGATATAAGGTGTTGATGTTCTCTCATACACACATTCTCTCCTGGTGTAGGGTGTTGACGTTCTTGTACCTGCCGGCGGTGAACGTGTGGCTGTTGTTGTGCCCCTGGAGGCTGGCTCACGACTGGCAAATGGGTTCCATCCCTCTCGTCACATCCTTCACCGACCCCAGGAACGTCGCCTCCCTCCTCTTCTACTCTGCCCTCCTGCTGGTGTTGAGAGCCGGGTGCTGCAGGAAGGTGAGCTTATAAGTGTGTTTATCTATACTTATGATACTTAGAATACTTATAGACGTTCTGCTACTTATACTGTAGTAAACATAAACCTTATTTTTACTTAGATTGGAACGTATCGCCTGAGCAAATGACCTAAGTTTGTGGTTCTACTTAGAACACGTATATATGTAAAGTGAATAATGCTGGAATTATCTCGTGTACCTCACTTTAAAGACATTTATAGCTTCAGGAATTGTTCTGCATACCTTTCAAAACTTAAAGTCCATCTGTGCCTTTGTTCACATACTTCTCTGTTCTTCTTGTTATTGTTCACACTCCTCTGTTCTTCTTCCTGTTATTGTTCACACTCCTCTGTTCTTCTTCCTGTTATTGCTCAAACTCCTCTCCCATTTTATTATCGCCCTCTCTTACCTCCTTGTTATCAATCTTATCTCCCTGTTATCATCCTCTCCCATCTCCCTGTTATCATTCTCATCTTCCTGGACTGATTCCTCGTTAGATATTTAACTTTCTTTTCTCTCATTATTTTTTCGTTATCTTCATTCTCAAGGGGCGGCACTTTTCTTCATTACCTGTACCTGTAGTGAGTTAGTGTTGTTTTGTACCTGTACCTATAATGAGTCAGTCTTGTTCTTTACCTGTACCTGTAGTGAGTCAGTCTTGTACTTTACCTGTACCTGTAGCCAGTCAGTTTTGTTCCTTACCTTTACCTGTAGTGAGTCAGTTTTCTTACTTACCTGTACCTGTAGTGAATCAGTTTTGTTACTTACCTGTACCTGTAGTGAGTCAGTTTTGTTCCTTAACTTTACCTGTAGTGAGTCAGTTTTGTTCCTTACCGTTACCTGGAGTGAGTCAGTTTTGTTCCTTACCTTTACCTGCAGTGAGTCAGTTTTTTACTGTAACTGTACCTGTAGTTAGTCAGCTTTGTTCCTTACCTTTACCTGTAGTGAGTCAGTCCTGTTCCTTACCTGTACCTGAAGTGAGTCAGTCCTGTTCCTTACCTTTACCTGTAGTGAGTCAGCTTTGTTACTTACCTTTACCTGCTAAATACTATTTTTTGTAAACATTCTTCTGTTCACTCTCATCACCCTCTTCTCTCCTACTCCTCTTCAATAATCCGTCCCAACTAGGAAATTATCAATTATTGTGCCACCTACAACATTCTCTCTCACAATGACTCACTCCCCTTGTTCTAACACACACTGAGCCAAGCCTCTCCACCCTCTTCATTATACTGTCATTTCTCTCTCTGTTCCATCATTTACATAGGACAAGTCCATTTTTTGGCCATCATCCCTTCCCGTCGTCCCTGTCACGTCAACCCTCCCCCTCACCCATCACTCTCATTCCCTCACTTCACAATACTGAATATTTCCTCCTCACCCTCTTTCTCTCTTGTCAATCTTAATACTTCATTTGTTAAGTCTGTATGACACCATAACTCTCTCTCTCCTGTGGTCATAACTAACCCCAAGGTCTCCCGCAGGATCAGGAAGGCAGGACGTTGCTGCTGGGGCTAGCACTGATGGTCCTTCCTTTCTTGCCAGCCACCAACCTCCTCTTCACCGTCGGCTTTGTCGTAGCCGAGCGGGTCCTCTACATCCCCAGGTGAGTGTGTCTTGCCCAGGTGAGTGTGTCCTGCCCAGGTGAGTGTGTCCTGCCCAGGTAAGTGTGTCCTGCCCAGGTAAGTGTGTCTTGCTCAAGAGTTTGTTTCCTGCCCAGGTGAGTAAGTCCTGCCCAAGAGAGTGTGTACTCCTTAGGTGAATGTTACATTATTGTACTTAATCTACAAGTGGGTGTAGGTGGGTGTTGGTGGGTGTTGGTGGGTATAGGTGAGTGTTGGGGTGTAGGTGGGTGTTGGGGTGTGGGTGTTTAGGTTTGTAGCTGTGTGTTAGGGTGTAGGTGGGTGTGGGGATGTAGGTGGGTGTGAGGATGTAGGTGGGTGTGAGGATGTAGGAGGGTGTGAGGATGTAGGTGGGTGTTAGGGCATTATAGGAAGTATAGGTTGCTGTTGAGGTGTAGGTGGGTGTTAAGGTATAGGAAGTATAGGTTGCTGTTGAGTATAGGTGGGTGTTGGGGTGCAGGTGGGTGTTGGGGTGTGGGTGTTTAGGTGTAGAGGGTGTAGAGAGGTGTTTGGGTGTAGATTTTTTTTTTTTTTTACGGGAATTAGCCCACCCGGGCACAGGTCGAACGACCCACAACGGGGTCTAGGGGGCGAACAAATAAGAATAGAAAGAAATTAAAAATAGAAAATAAAAAGGTTATATTAATCTATACCACGAAGATGTTGGAAAACCAGCCTTTTAAAGTGAGACAGATTGTTTGAGTATGGAAACACAGAAGAAGGCAGAGCATTCCACAGTTTGGCTGTGTGAGGAAAGAAGGATGTAGTATAACGGGTTATTGTCGTGTGACCGACATCCACAGAGAAACGGTGGGCTCCGCGGGCAAGACGTGTGTTACAAGCCCACGGCCTTGCCGGCGGTACACAGAATGCCAAATCCACCGAACATTGCCCGTTAAAGTACCTGTAAAAGAGAGAGTGAAGCAACATTGCGGAGAAGAGAAAGGGAAGAAAGATTATCAGCTAAAGGAAGAGGAGTCAATAAGACGAAATGCCTATCATTCCACCCCATCTAACAGTTGGACAGAAGAAAAGCCACCCCAGATATGAGAGCAGTACTCCAAGTTAGGACGAATAAATCCCTTATATACGTGAAGCAGCTGCTCAGGATTGAAGTGACTACGGGATCTGTACAGCATTCCCAACTTTCGGGAGGTAGCTTTAGCAATGTTGAGGATGTGTGTTAAGGTATAAGAAGTGTGGGTTGGTGTTGGGGTGTAGGTGGGAGTTTAGGTGTAGGGGTGTAGATGGATATTTGGGTGTAGGTGGGTGTAGATAAGTGTGATGTATATTTCAGCGGGTGTTGGAGGAGTTAGTTAAGCATATGTATTTTTTGTAGGTTATTGTACACACACACACGCACACACACACACACACACACACACACACACACACACACACACACACACACACACACACTGACCATCACCGCGACCTCATTTTAAAATTTGGTGAGAAACTTCTGCACCAAGCTCGACACCTGCTCCTACTTCTACCCGAGATCCCTTGTCCTCTAATTGCTGTTCGACACCACAGCCTCATCCAGCCCATACGAGCACGTACTGATCGCTCTAAGAACAGCCCATTCCCCAATTATATAACTGTATATTTTCAACCTTCTGGCTACCATGTTTGTTAATTATTATTATTACATATACATATATTATTATTATTACATATACATACATATTACATATTATTACATATATATACATATATCACACACACACACACACACACACACACACACACGTCAACCACTCTCCCTAACACCACCTGTGAGGGAACTAGTACTCCACGTGATGCCCCTCATAACGCCATCTGTGAGGGAGTTACTACACTACGTGTCTGCTGTTCAACACCTCAGCTCACATGATCTACGTGTGTAAACATTAATCTGTATGTTCACTGTATGTTCCTTCACCTTTCCCTAATGAAAGCTTTTGTTAAACCACCAATGTATGTAATAAGTCATTTATGTCCAATGCATATTTTCAGCCTTCGGGCTGCAAACTTTTTCAATAAACCGTTTATTATTATTATTATTATTATTATTATTATTATTATTATTACACACACACACACGCACACACACACACACACACACACACACACACACACACACACACACACACACACACACACACACACACACACACACACACACACACACACACGACACGAAGACCCCGGAACATATGTAAAAATGGTGTAATACAATTTTCTAAACGAAGTAAAACTGTGTGGTGGAGATATTGTGTCTGAGGTCGACCAAGACTGGAGAAAATGTGAGGACAACCAGGTGTGTGAGAGCCAGATGTGTGAGAACCAGGTGTGTAGATCAGGTGTATGAGTCAGGTGTGCAGGGACAGGTGTATGGGACAGGTGTGTACAAGGACAGGTGACAGCAATGAGATCGTGGGTGGCAGACAACATCACCACCAGCACCACCAGTAATACACAACACTAGAGTGTGGGGAATGTTGCCACGTAGCCACGGCCTCCGCCTCCTTGACCCAGGGAGTGTCTTGGCACGGAGCGAGGCGCTCAAGGTACGATTACGGCAGACACGGAACAGTGGCAGCCAACGACACGGAATACAACCATAAAGACCGTGACAATGTATGTGTGTGTGTGTGTGTGTGTGTGTGTGTGTGTGTGTGTGTGTGTGTGTGTGTGTGTGTGTGTGTGTGTGTGTGTGTGTGTGTGTGTTTAAGCATGTAAGTAAGTATGTGTGAGTGTGTGATTTTGTGTTTAAGTATGTATGTTAGTATGTGTGGGTGTATATATAATTGTACTGTATGCAAGCATGATGCATGTGTATGTATGTATGTATGTATGTATGTATGTATGTATGTATGTATGTTTGTATGTATGTATGTATGTATGTATGTATGTATGTATGTATGTATGTATGTATGTATGTATGTGTGTGTGTGTGTGTGTGTGTGTGTGTGTGTGTGTGTGTGTGCTTGTGTGTGTGTGTGAACATATTATAAAAACGCGGGCAAACTTTCCCTCAGAAAAACATTAAACTTTACTAACATCTGCTGACACGTTTAATCATATCTTCACCTTTAATAGCAGCATAGTTCACAGGTGTGTGCTTTACAGGAGTTGATATAAACATCTGTGAACCTCATTCCTACTCAACCTTGTAGGTGTATTCATTGATATAAATACGTCACGTTTGTATAATTCTGTATTTTTAGGACAACTTATCAGCCGGAACTGTGTCAGGTATAAGTCCGTAGTTGTGTATCTCAGTTATTTAACCTTGAACACACCTGACTTTATCATCACCTGTACACGATAATACAGGTGTGGTTCATGCAGGTGTGTCCTCTGTGTCACTCACCTGTACATGATTACCTAGGTGTTGTATGTGTTAATCAGTCTACAACATAAACTGAGGAAGAGTCAAATAAGAATCTAAGAGAGTGTGATGAGGTGACGTGACACACTAACTGACTCACTACACTACACAAGTTCAACGACAGTTATGGTAATGTTTCCTCTTTAGTTCTTATATCCCGGACCAACAATTTATTAGCATTATGAATGAACAATATGACTGAACACCATAAGTGAAACCATGATTGAACACCAGGAGTGATCACATTAAACAAATTAATCGTGGGTGTACCTAGGTATGAGCATGGCGGAACAATCAATAGTGCAGCACCTTTACAGTAAGAGTTTGAAGGGGTGGGTGGTGGTGGGCAGAATGGAGGGAGAGGGTGGGTGGGGGTTGGGGGCGGAAAGCGAGGTGGAGGAGGAAGAGGGTGAGAAGGTGGTGGTGGTGGGTGGTGGATGGAGGCAGAAGGAGAAGGAAGAGGAGGAGGAGGAGGAGGAGGAGGAGGAGGTGGGTGATACATGGTCGCAGAAGGAGGAGGAAGAGGAGGAGTAGGAGGAGGAGGAGGAGGAGGAGGAGGAGGAGGAGGAGGAGGGTGAGAGACGGGTGCAAGAGAAGAAGGAGCAGGGGAGGTGGAGAAGGAACAGGATGATGAAGAAACAGAACAAGAAAAATGAAGTTTGATCACTACTCCTCCAGTGGTCGACCCTTGGATGCATTATTCAGGGCAGGTGTTGGGCAGCTGCTGGTTAACATATTTCATGATGGTGGTGTTGCGTGAGCCAGGGATTCAAGCCACGCTGGCCCACCTCGTCAATATTTCATGGGTGTTGACTAACCAAGGTAAATAATGGGCGGGACGAAGGCTAACTTTCCCTGTCAAGGTGCTGCATGTTATGTTGCTCTCCATTATGAAGGTGAACAACAATTGTGGCTTTTACAGCACCAAGACGAGACAAGAACTAACTTGCTGCTGTGTTGGTGTTGGCTCTCTGTAATCTGTTTCTCGTATACCATATTATTTATATCTTTCTTTCTTTCTTTCATTCTTTCTTTCTTTCTTTCTTTCTTTCATTCTTTCTTTCTTTCTTTCTTTCTTTCTTCAACACAAGAGTCTCCTCTGACAGTGTTCGTTGAGTAAAGTGAAGATATTTTGTACACAAACACCATCCCTAAATGGTGTCCAGGATAAACCGATTTATTTTTACCGTTATGACATCTCTTTATCAGTTAATGGACAGTGTATCGTTGACAACACTTCGTCAGACTCATTCCAGGTTTGGGTTCACCTTAGGACTCATTCCGAGACTCATATCAAGACTCGTTCTAGATTTGCTGCAAAAAAATTGTTCTTTATTTCTCCCAGAATTCTTTCCAGGACTGGAATTTTTAGTTGTTTTAAGAGTCACTCCAGGAAGGTGTATAGAATTTGTGGTGTATGTTAAAATGTAGGTGTACAGCTCGCCACGGACTAACTGTACAACACGCCACGGACTACCTGTACAGCTCGCCACGGACTACCTGTACAGCACGCCACGGACTACCTGTGCAGCACACCACGAACTACCTGTACAATTCGCCTCAGACTACCTGTACAGCTCGCCACGGACTACCTGTACAAATGGCCACGGACTAACTGTACAGCTCGCCACGGACTATCTGTAAAGTACGCCACGGATCACATGTAGAGCACACCACGGACTACCTGTACAGCACACCACGGATCACCTGTACAGCACACCACGGACTACCTGTACAGCACGCCAAAGACTACCTGTACAGCACGCCAAGGACTACTTGTACAGCACGCCAAGCCAAGGACTACCTGTACAGCACGCCAAGGACTATTTGTACAGCATACCAGACCGCAGCATACCACTTTACAGCACGCCAAGGACTACTTGTAGAGCACACAGCACACTAAAGGACTCCTTGTACAGCACGCCAAGGACTACTTGTAAAGCATGCCAAGGACTACTTGTACAACACGCCAAGGACTACTTTGTAAAAGCACGCCTAGGACTATTTGTACAGCACGTCAAGGACTACTTGAACAGCACGCCAAGGACTACTTGTACAGCACGCCGAGGACTACTACAGCACACCAGGACTATTTGTACAGCACGCCAAGGACTACTTGTACAGCACGACTATTGTAGCATACAGACTACTTGTCAGCACACCAAGGACTACTTGTACAGCACACCAAGAACTACTAAACAGCATACCAAGGACTACTTGAACAGCACGCCAGACTACTTGTACAGCAAACCAAGGACTACTTGTACAGCACGTCCAGACAATTTGTACAGCCGCCGGACTACTTGTACAGCAACGCCAAGGACTTTGTACAGCACGCCAAGGTTACTTGTACAGCGCTAAGGATACATTGTAAAGCACGCCAAGGACTACTTGTACAGCACGCCAAGGTCTACTTGTACAGCAGCACGCCAAGGACTACTTGTACAGCAACAACAGGACTACTGTACAGCAGCACCAGACTACTTGTGCAGAACGCCGAGGACTACTTGAACAAAGTACACCGGGACTACTTGTACAGCACACCAAGGAGTACTTGGTACGCAACGCCGGATTACTTAAAGAAAACGCCAAGGACTACTTGAACAGCACGCCAAGGACTACTTGTACAGCACACTAGGGACTACTTGTGTAAGCACGTCAAGGACCATTTGTACAGAACGCCAAAACTACTTGTACAGCATGCCAGGACCACGTAAAACACACCACACTACCGAACAGCACTAAGGACCATTTGTACAGCACGCCAAAACTATTTACAGCACGCCATGACTACTGCAGCATACCAGGGACTACTTGTACAGCACGCCAAGGACTACTTGTACAGCACACTAAGGACTACTTGTACAGCAAACCAAGGACTTCAACAGCACACCAAGGACTACTTGTACAGCACAATTAAGGACTACTGTACAGCACGCAGGCGACTGGCAAAACAGCACGCGAAGGACTACTTGTACAGCACATCAAGGACTACTTGTACAGCACGTCAAGGAACATTTGTACAGCACGCCAAAAACTACTTGTACAGCATGCCAAGGACTACTTGTACAGCACAAGCGACTACTTGTACAGCACGCCAAGGACTACTGTACAGCACAATAGGACTACTTGTACAGCACAAAGGACATACTTTGAACAGCACACCAAGGACTACCAGCAGCACCGGACCACTTGTACAGCACGCCAAGGACTACTTAAACAAGCACGCCAAGGACCGCCTGAACAGCACGCTAGGCGACTACTTGTACAGCACACCGACTACTTGTAAAGCACGCTAACGACTACTTGTACAGCACGCCGGACTACTTTGAAAGCATGCCAGCGACTACTGTACAGCAACGCCGGACTACTAGTACAGCAACAACAAGCGACTACGTACAGCACGCAGGACTACTTTGAACAGCACACCAAGGACTACTTGTACAGCCACGGCGACTACTTGTACAGCACGCCAAGGACTACTTGTACAGCACGCTAAGGACTACTTGTACAGCACGCCAAGGACTACTTGCAGCACGGCATCATTACACAGCACACCAAGGACTACTTGCAAGGGAACGCCAAGGACTACTTGTACAGCACACCGCGATTACGCAGCACAAACGAGTACTTGTACAGCACGCCAACGATTACTTGAACAGCACGCCAAGGACTACTTGAACAGCAACAGCGACTACTTGTACAGCACGCCAAGGACTACTTTAAACAGCACGCCAAGGACTACTGAACAGCACGCCAGGACTATTTGTACAGCACGCCAAGGACTACTTTGTACAGCACGCCAAGGACTACTTGTACAGCACGCCAAGGACTACTTGGTACAGCACACCAAGGACTACTTTGTACAGCACGCCAAACTACTTGTACAGCACGCCAAGGACTACTTGTACAGCACACCATGACTACTTGTACAGCACGCCGAGGACTACTTGTACAGCACACCAAGGACTACTTGTACAGCACACGCAAGGACTACTTGTACAGCACGCCAGATCACTTGTACAGCATACAGGACTACTTGTAAAGCACACCAACGACATTTGTACAGCACACCAAGGACTACTTGTACAGCACGCCAAGGACTACTTGTACAGCACGCCAAGGACCACTTGTACAGCACGCCAAGGACTACTTGAACAGCACGCCAAGGACTACTTGATAACAGCACGCTAGGGACTACTTGTACAGCACACCAAGGACTACTTGTAAAGCACGCCAAGGACTACTTGTGACTAGCACACCAAGGACTACTTGTACAGCACGCCGAGGACTACTTGAACAGCACACCAAGGACTACTTGTACAGCACACCAAGGAGTACTTGTACAGCACGCCAAGGATTACTTAAACAGCACGCCAAGGACTACTTGAACAGCACGCCAAGGACTACTTGTACAGCACGCCAAGGACTACTTGTACAGCACACCAAGGACTACTTGTACAGCACGCCAAGGACTACTTGTACAGCTCGCCAAGGACTACTTGTACACCACACCAAGGACTACTTGTACAGCACGCCGAGGACTACTTGTACAGCACACCAAGGACTACTTGTACAGCACTCCAAGGACTACTTGTACAGCACGCCAAGGACTGCTTTTACAGCACGCCAAGGACGACCTACTGTAAAGCATACCTGTCTCACGCCTGTCTCAGTTATAGTCTGACAAATTCTCTGACATCTACTTATATAACCTGCATAATGGCGGAATTCATAACAAATAGAGTTTTGTGAATCTAATGTAACAAATATAGTTTTCTTTGTGTCTCAGACTCACCGTCAACACGACCTTCAAACACCGTCTAAAACACCTTTCTTAAGTCTGGCCGGAAACACTCAAACTGAAATCAATACTCAGAAACACCAAACACTTGAGGTAACTAAGCTACTACTACTACTTCTACTATATATATATATATATATATATATATATATATATATATATATATATATATATATATATATATATATATATATATATATATATATATATATATATATATAATTATAATGGCCTCCATCCTCCCCTTATAGCCATACCTTCGCCACCATTTTATTACCTTAAAATTAGATATCCTAATACATAAGTAGCTATCCTAGCTGTGTTGAGTTAGTTGAGCCGCAGATCTATGCGGCATTCAGTGAGTGTTGCATCATAGTCAATATCTGCAACTGTTATCGACTTTGGGGCGGATGCTCTCGTTCCCCTGAGGCAGAGCAAAGCCGACCTAAGGAGAAAAAAGGACAGTCGACATCTCATCCAGGCTGTAACATAACTTCTGGGCTGCTGCTTCTGTTCGGATAGCACCTCCGCGAGTCTGGCGTAGAAGCATCTTGCACTTGGTCCCATCCCACCAGAGGTTGTGAACACCAGAGGAGTGAAGCTGAAATGATCAACGTTCTGAATTCTCTCTCCATATGCCCTTATCTTGTCGTTCTCGTTCCTCCTGTGTGCAGCATCGAGAGTTAAGTTACGGTGACGTACTGCCATGGGATCAAAAGCTCACTGTCCCCGAGTCCAGAATCCTCTAGCACTGACGTCAAAACGGGCTTCGTTAGATGTGTTTGAAGTCCTATGTTGGAAGATCTCACCATCCAAAGGAAGGAAGGTCGGTTCTACCATGACATCCCGGCAGATTTCCTTCAGCATATTTGCTGTGAGGTCCCTGACTTCGTCATGCCTCATGCATATGAAGCCCCCTTTCTTGCACTCCATGGCGTGATCGACGTCATAGGAAGAGCCACACACGCAATGGGAGGGCAAACCTTCTACTGGCCTACTGTACCTTAGAGCAATGGCATCTGTAAATTCTTGTTTGTTAAGACTGAAACCATTTGCCCTTATCGGTAACGTAGTTAGCCAGTTCGAGGCACCCACCTTCTGCGCTATAGCTACTTTTTTTCTTAAAATTCTTTGGTACTTGCAGCAACAGTTGCTGCAACTTATCACTTTGGCCGTGCTGTCGTTCTGTCGTAATGGACCTTCGAATCTTGTTTACTTCACTGGTATCCACCTCCCCTGTTGCGCTCTGAGCTATTATGTGCTGCTGCTGTTGCTGTTGCTGTTGCTGCTGCTGCTGACGACGACGACGACGACAATAATGATAATGATGATGATGATGGTGTGAAAAACACGTAAATTTATATTTCATTTGGTGTATTACAGACTATTATAGTGTTGGTGGCTGGTCAAGGCCATTTACGCGCTGAGTAACTTCCTTTTCCACCACCAGGTGACACTCGTAAGACCAGAATATCGAGGTATATCCACCTGAGGATGTCAGTGTCTCTTATATCTGCCAGGTCTTGGGATGTAACTCCACTGGCTGTGAGAAATCCGCCGAATGACTTGACGCTGATATCATAGCTGATGGGGTCGCCTGTGCTGTGATGTAGGAGCACTGGCGTTCACAGTGTTGACGAGACACTTACGGTGTGTCTACGAGGACGTGAAAGGGTCGGGCCTCTTTGACCCTCGAGTGAGTGACGAGACGATGTATGTGAGGTTCAGGAACCTGTAACTCCCTACACGCGTAAAGAGTCTATGATTTGTGGCGGGAAGGAACCTATCTGTCAACAACACCTTTGAGTCGTGCGTCACGGGACCATCAAAGAATGTTATCAACCTTCTTTTGATAGATGGGTCGTGTGGGCAGGTGAGACCTCCCTATCGATAGGCCTGACTGTCTAGTCACTGGATCCTTTGCTCTTGGAATACAGAGGGCGCGCAGAGTCGCCTTGTCGTCAATGAGTGTTGAAAAAGTGGCAATATTCTAGCCTTTACAAATCGATCAAATCAAGCATTATGGAGAATAAAGAACAAAAATAATGTATTTTTTAGAAAGACGACCAACATCATGGAGTGATTCTTTGACCCATGAGTTGTCCCTCGAACTCCATGAGTAAGTTTTTAGCTTCTTTAGTACAGTCTTAACCTCTTGAGTACAATACCTTAATCAGTTGAGTACGATGCCTAAAATAACTCAAGCGGTTTCGGCATCACAGCGTCCAGAACCAAAATCTTTACACTATACTAACAGCTAGTTTTGTAATGTTCTGTGTATCCTGGTAGTTTCAGAGCAACACTACGTGTACATTTGTATACTGGTAGTGATTTACTGGTAAGTAGTATGTGGGTAGCGATGCCTCCGCCAGCGTCAAAAAACACAACTAACACTAATGTTGTTTCTCCCTCAGTTTGGGCTATGCGGTGCTGGTGAGTGTGGGATTGTCCAGGCTGGGACGGCTGAAGGCGCCCTGCCTCTTGTTGCTACTTCTGGTCTTCTCCTGCAGGACCCTACGCAGGAACCATGATTGGGAATCCAGGGAAACACTCTTCCTGTAAGTCTATTGATGATTGGTGGTCACAAGAGGCAATGGTTGTGTCGTGGAGGTGCTCTGAAGGATGGTGGTCTAGTGCCCTTAGCTAATTGCCCAGGGAGACGTATCTACTTGTTAGTTCTGTTGGTGACTAGTGGTGACTTGTGGTCAGTGATGAGTCTTGTTGGTGACTTGTGGTGACTTGTGGTCAGTATTGAGCCCTATTGGTGACTTGTTATGACTTGTGGTCAGTGGTGAGTCTTGTTGGTGATTTGTGGTGACTTGTGGTCAATATTGAGTCCTATTGGTGACTGGTGGTGACTTGTAGTAAGTGGTAAGTCCCGTTGGTGACTAGGGTAACTTGTAGTCAGTGGTGAGTCCTGTTGATGACTAGTGGTTACTTGTGATCAACGGTGAATCCGGTTGGTAGCTAGTGGTGACTTGTATTTAGTGGTGAGTCCTAATGATGACCGGTGACTGGTGATGATGGTTTATAGTAACCTGCTGGCATATGAACAGTGGCTGGTGATTCACGGGAAGCTATGATGATATAGGCGAGGGGGAGAATAATGTTGACGGTGATTAATGGTAGTTAAGTATGGTGATGATTGTGATGACTATAGTGTTGGTGATGATGACTAGTGTTAGTCATGGTGATGACTACAGTGTTGATGATTGTGATGATTATAGTGTTGGTAATGATGACTAGCGTTAGTAATGGTGATGATTACAGTGTTGGGTGATGGTAATGATTACAGTGTCGGTAATGGTGATGATGAAGATTATAGTGTTGGTGATGGGGATGGTGGTGATTACTGAGTTGTTGATGGTGTTGATGGCTACGGTGCTGGTATTGAAAATGACTATAGTGTTGGTGATGATGACTTGTGTTAGTGATAGTGGTCAGTGATGGTGATGGTGATGACCCAAGTGTTGGCGATGGTAATAATTAGTGTTGATGATGGTGACGGTAGTGATTACTCTGTTGGTGATGCTGATGGTGATAACCGCAGTGTTGATGATGGTGATGACTACAGTGTTAGTAATGATGATGATGATGATGATGATGATGGCTGCAGTGTTAGTCATGATGATAGCGATGACCACAGTGTTAGTGATGGTGATGACACCAGTGTTAGTAATGGTGATGACAACAGTGTTGGTGATGGTGATGACAACAGTGTTAGTGATGGTGATGAAAACAGTGTTAGTAATGGTGATGACAACAGTGTTGGTGATGGTGATGACAACAGTGTTAGTGATGGTGATGACAACAGTGTTGGTGATGGTGATGACAACAATGTTGGTGATGGTGATGACAACAGTGTTGGTGATGATGAGTGAAAGGTGACGTGTTAACTGTCACCTGGAGTGTCGGCGTTTGATCGTGTTAGATTGAGTTAGAAAAAAGTGCTAACTAACGAGTGTTTCTGGTGTGTTCACAACGGGACTTTCTTCTTCACTGACTACAACATTGACATAATAACTAACACATCTCTTAACTTACGAATTCATGAGATATTAGATATTTCTTAATAGGAATATATCTCACTAAACTTATTTCAACATAATATATCTACTAAGACTTTACCTCAATAATTTTGTCAGTCATGTTGTGTATCACTATAGGTCACATATGCTACACTTGTGGGTCATGTTAGGTCACATGTGCTACACTTGTGGGTCATGTTAGGTCACATGTGCTACACTTGTGGGTCATGTTAGGTCACATGTACTACACTTGTGGGTCATGTTAGGTCACATGTGCTACACTTGTGGGTCATGTTAGGTCACATGTGCTACACTTGTGGGTCATGTTAGGTCACATGAGCTACACTTTTGGGTCATGTTAGATCACATGTGCTATACTTGTGGGTCATGTTAGGTCACATGTACTACAATTGTGGGTCATGTTAGGTTACATGTACTTCACTTGTGGGTCATGTTAGGTCACATGTACTACACTTGTGGGTCATGTTAGGTCACATACTTCGCACTTTTATCACCTGTGTCACCCACCACCATGACGCTACCGGCCAGGGCGGGGCTGAGGACGCTGCCACACAACGCCAAGATGCACTACAACTTCGCCAACCTACAGAAGGACCTTGGCAACCCTGACCTGGCCAAGTTCCATTACACCGAGGCCATCAGGTGAGTGTCTACCTGGCCTGGAAAATTTACCTGGCTTGGCATATCAATAGTGACCAACATTTGTCTATTCTCCCTACCACAAAAAAGTGACTGAGAATAAGGTGGAGGCCAGACACACTTTTGATTTTCTGAAAACACCACACTATCTATCTATCTATCTATCTATCTATCTATCTATCTATCTATCTAGCCAGCCAGCCAGCCAGCCATCTCTCTCTCTCTCTCTCTCTCTCTCTCTCTCTCATACTTGTTTATCTCAACCATCTATTAAATTTCATGTTCGTTTTGTTGTTTTGTTTAACCTTATTTTTACTCCTCTCTCACTTTACCTCTCCTCACGTCGCTCACTCTCTCACTTTCCTTCCTCGCTTGCTGTTTCACTCGCTCACTTTACCTCCTCGCTCCGCCATGCACGAGACACTTTTCATGGCGGCATGAGAGGAAGTGATCACTTTAGAATGAGTCAATCCCGGCCTCACATGACTCCCCCAACGAGCCACTCACCTCTCAGATGGGTTTTTCCTACACTAGTGCCACGGCACTTCTGAGGTGCGTGCGTGCGTACATGTATGCGTGTGTGTGTGTGTGTGTGTGTGTGTGTGTGTGTGTGCTTGCGTGTGTGCTTGCGTGTGTGATAGCGTGCGTCGTGCATGCATGCTTGCGTGCGTGCGTGTGTGTGTGGAACTTCCCCTGTAACTTCACTGTAACATCTTATGAAGACTTACATTTAATTAGGGAATTACCAGATATTGTTAAAAAAAACAGTCTGTCTTAGCTCACTTCTCTGAGATGGGTGGACGGATACAAGCGGTTATATGTACAGATATATATTTATAATTGTATCTACAGAGAGGCTGGCCACTTGATCTGGGACTGAGGACTGTGAGCTTGAGAGCAGTGTTAGAGATGCTATTTAGATCTGCTAGGACTGAAGGGGTCTCTCAGGCTACTGCTCAGTGGTAGATCAGTAATGTCTGGTGTCCAGCTCAAGACTGACTAGCTATACCAGGGCGGACCTACCCCGGCTAACTGACAATGACGTCACGAAGGATGATGCATGGGTCCAAGCTTCTAGAAGCTCCTACCAGTAGGAAGGGTTGGCATGAACACCTGAATCAATGTCAGCAGCGTTACTGAAATAGCTGTCTGGAAATGATCTCGTTAGAGCCGTGAATCATCCTTAATTGACGTTGCAAATTTCTAACTAATCTGACTAATAATTTACATCAAATGCTTGGAAGTCTACTAGTGATAATCAATGTACCTAGTTATCAAGTAGGGGTCATTAATTGAATAAGTAATGAGCTTCAAAGGTGATATCGTCATATTGAGACATCTCTGGTGGACATACTGTCGCCAGACCGTATACGTGACTAAACCAGCTGCGCTTTGAGCAGGCTAAATAAATGCTTACTACATGCTTGCTATGAAACATCTCTGATCCCTGCGGGTCAATGCAAAATGCATAATGAAAACTTATTCATCCATCGTGTATAATAATCTGGTTGCTATACTGGTTACAGACTAAACAAGACTAAACTGCTTACATGTGCGTGCGTGCGTACGTGTGTTGTGTGTGTATAATAATATTAATAATAATAATAATAATAAACGGTTTATTAATAGAGTTGCAGCCGGTGGCTGAAAATATACGCATGTGTGTGTGTGTGTGTGTGTGTGTGTGTGTGGAGTTGAGAGAAGACGACCAGGCTGGTGACGCATACGTTAGTTTGGGTGTGTGTGTGTAATTGGTGTGTGTGTGTGTGTGTGTGTGTGTGTGTGTGTGTAATGTGTGTGTGTGTGTGTGTGTGTGTGTGTGTGTGTGTGTGTGTGTGTGTGTGTGTGTGTGTGTGTGAGTACGTGTGTGCGTGCGTGTGTGTGTGCGTGAATGAGTGCGTGTGTGTGTGAGTGTGTGTGCTCGTACAGCGTCCTCCACCATCCCTAAGAGACTCCAGTGGATACAATATATAAAGTTTTCTTGTTGTCGCAGCAGTTCCTCAGGGCAGTGTTCTGACCACCGCTAACTCTCTATAACGTCTACGCCGCTGTTTCTCCTCGAATGTTTTCACAGTACCACGTAAGCTGGGCATTGTTGAACGGCTTCACGTGTTGTTAATGATGACACTTGTGTCTCAGAGGATCATGCATGAGTCGCTCCCTGGACCATTGTACAGTACAGTACACTAGGGGGACGCCACTTTGAATACTTTTAATTGGTTAAAGCCAAACTTTTTTTCCACCAATAAGAGACCACAGTTCACAAGGGTTAAACTTGTGGATAAACAGGTTCAGTATTTCTCATAACAGGAGCACCAACTGTTGATCTTGGTCATCGGGTGGGTCGTAGGTTCTCATCACCTTATAGCTTTTTGATAATGTAAGCTTCTCCAGGTATATATTTTTTCCAAAGTCTTTTAACCAATTACGTTATACAAGACTTGCGATTACTGTGGTTTTCAGGCTTAATGATAACCTCTACATGACAACAATAATAACGATAATCATTCTCCATTGTTGTGAGACGCTGCGAGTGTACAGTACAATCATTTATGCTGGACTTAACAGTAAAAATAAAAAGTTATTATGAGAGTTTAATTTACACCACAACCGAGGAAGAGGTCTTCTGATAACTGTTATTGTGCACATGTTGTTGAAGGACAGCAGTAAATTACTTAGTCAAGACCTTTATTGTGAGGACACCAGCTTGACTGTTCGTTATTACGTCGTCGCCTTCTGAGTATTACACGATCCTCTCTCTTCCCAACGGTAACTTTTACAAACATCCCCAACGCTGCTACCAGGAGGTAGAGGGACATAACGAGAACATTAAGGAAGTAGGGAAGAAGAAGAGGGAAGAATGAAAGGGGAATTAAGAATGAGAATGAAGGAATTGGAGGGAGGTAAGACAGACGGATGAAAGCTGAAGAGCATGTTAAGATCCAGGTGGATGGGAAAGAAAACTGAGGGAATTGTGAGTGTGATAGTTGTAGGCAGGGAGGATGATGGAGGGCAGTAGATATATACAAACACATACACGCACACACACACACACATACTGTGTATATATATATATATATATATATATATATATATATATATATATATATATATATATATATATATATATATATATATATATATATATATATATATATATATATATATATAGGGGAAGGTAAAGAAGGGGAAAAATATTATCAAAAACTGTATTTTTCACGAGATACTAAATAACAGATTTAGTCTTCATAAAATTCACGTTGAACAAGGGAACGCTTGATAATGTTGGTGTGTGATTGTGATGGTGAGGGAAACACTGTCTGTTTACCCATTACAATAACAGTAACTAGGTTGTTGTTGTTCTCACTGATAATGAGGAAATACAGTAATGCCATTAGTGTTAACGTGCTTATATTGTAGAGAGAAAAACAAAAATGATGTTTGTCTTTACATATAGAGCCCTAGATAGGTGTTCTTAAACACGTTTGGTACTGGTCTTGTGTTACGGAGTTTGGTGGTTACGTGCGTCTAGTAGAACCAATAGAAAATGATTGGACTGTCCAAACTATAGATGATAAGCGAAATATTTATATGTATGAGAGTTTACCACACAAAAACCAAAGGGGTCGTCCCTTACCACACACACACATGCACACAAAGGGGGCATCCTTCACCATAAACACTTCCCAGTTTTTGCCATGTATAAAACAGCCACAAGACCTGAAAGGTCTTGTAGAGTCTCAATTCAATACAGAGACTACTGCACCGACAACATGCTCCTTTTTGAAAACAACCTAATGAATGCTAACTGGGATCATGTCTATGCCTCCAACAACCCTAACGTGAACAGCTGTAACTTCTCTTGCATCTTTAATGCTTGCTTTGATAAATGCTTCTCGCTCAAGACTAAGTCAGTGAAAACTGCATCCATTTCCAAACCCTATATCACAAGCAAAATTAAGATAATGATAAAGGAAAAACACAAACTCCAAAGGAAATTTGCAAAAAGACCCATAACTTTCGGTGATGCTTACCGAAGTATCAGAAATAGAGTAACACAAGCAGTTAGAAATGCCAGACGTAACTATTATACAAATAAGCTCCAGTCAGCATCAGGCGACAGTAAGAAAACCTGGAATGTCATAAATTTTATTCAGAACAGGAACACTCAGCCTTCGGCCCCCTCCTCAGCTTTTATGATAAACGATTCAGTTATAACGGAACCCTCCCCCATTGCCAACCACTTCAATGAATATTTTATTAATGATGGCAAAAATCTTGCAGAGAGCATCCCTGATCACCATGAGGAATTTAGAGCCTACCTGCAAAACAGACAGCAAAATGAGCCATTCTTATCCCCTGTCACAGCAGATGAATTACTGGCCATCATAAAAATGTCCAAAGATGCAGCAGAAGGCGAAGACTATATACCAATGAGCATCATTAAGAAAGTGGCCCACTTATTACTACCAGTTCTCCTCAACATTTGTAACTCCTCCTTCACTAGTGGTGTCTTTCCTGATAAAAAGAAAATTGCTAAAGTCCGCCCAGCATATAAAAAATCTGGGGACAAAGGTCTCTTCAAGAATTACCGCCCCATATCAGTCCTCCCAGCCTGGAGTAAGATTCTGGAAAAGCTAGCATGTAATAGACTAAATTCCTTCTGCAATGCCAATAACATCTTTACAGACTCCCAGTTTGGATTTAGAGCTAGAAGGTTGACTGAGAGTGCTCTGCTATCCTTTACTAATGACATCTTAAATTCCTTTGATTACAGTAAGTTCACAGTCGGTATTTTCTTGGACCTCTCTAAAGCCTTCGACACTGTCGACCATACCATCCTTCTTTCAAAGCTTGAACATTACGGCGTTAGGGGGCCTGTCCTACAATTGGTTTACCTCATATCTGTCCAACAGGATACAGTATGTCTGCTATAATAACCACCAATCTGACTCCTCGCCAATCTTGTATGGAGTCCCCCAAGGTTCCATTCTCGGTCCAGTACTGTTTTTGTTGTACATAAACGACATAGTCCACGCCAGCACACTCATAAAATACAACTTATTTGCAGACGATAGTAATCTCTATGCCAGCAACTCAGACCTCCATTCCTTGATGAGAACTATGAACACTGAATTAACTAAAGTCGGGACCTGGGTAATACGTAAAAAACTGACCTTAAACCTTGAGAAAACCCACTACACGATCTTTCACAGAAGGAAAAACTTACCCCCAGACTTGGACCCCCTGTACCTTGGTAATATAGTCCTCAAACGCGAACAAAATAATAAATTCCTCGGAGTTCTTATTGATGAGAAACTTAACTGGAGAAACCACATACAAGCCATTCACAGTAAAATCAATAAAAAGTGCGGTATCATGTATCACACTCGACAGTCACTCACTCTCACAGCAATGAAAGAAATCTATAATGATCTTATTTACCAACACCTGATACACTGTCACACACTATGGGGGGCCTCTGGCTCTTCAAAAAACAAACTCTCTGGTTACGGCACAAAAAAGAGTTGTATGGACAATGACCTACTTGAAAAAAAAAACAGATCACACAAACGAAAAATGTGCTAAATTGAAATTTTTAAAATTCGAAGATATTAACACCTACTGCTGTGCTCTCTTTGTTTACAAATCTGTCACTCACTTGCTTGAAAATAAATATTTCCAGTTCCGGAATAATCAGAGATACCGTTTAAGGCACCCAGAGCTACTAAGACCACCCCCCATGCACTCCTCTCAGTCCCAGACCTCCATAAAATATCATGGTGTGAAGGTCTGGAACCACTTACCCCCACACATCCGAGCAAAGACTACGCTCCCTTCCTTAAAATCATCTCTTAAAAAATATCTATTGTCTAAGTATTAATATTTCTTGAAACACCTACTATATTTACAGTACCTGCTTTTATTGTACCATCAAAACCGTTTTATCGGAAATTATCATGTATATATATATATATATATATATATATATATATATATATATATATATATATATATATATATATATATATATATATATATATATATATATATTAGTGTGTCATAGAGGAAGATCAGCTAAAACTAATGGCCCATCACTTTTTTGGTAGATTTTGGTGTATATAAACAGAAAATAATTTCAGTTTCAATATTTTGCAACCTTTTGCTAGGTAAATTTTAGCGTGAAATTTATCGAAAATCTAACGTACAGCTGCATTAGTGCATTACAATTAAATAGTGAACATTGCTTTCTGACTTCATTCTTTAACAACCCAACTAACAATATTTTTTTCTGTTTCAGATTCTGATGCACTTATAAGTTGATAATATTTGCGATGGCTGCTTGTGTCAGGACGAGGAACCAAAAATCCAGCCATCTCAGTCACTATCTTGGGTCTGGGAGAGAGCTCCTGAAGTCGGAGTTGACTACATTGAGAGATGCTTTGAGATACGGTGTTTTAATCAGGCAAATCAGTGAAAAGAACCAAAGAACTTACACAAACAAAGACATTGCCAGTGATATGACCAAAGCTGTCTTGGCACGGTACACTCTGGCTAACGCTCAGTTCAAGCCTCCAGTCATAACAAGTCAGAAGAAGATTAGTGAGAGACTGCTAGCCAGTTGGGAAAAGGCAAGATATATCTCTCTTGGGAGAGGAAAACTTGCAGTTAAGGACAGCTTTGCCAAGCAACTGGACCAGTTATTTGACATAATTACTTGCAAGTGCCCAATTGTTCTCTGTCCTGAGTTTGGATGCGATCGTGACTGTAAATCCGAGGCCCACATCTCCTGTATTTGCAAACGTGAACTGAAGATTCCTGTGATCGAACTGGCATTTGTCAAAGCACAGAGAGAGAAGACTGGCAGTATAGGGGCTCTCATGATTTCTAGCCAAAATATTCCGGAGTCCAAGAGACAGGAGGCTGCCACAGAGAGGACAAGAGAAAGTTGCCGAGAAAAGACTTGAGAAGGCCCAGGGTGAGAATAAAAAAGGCCGATGATTGAGTCACGCATTGAGAGTTTAATGACTTCCCCCATAGCTGAAGTCGAATGCTGACCAGGAGAATGGTGACTTTGTCCCTAACCCAGAAAATAATGATCCCAAACCTTCCAGGCATAAGATTCGAAATAGGAAAGATATCCCGAGCATAGCTCTGGCCAGCATGCGACACCACACTGGTCTCAGAGAAACTGCAGTGATAGCAACAGCTGCCTGGATTGACGGTGGTTTGATAACACCTGATGATGTTCACCTGGTGATAGATCATAACAAAGTAAGGAGAGCTCAGGAGAAACTTGTCAGTAACCTAGAAGAGGAGTTTGATAAGGGGATAAGAGATTATGGAATCAATTGTTTGTTCTTTGATGGGAGAAGGGATGACACTAAAGTGTTCATGAAAGTTGGAGATTCTGACAAGTTGTTCCCTGCCATGGTGAAGGAGGAACAC
>NW_024744839.1:11001086-11046086 GCF_018991925.1 Homarus americanus | reverse complement strand
CCTGTTTGGATGGGGAAGAACTTAGACTCGGTGCCATTGTGCAAGACACTGCCATTCATGCCATCGTAGAGTTGCCTCACAATGACGAGGAATTTTGGTGTGCACCCAAAACGGCTGAGGGTCCGCCCAGAGTGCTTCCCTGTTGACCAAGTCGAAGGCCTTGGTTACTTCGAAGAAGGCCATGTACTGGTCCTGACGCTGTTATCTGCACTTTTACTGTATCTGGCGGGCAGTAAAGATCTTATCAGTGGTGCCACGTGATGCTCTAAAGCCACATTGAGATTCTGGGAGAAAGTTCTCGACCTCAGGAAAAAGTCTGTTTAGGAGGACTCGGGCGATAATCTTGCCAGTTACGGACAGCAGCGAGATCCCGCGGTAGATGCCACAGTCTGACAGGTCTCTCTTGTTCTTTTAAATATTGACGATGGAGGCATCTTTAAGAGCTTGGAGGATTTCCCCCTGTTCCTATAAATTCTCCAAGAGAGAGTTAGACAGCAGGTAAGCAGAGGTTCTCTTGGTTTATAAACCTCGGCTGGGATTCCGTCAGGCCCTGAGGCTTCGTTATTTTTCATCTGTTTGATGACAGCAGCTACCTCATACGGGGATGGAGGATGGCTGAGGTGGGTCAGCTCTGGATGCTGAGGGACCTGAGTAGTCAGGACATCCACATCAGTGTTTCGGTTGAGCAGTGAGTGGTACTGCTCTTTCATCGTCTTAAATTATTCAGTTACCATCGGATGAGCGAAAGGGGGCTGCGGCACGAGTGATTGGCTCATAAAATGTTTGGGTGGAATTGAAAAAATTCGCGCATCTTGTGCTGATCTGCAAATTTTTGTGTTTCACATGCTTTATTTTTAAACCAATCATTCTTTAGATTGCGAAGTTCCTGCTGGGCCACAGCTTTCTTCTTGTGGAATGTATCAGCTTTGGTCCGAGACTGAGGGTTGTTCTGCCAGTCAGTCAAAGCAGCACATTTATCATTGATGAGTACATTGATTGCCGGGTCATTTTCATCGAACCAGTCCTAGTGTATTCTTTCAATCTGGCCGAGGGTCACCCTGCAGTTTTTTGTCATGACAATGTTGAGAATATCCCATTCGGCACTGGCATTTGGGTTGTTCGTTGTCGGGTTGTTTATCAGCCCATATTCGAGATGCTCTCTGAAGGCATGTGTTACCGCTGGATCCTCCATATGCTTAGTGTTAAAACCTCATCTAGAGGCTTGCTGCCTTCGCCGTTTTTGGGCGGCGTGAAGTGAGAGCTTGGTTCTGAAAGCCAATGATCAATGTCGTAGTGGTCTGGACCACGTATGACACGGGTGATGAGGTCATCTCGGCGATCTCTTTAACTGACAATGATGTAGTCAATGACACACACACACACACACACACACATATACACTGGGGGGGGGGGGGGGGGCGTGCAACACCACACACTCTCACGGGGCGTCCCTCACCCCACACACACACACACACACATACACACTGGGGGGCATGCAGCACCACACACCCACAGACGGCGTCCTACACCACACACACACACAATTTCATCCTTGGTTTCAGGGTTCATTTTGGATGGTAAAGCTGTCATGGTAATTCGCCACACTGTGAGAGAGAGAGAGAGTGAGGGAGGGAGTTATATCAAGGAGGTGTTGATTGTACTTTATGAATGAGAGAGTGGGAGATAATAATAGTAATAATAACGATACCAGCCGAAGGCTGAAGATATACTGTACAGTACACTGAACAGAAATAACTATAAATACATAAATTTCTTTTGGTGACCTAGGGAGGGGAGCATAGAAAGATGAAGAAATATGGGATAAACTCGCAAGTGAGCTTTTAACCTGATCGTTTTCACAATGGCTGTAAAGGGTTTTGTTTTGTGGGCCTGACGCCATTGTGGTGTCGACCACTTGCACGACGATGGGGATCCGTTCTGTGATGGCTGTTAGCGTAGACGGTACAACAGACTGATGGCTGGAAACAACGATGATGAGAGAGCTGAGAGGGGCCAGTGTACTTAGTGCCTCTTGCTAAGTTAATTTTAGTAGAACTATAACACTGTCGTCCAGGGATTCATTGTCTCCTGCATCATTTATTGATTAACCATCAATCTTTGCGATATATTCTTGGTGTGAGGTTGGTGCTCTACACTCAATACAGAAAGTATCTTCAAGGTGGGGTTCGATGGATATTAAAGTGAACACTGCGACTCCTGTTGTCTCGGTAGAGTTGTTAAAATCCTTCCTCTATTGTGTCATATCGTCTAGCATAAAATTTTGCAGATGATTTTTGTAGCGAGTGTACATCCCGGCGAAGAGGAGTTGAGGGAAGGGAGGCAGGAAGGGTCAACATGATGACCAAAGGCAGCTGCAAGAGCGCCGACGTAGGTGTGTGTGTGTTACCATCTTTTCTCTCAGCATGACACAACTCTTGAATGTGATTAAGTCCCTTTTAACTCCAGTAACCCTATTCATCTCTCACTCCGCCAGTGTACATCTACCCCAGTAGCCCTCCTCACTCCTCGGGGGTACATCTCCAGAAATCTCACTTACTCCCCCAGGTTGTGGCCAGGACACCCCAGCGCCCACAACAACCTGGGGACACTGGTCAACAACACCTCAGAGGCGGAGAAACACTTCCGTCTGGCGCTGAAGGCTCACCCCCAACACGCCCACGCCTACTACAACCTGGCCAACCTCAGACAGTAAGTGCCGCGCCCACCCCAACACGCCCACGCCTACTGCAACCTGGCCAACTTTAGACAGTAAGTGTCACGCCCACCCTCAGTACGTCCAAGTCTACTATAACCTGGCCAGCCACAGACAGTAAGTGCCACGTCCACCACAACACGCCCACGACTACTATAACCTGGCCAACTTTAAACAGTGTCACGCCCACCCCCAGCACGCCCATGCCTACTATAACCTGGCCAGCCACAGACAGTAAGTACCACGCTCATTTTCATCACGGCCTTACCCACACCATGCTTACCTTTAGCACGCCCACCACTATCATGACTACCCAAACCATGACCAATCACTCACTCCCCCATCATAACCCACCCATTCCTTCACTCTCCCTCCCCCTAAAATTCTCTCTCCAACATACACAATCACTCACCTTCTACCCCCTACTCCTCTCTCACTACCCTACCAACACCAAGTAAGAGAGTGTCGTCAATGTTGGAGAAGCAGTAACTTATGCTGGACGAGGATGTCTTTATTGCATTAATATTCTTCTTTCTCCTCCTCCTCCCCCCGTCCCCTTTCCCCCTCCTCCTCCTCCTCGCCCCCTAGCAGGCAAGGGAATCGTGTCAGTGATGCCATAAGTTTTGTCCTACGGAAGAAAATTGCCACCTCTCTCTACCGTCGCTCCCTCCCTCCCTGTGTATTCCTTCCTCCCCCACCTTCCTCCCCTCCTTCCTCCCTCTCTCTCATCTCCTCCCTCCCTCCCTAACTCCATCCCTTCCTCCCTCCTTCCCTCCTTTCTTCCATCCCTCCCTTCTTCTATCCCTCATTCTGTCATACCTCCCTCCTCCTTCCCTCCCCCCTGCACTTCACTAGGCTACAGGAACGAGGTGAATAAGTCGTAACTTTTGCTGGACAACAATCACTACCGTACTCTCACTCTCCTTCAGCACTCCACTCTCTCACACACACTCTCTCCCTCACCAGACAGCAGGGCCGTGTTGGAGAAGCGGTGGCGTTGTTGGAGGAGAGTCTACGGTATGACGCCACCAACAGGGATGCCGTGTCTACCCTAGCGGGGCTTTACGGGGACGCTGGACGCCCCACGGACGCCGAGAACCTGTACCTGGCGCTGCTGGCTGCCCGACCCTCCGACCCCGTCGTCCACAACAACTACGCCGCCTTCCTCCAGAGGCTCGGTCAGTACCTGGCTCACCTCACCTGCCTTGACCTCTTACCTGGCACTGTCTTGGTGTAAGGTGGTCTGACATAAATGACCCACCTCATGTTTTGACGCGACTCGACTGACCTTGGCTTGCGTTCTCTCTCTCTCTCTCTCTTTCTCTCTCTTTCTTTCTGCACAATATAATTTCTTGTACTTCGCTCTTTATTTCCTTTTCGGTAGCGTTACAGTAGAGTACAAAACAAAATATTTTATTCTATTAAAATACTATTGGTTCTCTCGAGTTTATTTCCGTGTCATCAAAAGTGAACAAATTCCGTCAGGTTGGAGGAACTGTTCACCAGGTAACACATATGGTGTGTCTAAATCAATGATGACGTCACTGACCGCGGTGAGGCGGGCACACCGCTAACACAGTGAGGGTAAACACACACCCGAGGAGGCAGTTGTGAACCGAGCACTGCCTCAACACCCCGTTCCTACTAAAACCCGATATCTGCAGTTCAATGATGCTTGTTTTTTTATCAACTCACTGGAGTGCCTTTAGCAGTGACATTAAATAACTTTCAGTGCAAGAATCTAATTATCTCTGACTGGATTTAAGTTGCTTTCCTTATTAATCCGGAGAATACAATTATGCAGCAGCGACAGTAAAGTAATTACACACCTACTTTGGTTCTTGGAGAGTCTTTTCTAAGTATTAAATCGACAAATTAAACTCTATTTTATGACATTCAATACTTTTACATTAGGTTCTTAGTCACGGCTCCTGAATATGACGTCACGCAAATAAACAAAAGAAATGCCGGTGGAATAAATTCGTATTCCATAGTAAAGTATTGAATATCTCTAAAGCGAGAATATAAGTATTTGTTTATGAAGTTAATGATTTATTTTATATTTTACCTTTCGATTCCCTGCTGGTGGATACATACATGACGTGTACTGTAGAGTGCGTACAGAGTTTGTATATTTTATCATTATTCTCTCTCTCTCTCTCTCTCTCTCTCTCTCTCTCTCTCTCACTTTCTTTATTTCTGTTCTTTATTTCTCTCTCTGTCCTATTCCTGTCACTTCTCTCTTTCTCATTTTCTCTGCCGTAGAGTAGCTGCACATGACAGCTGTAGGTCCAGTAGCTGTCACTATATACACTGTACCAGTGTGTGTACTTGAGGGAGTTATGTGTACAAGACCAGTGTGTATTTGTGTATACATAAGGGGAGTCATGTGTACAAGATCAATGTGTGTGTACTCGAGGGAGTTATGTGTACAAAACCAGTGTGTGTGTGTGTGTGTGTGTGTGTGTGTGTGTGTGTGTGCATACATGAAGGGAATCATGTGTACAAGACCATTGTGTGTATGTGTGTGTGTGTATACATGAGGGGAGTCATGTGTACATGACCAGTGTGTGTACAGTACATAAGGGGAGTTACGTTTTCTCTCACTTCCCTCTCCCTCGCTCCTACTTCCCTTCTTCCTCACTCTCACTTCCCCCTCCCCCAGTCTCACTTCCCTCTCCCCCACTCTCACTTCCCTCTCCCTCACTCTCACTTCCCTCTCCCTCATTCTCACTTCCCTCTCCCTCATTCTCACTTCCCTCTCCCTCATTCTCCTCTCCCCACTCTCACTCCCTCTCCTCATTCTCACTTTCCTCTCCCTCACTCTCCTTCCTCTCTCCCTCCCCTCCTTCCCTCTCCACATATCCTTTAACTCAGGTTTACACAGGAAATAAACCCGGCTGGAAACCTTCCTTAAATCAACATCAGCTGGACTGTACCACGTTATGGGTACTATTGAGGACGTCCAACCCCTCGCGCCTGCCATGACTACCCTCACCAGTCATGACCAGCCTTCCCTGTCATGACTACCCTCCCGCCTGTCATGACTACCTCCCTACCTGTCACTACCTGTCGCTACCCTCCTACCTGTCATGACCAGCCTTCCCGCCTGTCATGACTACCCCAACCTGTCTTGACTACCCCCACCAGTCTGACCAGCCTCCCCGCCTGTCATGACTACCTTCCTGCCAGTCATGACCAGCCTCCCACCTGTCATGACCAACCTCCCCACCTGTCATGACTACCCTCCCCACCTGTCAAGACTACCCTCCCCACCTGTCATGACTACCCTCCCCACCTGTGACAGCCTCCCACCTGTAACCACCTGTCTCACCTGCCATAACCCCCTCTCCACCTGTCATGAACACCTCCCCACCTGCCACCTGACCAGCCACCCAGACTGTCATGACTACCCCTCCACCTGTCATGACCAACCTCCTGCCTGTCACTTGGCAAGCCTCCCGCTTATCATGACTACCCTCGCCACCTGTCACTGATCAGCCTCCCCGCCTGTCATGCCAGCTTCCCCGCCTGTCATGACTACCCTCCTACCTGTCATGACCAGCCCCCCCGCCTGTCATGACTACCCTCCCCACCTGTCTGACCTGCCTCCCCTGTCATGACTACCCTCCCTACCTGTCATGACCAGCGCCCACACCTGTCTACCTTTCCCACCTGTCATGACTACCTCCCCCCTGTCATGACCATCTTTCCACCTGTTATGACTACCCTCCCCACCTGTCATGACCACCCTCTCCGCCTGTCATGACCAGCTTCCCCGCCTGCCATAACTACCCTCCCCACCTGTCATGACCACCCTCCCCACCTGACATTAAGCACCCTCCCCACCTGTTATGAATACCCTCCCCACTTATCTTAACACCCTCCCCACTTATCATGAACACCCTCTCCACCTGACATTAAGCACCCTCCCCACCTGTTATGAATACCCTCCCCACTTATCTTAACACTCTCCCCACCTGTCATGAACACCTTTCACCTGTCATGAACACTGCAGCAGCAACATCGACTACAGCTGTCACCTCTTCATATTTCAATAATAAAACTAATGCACAGAAAAAACGTTAGTTAATAATTCCTCGATATTACTTGTGAGTGTGTGTGGGATGTGGGTGGGTAGGGGAAGGTGTAGGTGAGTGGAGGTGTGGATGGGTGAGTTCGATCGTCAATATTTATAAAAAAGAAGGGGGACCGGTGAGACTGTGGCAACTACGGCGGGAACTCGATAAAGTCCATAGCTGGCAAGATTATCGCCCGAATCCTCCGAAGCACACTTCTTCCTGAGGTGGAAAACTTCCTCCCAGAATTTCAATGTGCATTTAGACCATCACGTGGCACCACTGACATGATCTTTTCTGCCAAACAGATACAAGAAAAGTGCAGAGAACAGCTTCGTGACTTATTCATGGCCTTCATTGAACTTACTAAGGCCTCCGATTCGGTCAACAGGAAAGCACTCTGGCGTATCCTCAACCGTCTTTGCTGCCCACCAAAATTCATTGACATTGTGAAGCAACTCAACGATGGCATGAACGGCAAAGTCATACACAATGACACCCAGTCTGAGTTCTTCCTAATCCAAACGGGGGTAAGACAATGGTGTGTACTAGCACCAACTCTTTTTTCCAATTTTCTTGGCTGCCTTCCTTACTCGTGTCAGTACCAGTTTACCCGGCGGGGTTGACATCTAGTACCCGATGAAGGAACTCTGCAACATAAGACAACCCCAGGCAGGAACAATGGTGTCGGATGCTTCCATCACTGAACTTCAGTATGCAGACCACCTCACCCTCGTCGCTCAAACTGAACGCGACTTATAGGAGATCCTAAACACCTACGCAGATGCGTATGCACACTTCGGCCTTGATATGATTTCAAGTAAGACTCTGATTCTCTTTCAACCTGCCCACTGGTTCAACCACACCTCCACCCTCCATCCTGCTTAACGGTACTGCTCTCTCTATCTATTTTTACTTTCAATAACTTAGTTCCCACCTTTCCACCACCGCAGACATCGATGAAGAGATTCAACAACGAATCAGATGTGTATCTCAAGCCTTTGGTAGACTCTGTACCCGTCGCTGACACCAACAATTATCCATGAACAAGTTCGTTGGACTGGCCATGATATCCACATGGACGATAGTAGACTGCCAAAGCAGCTACTTTGCAGCCACCTAACGACTGATAAACGTAACGTTGGCGGACAACGGAAAAGGTATTAAATCAACTTGAAAAAGTACCAAATCGATCCCCTCACCTGGGAGACGATCACAACACGCCGTAACGCTTGAAGGAGCACTACACGAGAAGGTGCTAATACTTTCGAATTAGCCTGACTGCATACCGAGACGCCGGAGAGACGCTGCCGCCGTCCCTCCCGCACTACATGTAGCCCTCCATACATGCAACATCTGTGGACCACTCTGCCAATCCCGTATCGGTGTCTCGAGTCACCTCAAAGGCCACCAACGAAGGTGACATCCTTAATAACTCCTACAGTATCATTGTATCATAGCTGGATGATCGTCATACTTGATTCCGAGTGATAGCAAAGTACGAGTAATAGTAGTAGTCGTACTAGAAATAGTAGTTGCAAAGCCGACAACAGTTGCAGATTGACTATGAGGCAACAATCACTGAATGCCGCATAGATCTGCGGCTCAACTAACTCAACACAGCTAGGATAGCTACTTATGCATTAGGATATTTAATTTTATGGTAATAAAATGGCGGCGAAGGTGTGGCTATTGGGGGATGGCTGGAGGCCACGTTTAAAAAAAGTAGTAGCAATAGTAGTAGTAGTAGTAGTAGTGGAGGGACATACTCAGTAGGCGGGAGGAGGAATTTCACAGTGTGTCGGTGAATATCAGACGTCATCCTAATCAATGCCACTGAAGGTTCTTCTCATCCCATAAAGCAGTTGATTGCTAAATTTCCGTATTTGTACCAGCGATCACCAGGCGAGCTGTAAGTGTTTGGGGTGACGGTTGGTGATGCCAGTCGCCTGAGTGTGGGATAGGCCTACATTAGAAGGTGCGGTCTCGTAACTCCCGCCCCTGAGGTCAGTGAGAGAAGGCCAACTATTCAATTTGCCCATTGGTAAGGTCGTGGTAGTTAGGGGCAGCCAGGTGAGGTTCTTAGATAGGATAGGGGTGTGTTTTCCTGGGGCTGGGATAGGGCATGTAGCTGAGAGGATAGATTGGATTTTGTCAGGGGAGGGAACCGAGCCAGTAGTGTGTCTTAGTGTAGGAGGTAACGACATAGGAAAGGTTAGCAGTAAGGAGCTTTTCAAGAGGTATAGGGAGGCGCTAGGGAAGGTTAGAGATAGGGGAGGGATCCCGATAGTATGTGGTGTCTTACGTAGAAGAGGAGTTGGTGTAGAATGGCTGTTCAGGGCAATTGCTATAAACTGCCGACTGGAAAACATTGCGCAAGCAATGGTTGGGCGTTCATTGATAACTGGCAACCATTTCATGGCAACGACTACCTGTACAGTCGTGATGGAGTACACAAGTCTCGTGCGGGGGTAAAGACGTTGTCTGCATCCCTGGAGCGTGAAATTGTCACTCCAAAGGGGGGGAGGGGATTCGCCAGTAGAGAGAGGTCAGGGTAACTGAGAGTAAAAAAAACAAGCAGGTCCTGGGGAGTAAAATTGGTTACTCAGGACAAGGGGTAAAACAGGACCAGGGAAGGGTAGGTTTAAATGTATACCATACAAACAGTAGGAGCGTTAGAAATAAAATAGACTTGCTGAAAGATGTTGTATGTATCGAGAATGTAGACATCATAGCAATCACCGAAACTTGGATAAATCTGGCGAGCAAGAACTTTTATCAGAGTACTATATAGAAGGGTATAACCTTTTTCACAAGGACAGGGAAGGAAATAAGGGGGGAGGGGTCGCACTCTTCGTCAGGGATACATTAAAATGCTGTATTAATAATTCAATAAAGGTTGAAATAGGAACCGAGTCTGTATGAGTAGGAATTGCGGAAGGAAGAGAAAAACTAATTATGGGAGTGATTTACAGGCCCCCAGGTTTTGGGAAAGAAGCAGCACAGCCCATTTGGCAGGAAATGAGTAGGGTAGCAAAATACAACAAACTGTGCATTATGGGGGATTTCAACTTCAGAAATATTGACCGGGACAACATTGTAGATAACTATGAATCTGAAGACTTCTTAGATGCAGTACAGGAATTTTTTTTAAAACAACTAATTACAGAACCTACAAGAGGTGGCAATATATTAGACCTAGTATTAACAAATAAAGAAAATAATATCATAGAGTTCACAATAGGGGAAGAACTAGGGAACAGTGATCACAGAGAAATCAGGTTCACCCAAAATTGGGAAACGAAAAACAATGACAATATGGTCAGAGTCCCAGATTTTTGATCGGCGGATTATGAGGGGTTAAGATGGTACCTACTGTAGGTGAGGTCGCCTGGGAACAGTCACGTCAATCCCCGGTAGGAACGGGTGAGGTAACCGGCGACAGAACAATTGATCATGACTATAATATATTCAATAGTATACTACATAAATCACAGGAACAAAATATACCATACAGAAAAATTAGGTCAAATAAGAATGAGCCAAGGTGGATGACCCAAAAGCTTAAGAATGACATAGGAATAAAGAAAGAAATTTATAAGAAATTAAAGGGAGGGGGGTGCATCTCAGAAATAGGTATGATGAACTATCTAGGAATGTTAAGAAAAATGTAAGGAAAGCAAAGAGGGACTACGAAACCAGTATAGCAAGAGAATCCAAGGCGAATCCCAAGGGATTTTTCCAGGTATATAGGACAAAGGTCAAAGACAAAGTGGGGCCCTTACAGTCAGAGAGAGGGGAAGTGATCTATGATAGTGAGAAAATATGCAAAGCATTAAATAGCTACTTCTTATCAGTTTTCATAGAAGGAATTCACGAGGAAATGCCAGAGGTGGAACTGATATCTATGGGAATTGAAGAAGATAAATTAAAGACTGTAACTATCAGAAAAGAGGATGTTCTTAAGAAGATAAATTAATTAAAGAAGACAAAATCCCCAGGGCCGGATGAAAATTTCCCTCGAGTTTTTAGAGTGTAAGGAACAGAATAGCGGATCTCTCGTAAATTTATTTTCAAAATCACTAGACACGGGAGTTGTGCCAGACTCGTGGAAACAGGCAAATGTAGCACTCAGATTCAAAAAGGGAGACAGAGCATCAGAGTCAAATTACCGGCCTATTAGTTTGCGACAGTAGTGGGGAAATTTCTTGAATTAATAATAACAAATAGCATTCGATCACATTTAGAGAAAAACAAACTAGTCTACGACTCTCAACATGGATTTACAAAGGGAAAATATTGTCTAACAAATCTGCTGACGTTTTTTAGGAAAGTATTCGAGGTTGTAGATAATGACGAAAATTGCGATGTTATTTACTTAGACTTTAGTAAAGCGTTTGACAGAGACCCGCATCAGAGGCTTCTGAGAAAAGCTAAGGCACATGGTATCGAGGGGAAAGTCTTAAATTGGATAAAATCATGGCTCACCGATAGAACACAGAGGGTCAGCGTAGATGGTGTTAAATCTGAGTGGGGCTGTGTAACCAGTGGGTTTCCTAGGGGTCACTACTGGGCCCACACTTGTTCAAAATCTACAAAAAACGATCTAGATACTGGGATCTGCAGTGACATAAGCAAGTTTGCGGATGACACAAAAATAGGGCGGCAAATTAATTCAGGGCAGGATGCAAATGCACTACAGGAGGATTTAAATAAACTACAGGAGTAGTCAGAAAAATGGCAAATGATATTCAACACCAGCAAGTGCAGTGTACTTAATACTGGAAGAACAAATACTGTCAATGTATACAGCTTTAACAACATCAACCTAGAGAAGTCGACTTGTGAAAGAGACTTAGGGGTACTTGTAAGCTCGGACCTACGGCCTAGAAAACAGTGCGTTAATGTTCGAAATAAGGCAAACAGAGTATTAGGTTTTATATCTAGAAGTGTAAGTAATACGAGTGTGGAGATCATATTGCAACTATATCTTGTGCTTGTCAGGCCGCACCTCGATTATGCTGTTCAGTTCTGCACTGGAGTCGGTGCAGCGAAGAATAACGAAAATGATTCCGGGACTTATAATCCTTCCATATCAAAATAGATTAAAGAAACTAAACTTGCATTCCCTAGAAAGACGAAGAGTGCGGGAGATATGATAGAAGTATTTGAGTGGATGAAAGGAATCAATAAAGAAGATATACATAAAGTTCTTATACAGTAATGTCCGAGCAGGATAGGACTCGTAGCAACGGATTTCAGTTGGATATGTTCAGGTTTTGGAGGGAGATAGGAAGGAACTGGTTCACAAATAGTTTGGTAGACGAGTGGAACAAGCTTAGCAACTTTGTAGTAAGTGCTGGAACGCTGGAAAGTTTTAAAAGGAGGCTAGATAGATTCATCGATGATAGAGAGTGATAGTAACTCTCGACAGGAGCTGCCATGTACAGGCCAACCGGCCTATTGCATACTCCATATTTTCTTATGTTCTTATGTTCCTATGTGCGCTGTCGCTGTCCACACGTAAATAGACACCCCGGGAAGTGCCAGCCACCCTCCACACCTGACCAAGTAAGTCTTTATTACTATACTTACATCAGTGTGATCATAGAAATTGTGATTATTCCTGCCATAGATATATACAAGTAAGTGTCAGGTGTGACAATACCTGCTCCCAGTGTATAATTCCGATTTCGAATAGACTGTTGCCCACACCCACTCACACACTTATGTCCCTACTACCCGGACACTGCTGGCCAACCTGTCACTCTCTGCCCTTTTCTCGTAAGAGCTAGTTTCCTGCGAATGACACCAAAGCAGGTGTCAGTGGCAGACATTCCTGTTGCTCAAAGTGTGGAGAATTATTCCGGGTAACTGCTTTTGCTGCCTCTGTGGTAGCCAGAACTAAAATTGCTCAAGCTGTAAAAATGCGAGAAACAACCACCGATGTGTTGGGTGTAGCCAGAACACTATGAACGGGCAATGGAGGTGTTCGGCGAAAGGGAGGTTAAAATAACATAGGAGAGTCAAAGACACCTAGGTGCAGTAATCGGTACGAGGACTTCAAGACCGAGTACGTAACAGGAAAAATAAATGAGTGGATAAAGGAAATCTGCCATGATGTAAGAGTACAACCGACGTTCCTTCCACTGGACGGCGAGAATTTCCACCACAGGACTTCAAACACATTCAACGAAGCCCGTGTGGACGTCAGTGGTCGAGAATTGTGGATGCGGGGACAGCAAGCCTTCTTTTACTTAAGGATTTTCGATCCCGTGGCCGCATGTCACCGTAACCTATCTCTCGATGCTGCACACAGGAGGAACGAGAATGACAAGAACAGGGCGCATAGGGAGAGAATTCTGAATGTTGATCAGGGCAGCTTCACTCCTCTGGTGTTCACAAGTTCTGGTGGGCTGGGACCAAGTTGAAGATGATTCTATGCCAGACTCGCGGAGGTGTTATCTAAACGGGAGCAGCAGCCCAGAAGCTACGACACAGCCTGGTTGAGCAGTCGACTGTCTCCTCTCTACTTACAGTAGGTCTGCATTGCTTTGCCTCAGGGGAATGAGATCTTCAACCCAAAAGCCGACAACGGTCGCAGATGTTGACTATGACGCAACAGTCACTGAATCACTTATAGATCCGCGGCTCAACTAACTCAATAAAGCTACAATAAAGGGTAGCTGCCTTTGTATTAGGAAATTTAATTTTAAGGAAATAAAAAGGCGACGAAGGTGTGGCTATTGGGGGAAGCTGGAGGCCACGTTAAAAAAAAAAGTATCATTAGTAGAAATACTAGAAATAGTCCGCGCGCGCGCACGTGTGTGTGTGTGTGTGTGTGTGTGTGTGTGTGTGTGTGTGTGTGTGTAAAATAATATTAATAATAATAATAATAATAATAATAATAATAACAATAATAATAATAATAATAGAAATAATATTAATAATAATAATAATAATAATAATAATAATAATAATAATAATAATAATAATAATAATAATAATAATAATAATAATAATTATAATTAACGGTTTATTGAAAGAGCATGGCAGCCGGAAGGATGAAAATATGCAGTTACGTAATTGGGGGATGGGTCTCTTGATTTACAAATAATATACAAGTAACATAAGTGATACAAATATGATATATAATAACTAGGTGAGGAGAAGCTCAAACTACAGGGCATTTCAACATAGAGACAGTGAAAAAAGTAAGATTGACTTGGTGTGAATACACTGGTTGATTATAAGTTGTTGAGAATTTTTACAATGGCTGGGACTGGGCTGTTGTTATAGCGATCAGTTAGTGCTCATATGGGCTGGATGCGGTTGTGGTGTCTAACAGCAATTCTCGAGCGAGGGATCTCAGGTGGTAGTAGGAGCCGGTGTCGAGGATGGTGCAGAAGCTTCTCACCAAATTTGCAGATGAGGTCGTGGTGATGGGCAGTGACAGCTGAGAGGGTCAGTGTGTTGAGCGCTTCTTGATATGTGGAGTAGGAAGGGGAGAGAATAATCTTGCATGCCCTCTTTTGCACTTTTTCTAGGTGTTTACATTGTATGGCATTTAGGGAGGAAGACTAGGTAGGGGAGGCATAGGTGAGCTTGGGAAGTATGAATGTTGAGTAAACACTGAGGAGCTCGGGTGCAGGAACTCCGAGGGACTTGAGTCGGCAGAGGAGGTGGAGACGGAAACTGGAGGATTTGACAACTTCACTGACGTGTGGTTTTCAATTTAGTTTGTTGTCTATGGTGACGCCGAGGAGCTTAGTGGAATCTACAACCAGGAGTGTGTTGGGACCTAAAGTAATGGAAGGGGGTGGCACAACGTCGGAGGAGAGGTTGATGTGCATAACCATGGTCTTGGTTTGGTTGATGGTGACGTGGTTGTTGGTGGTCCAGTTTTGGAGTGTTCAATAAATCCTGAAGGGCAGTATAGTCGGGAGCAGAATTGTTGACGCTGATCCCAATGGTGGAGTCGTCGACATATTTCCAGCGAGTAGGGGTTTCTCTTAGAGCATCATTGATAAGCATAAGGAAGCATAGTGGTCCCTTCTTGGTGTGTGTGTGTGTGTGTGTGTGTGTGTGTGTGTGTGTGTGTGTGTGTGTGTATGTGTGATGGAAAGGCTCTTAAGACGAAACCCAACAAACTGGGCTGTCGGCAGTCCATTGCAACTCTCTCTCTCTCCCCAGTGGTTGCAACACTTGCACCACTGGATCAGGAAAAGGGAGAGCCAAGACGTGTGGTTGCAGCCTGCGCTCCTGCCTCACCACATAAATCAACTCACGCACAGACATCATCCAGCTCATCATACTCCTCATCATCATCATCTTCAAAACCTATATACCCCCACAAGTCCTATGGCGACGGACGAGTGGCGATGGGGACAGGCATATTACTGCCTTGAGTCTCTTGTCACAACTCTGCACATGGGCCGCACAGATAAAATGGTAGTGTATGCACTGGGATCTAGGTAGCAGTGCAATCCGGTCCTGTCTATGCGACTCACAAGCCCTCTTGAGACCCCACTCTGCTCACCCCACATGGGAAGGGGGCCAGAAAAGGTGCCTTAAACATAGCCTGCCTAAAAAAACAACCTGACTAGGCAACTGCACCTAGTTAGGTCATCCTTATGCGGTCGAAAACACAATCATAATCACAGATAAAAAAATAAAGAAAAACTATATCAGGACCCTTCTGGATATTGGCACAAATGAGCGGCTTGAAAGAAGAACTACCTTTGTGGCAGATATAACATAGATATAACATCGACATAGCAGCCATTAGTGAGTCCCGGCTCCCAGAAGAGGGTCAACTCACAGAACGAGAGTCCTTCTTCTGGAAGGGTAAGCCTGCTGCAGAGAGAAACTGCATTTATGCAGTTGTCTTTGCCATTCGCCAATGCATCCAACAAAGGCTAACTGAAATACCTATTGGGGTCAAGGAGCGCCTCATGATACTCCGAGTCCCACCGAATCACTCACGTCATACTTAATCAGTGCTTATGCCCCAACACTGAATGCAGAGGGTGACATCAAGGAGGCCTTTTAGCTGACCTTGACAGAGTGCTAACATCTGTCCCCTGAGAAGATAAGGTTGTGCTCCTAGGTGACTTCAATGCCAGATTTAGCAGAGATGCTGACACTTGGCAGGGAATCATAAGGAGACATGGATTAGGCAAGTGTAATACCAACGGCCTACTCCTTAGCAAGTGTGCTGCACACAACCTTACTATCACCAATACCTTGTTTAGGCAAGCCGACATGTTCAAGGGATAGTGGCAACATCCACGATCCAAACACTGGCAACTCATTGACTACATCATTGTCAGAGAAAGAGATCGCCGAGATGTCGTCACCACTCACCACCCTAGCCATGCGTGGCGAGGGCAGCACGCCTCCAGAAGAGGTTTTCACATTAAGCGTATGAAGGATCCAGCGGTAGCACATGCTTTCAGAGAGCAGCTCGAGAATGGGCTGATAAACAATCCGACAACAAACAACCCAAATCCCAGTGCCGAATAGGGTATTGTCGACTCAATCATGATAAAAATCTGCAAAGAAACCCTCGGCCAAATCGAAAGAATACACCAGGACTCGTTCGATGAAAATTACCCAAAAATCAATATACTCATCAATGATAAGCGTGCTGCTTTAAATGAGTAGCAAAACAACCCCAGTCTTTGACCAAAGATTTTACCTTCCGCAAGAAGAAAGCGGAGGCCCAGCGTGAACTTCGCAATCTAAAGAGCGACTGGTTTAAAGCTAATGCATGTGAGACGCAAAAATTTGTAAATCAATACAAGATGCACGATTTCTTAATTCCACTAAAACATTTTATGGACCAAAAACTCATGGAACATCCCCCCTCTGGTCATCCGATGGTAATTCCCGAATGAAAGACGAAGAAAGCATCCTTCAGCACTGGAAGGAGCACTACCATTTGCTGCTCAAACTAAACACTGATGTGGATGTCCTGACTACCCAGCAAGTCCCTCAGCATCCAGATCCGACCCACCTCAACTATCCTCAATCCCTGGATGAGGTTGCTATGACCATCAAACAGATGAAAAATAACAAATCCTCAGGGCCTGATGGAATCCCAACTGAGGTGTATAAAGCAGGAGGACTTCTGCTTACTAGCCGTCTTCACTTTTTCCTGGAGAATATATGGGAAAAAGAGGAAATTCCCTAAGCTCTTAAAGACGCCTCCATCGTCAATATTTTATAGAACAAGGGTGACTGGTCAGACTGTGGCAACTACCGCGGGTTCTCGCTGATGCCCAGAGCTGGCAAGATTATAGACCGAGTCCTCCAAAACAGAATTCCTCGTGAGGCGAAAACATCCTCCCAGAATCTTAATGAGTGGTATTCTTTCCAGCGCAGAAGGGGGCCTTAATCGTCTTAATTATGAAGTTACAGTCGGATGATCGGAGGATTGCTCTGCCACGAGTGGTTGTTGATCTGCAAATTTTTGTCTCACATGCTTGGTTTTCAACCAGTCATTCTTTAGATTGCGAAGTTCCCATTGGGTCACAGCTTTCTTCGTGCGGAAGTTATCAGCTTTGGTCCGAGACTGAAGGTTGTTCAGCCAGTCAGTTAAGGCAGCACGTTTATCATTGATGAGTACATTGATTGCTTGGTTATTTTCATCAAACCAGTCCTGGTGTATTCTTTCGATCTGGCCGAAGGTCTCTCTGCAGGTTTTTGTCATGAAAGTGTTGAAAATATCCCATTCGGCACTGGGATTTGGGTTGTTCATTGTCGAGTTGTTTATTAACCAACATTCGAGCTGCTCTCTGAAATCATGTGTTATCTTTGGATCCTCCTGACGCTTGATGTTAAAACCTCTTCTAGAGGCTTGTTAACTTCGTCGTTTGGGGGCTATTTGAAGTGACAGCTTGGCTCTGAAGAACCGATGACAGTGTCGCAGTGGTCTGAGCCACGCATGGCACGGGAAATGAGGACATCTCGGCGATCTCTTTCTCTGACAATGATGTGGTCAATGAGATGCCAGTGTTTGGATCGTGGGTGTTGCCACGAACCCTTGAACTTGTAGGCCTGCGTAAACAAGGTATTGGTAATAGTGAGGTTGTGTGCAGTACACTTACTGAGGAGGAGTAGGCTGTTGGGATTTCACTTGTCTAGTCCATTTCTCCCTGCCAAATGTCAGCATCTCTGCCAACTCTGGCATTGAAGTCACCTAGGAGCACAACCTTATCTTCTCTGGGGATAGAGGTTAGCACTCTGTTGCGGTAGGCATAAAAGGCCTCCTTGATGTCAGCCTCTGCATGCAGTGTTGAGGCGTATGCACTGATGAAAAAAGCATGACGTGAGTGATTCAGTGGGACTCGGAGCGTCATGAGATGCTCGTTGATCCCAGTGCATAAACGAACATCTTATCTGTACCTCCCATGTAGAGAGTTGTGACTAAAGACTCCTGGCATTTATCTCTGCCAGTCCCCGTCGCCACTCTTCCGTCGCCATAGGTCTTTTGGGGGAATAAGAGTTCTGATAATGGTGTCAGGTATGATGAGCTGGATGATGGCTGCACGTGAGTTGATTTATTTGTTGAGACAGCAGCACAGGCTACAACCACACATCTTGGCTCTCCCATTTCCTGATCCAGTGTTGCAAGTGTTGCAGTGACTGGGGAGAGGGAGAGTTGCAATGTACTGCCGATAGCCCAGTTTGTTGGGTTTCGCCTTAGTAGGCTGCCAATCATGCATTGCCTCCGTCCGACGGTGTAGTCATTGGGCTTCCCATGGTGGTCACTTCTTCTGCCTATACCGCCGTTGGGGGTCTTGTTGGAGCTTTGTAAGCATGTCTGTCTGATGCGGGGCTCCTCCGCAGATTTTTTGTTCAGGGTTTACTCCCATAGCCTTATACCTACCAAGGTTAATCCGCAAGGGAGCGGGGCAATGGTTGGTAGATGCCAGGATATGTCCACATGCCAGTGGGCCTATGCGCCATCCCTCTCGGCCCACTGCTACTCCGAGATCTTCTTCCTGTCTTGCCTGGGCCCACGAGGCACCCAGTTACCGTGTGTTGCCACGAGGAGGCACAACAGGAGTCTTGATGGTGAAGAGGCTGTGTACTGGCAGGGGAAGACTTATGCAAGTTGCTTATCGCCACGAGGGCAAGCCAGCGGCTGTAGCTGAAAGCGACAGGGAGCAAGCAGTGCCTGCACCTTAACACTAACATAATGCTGCCACACTCGACGCATTGCACCACCCAGTGTGCACACACACACACACACACACACACACACACACAAGCGCTCACATGGGAAAAGTACACCCAAGTTCCATTAAGGCAGGTAAACTTTCCTTCCTGAGTATGTATCTCGCCCACCTCAGCGGCCGCCATAGCTTTGTACAGATATAGAGAGTGAAGTCAAAGGTCACCTGGTCATTTGGTAGTATTACACCTGACGCTCTTAATTGGGATATATCCCTCGTGTGCCACTCACGTTTTCACTGACTTTTTTTGTTTTTGCTAATATCTGGATCTGGCAGTGTTGGGGAGTGTATGGAGTGTGTATGGGGGTGTGTTAGGTGTTTGGATGTGTGTGTGGGGTGTTTTGGAAGTTTGTGCGTGTGTACTGTGCTGGGGAGTATGTGTGTGTGGTGGTGTGGGGAGAATTATGTGTCGGTGCGGAGTGTTTGGGGAGTATGTGTGTGTGTATGTGTGTGAGGGGTGAGTGGGGAGATTGTGTGTAGGTATGGGGTGTTTCGAAAGTATATGTATGTGGGGTGGGGTGTTAGGGAATCGGAGGGTGTTGTGTGTGTGGGTAGAGCGTGTGTGTGGATTGTGGGGAGGGAAGTGTTTACATAAGAACATAAGAACATTAGAAAATAAGGAGTCTGCAATAGGCCGGTTGGTCTGTGCATGGCAGCTCCTGTCGAGAATTACTACCACTCTCTATCATCCATGAATCTATCTAGGCTCCTTTTGAAACTTTCCAGCGTTCCAGCACTTACTACAAAGTTGCTAAGCTTGTTCCACTCATCCACCACCCTATTTGTGAACCAGTTCCTTCCTATCTCCCTCCTAAACCTAAACTTATCCAACTTGAATCCGTTGCTCCGAGTCCTATCCTGCTCGGATATTATAAGAACTTTATCTATATCCCCTTTATTGATTCCTTTCACCCACTTAAATACTTCTATCATATCTCCCCGCACGCTTCGTTTTTCTAGGGAATGCAAGTTTAGTTTCTTTAACCTATCCTGATATGGAAGGTTTCTAAGTCCCGGAATCATTTTCGTCATTCTTCGCTGCACCGACTCTAGTGAATTGATATCCATTCTATAATAAGGGCACCAGAACTGAACCGCATAATCGAGGTGCGGCCTGACTAGCGCAAGATATAGTTGCAATAAGACCTCTGTACTCTTATTACTTACACTTCTAGATATAAAACCCGATACTCTGTTTGCCTTATTTCGAACATTAACGCACTGTAGTCTAGGCCGTAGGTCCGGGCTTACAAGTACCCCTAGGTCTCTTTCACAAGTCGACTTCTCTAGGTTGATGTTGTTAAGGCTCTACACATTGACAGTATTTGTTCTTCCAATATTAAGTTCGCTGCACTTGCTGGTGTTGAATTTCATTTGCCATTTTTCAGACCACCCCTGCAGTTTATTTAGATCCTCCTGTAATGCATTTGCATCCTGCCCTGAATTAATCTGCCGCCCTATTTTGGTGTCATCCGCAAACTTGCTTATGTCACTGCTGATCCCAGTGTCTAGATCGTTTATGTAGATTATGAGTATGTAGAGTATTGTGTGTATTAGAAGTGTATTGTAGTGTGTAGTGAAAGAAGTGTATATGTGTGGAGTGTGTGGGAAGTGAAATGAGTGTGTGTGTGTGTGTGTGTGTGTGTGTGTGTGTGTGTGTGTGTGTGTGTGTGTGTGTGTGTGTGTGTGTGTGTGTGTGTGTGTGTGTGTGTGTGTGTGTGTGTGTGTGTGTGTGTGATAATAATATAATCTCACAAAGCTTTAACTTAATTCTACAACAACAATTTTAAGATCATTATCATCAAAACATATTGTCTTATTGTTATCAACTCAGATAAATACAGGAAATTAATGAACAGTAACCACAACAGAACGCTTCAGTACTGTTTGGAGAAAGATAACTAAAATCAACTTAACGTTGGGGGTAATTTAGATAATATACAAGCTCCGGTGATACTAATATCCTTGTGTGTTTTTATGGTATGTTTTAAGGTACTTTTGGCTAATCTAGTTAATAAGGACATCGTTATATACACACGGCTTCACCTAAGTGTGGTGTGCAGCCCCAGCTATCGTGTGTACTCTGGTGGTCCACCAGTTATGGTCACACGGGAGAATGAAATCAGGAAAAGAAGTTATTTGTTTATACATAAAAAAATAGTCGTTTTATTACATTGTCTAATGCGTGTGTAGTTGTGACTACCTGTAGTCTCTCTGTCTGGATAATGACCAGTCAAAAGAATGGCAGAAACATACATAATATTACACTCTGGATTGTACAGTGTATGACACGACCACCAAGGAAATACTCTGGCTATAAAGAAATAACTTTTGACTTTCTTCTCATAACAAAATGAAATAGTGTAAGGGTTACCTGGACTATTTATACATAATACAGTTCTACAACAACAGAAACAAAATCACTTCCCACTTTCACGATCTATTTTTTTCACTCTCATCGTTACATTCTACATCCTAAATCAGACCAAAGACTCTCTAATTCATCTCACTCTTAGACTTTGTAACTTATTGTGTACTGTGTTTAATTAGTTTTACATATAATTTGTCTTCTGTGTTGAGGGGAAAGGAGAGGGGAAGAGGAGGGGTGAGAGGAAGGGGGGAGGGTAAGAGGGAGGTCGAGGTGGAGGAAGCGAGAGAGGGAGAGGGAGAGGGAGAGGGAGGAAGAAGGGGAAAGAGGGAGAGGTAGGGGAGATAGGGAAAGAGGGAGAGAAAGGGAAAAGTAAGGGTAGGGGAAAGGTGCGAATAGCATACAGTGAACGACTTTTATTTACTTAGTTGCTTCTTCAGTGACAGAAAAATACCAGTTAATGGAATCACCTGAATATTGATCCACCTAACCTAACCTAACTTAACCTAACCTAACTCCCAGTTAGGTGATATAAGCTGGGGGGAAGGGGGGTAATACTCAGGAGATTCAATTAATGTGGGAAAGAAAACAAATAAAATTGACCCCTGAATTTAGATTAAGTTTTACCTGCAATGAATTTTATTTAGTGAATCAATAAGACAAACTTAGGGATTACTAAGATAATAAATTACTTGTCAGATGATAAATTACTTATAACATTGACTAATTATATTATCGTTAAAGTAATGCAAGTCGATGATTCATGTGAGGTAAGTATCTTCATGATGAATTCTAATCATCAAATAAACAATAGCAATTTTCGAATAACAATTAAATTTGATCATCATTATCATTAATTCATTTCTAATATGGAGTGAAGGAACGATGACTGTCTTAGGATGCATATAAACAATTGAGATATAATATGAAAATTATCCTTAAGTGAGAAAAATGCACAAAATAGGTAAATAATATGCACTAAATAATAACTGAATATCCATACACCTCCTCATGCATGCACAAACATGCCTTACACATACACAAACATGTCCCCACACAAACATGTCCCCCGCACACATTTACTGCACACCCACATACAGACATAACCCCCCACACACACAAAAGAACCCCCCCCCCGGTTTTGTTGACATCGTCAGTACATCACGGCACGAGATCTGAAACACACTTCGCTGGAGAATGATTTCAGGGAAGATATGAGCCGTTTATTCCTCTCGGTGACAGCAGTGGCCTAAAACCCAAAGTGTCGACCAAGAGCACCTTCAAGCAGCCTGCTCATGCTTGAAGTTCGGGTCTTTTATGTTCACTTAGCTAAGATCAGTGCACAGGTTTTCAAAGACTTCCTTGAGGTTCAGCACTCACTTGAGGATTGTCTGTCCACACTTAAAAGGTAAACATGTCTTCATGCTGAATAAAAATTGTCTCCCTAAGGAAGATTTAATTATATATGTTGTGAGGAGAAACGCAGTCCTTGAGGTAATTCCTATATAAATTTAACCATCGATTTGTATATTTTCATGTATCAACGTATTTTCACTATGTCACATTAATTCATTTATACAGTATACTGATATATTAAATCTAAGGACGTATAAAGACACACTCATTCATTTGATTCACAACATCACACACCAGGTAAAAGTGTTCCTATGTGTGGATATAAGTTAAGTTAAAATTACATCCAGTGTCTCTAGTTCCATCACTGTCTACTGAGTAACACAGGCTATCCCGAAGAACTAGGTACCACAGCTTAGTTCACCAGTATATTAAATACCCTAACCTAAACTAAACTTACCTAAGCTAACCTAATCTCTCCAGGTAACATTAGGCTGTTTATTAATAAAGGCGAAATAAAGGGGGCTAATCTTCGCTTGACCCGCTGAACTGCAGGTAAAAGGTGAATTCTGACAGTGATCACGGACTTTTGGGACACCCTGTACCTGTACCCTAGTATAGGTAGAACCTACAAAGTGTAATTTGGCGAATGATGATGAGTGATTGGAACTGGATTGAAATATGGGATTCCAATCATGATATTACCAAGAAACTAATGTTATTGTTACAGTGTGTGGTGGAGGATGTGTGGTGGAGGGTGTATAGTGAAGGGTGTGTGGTGGAGGGAGGATGGTGGAGGGTGTATGGTGGAGAGTGTGTGGTGGAGGGTGTGTGGTGGAGGGAGTATGGTGGAGGGTGTATGGTGGAGGGTGTGTGGTAGAGGGTGTGTGGTGGAGGGTGTGTGGTAGAGGGTGTGTGGTGGAGGGTGTGTGGTAGAGGGTGTGTGGTGGAGGGTGTGTGGTGGAGGGTGTGTGGTGAAGGGTGTATGGTGAAGGGAATATGGTTGATGGTGAATGGCAGAGGTGCTGGTGAAGGGTGTCTGGAGGAGCGACTATGTTGGGGGTGTATGTTGGAGGGTATGTGAGGGGGGAGGGGGGTGGAGAGCGTGTGGTGAAGGTAAAATGGTGACGGGGTAATGGCTTAGGGAATGTGGTGGATGGGCAGTGATGGGGTGTGGTGAAGGGTTTGATGGAGGAAAGGGTGACTGTTGATCGTATTGATTGTGGTTGGTTGTGGTACAGGCGGTTAATGGAAATGATTTTTGTGATGATGGTGGTGATGGTGGTAGTAGTAGTGGTATTAGTTGTGATGGTAGTGGTTGTTGTGATGATGGTATTAGTCATAGTGGTTGTGTTGATAGAGATGGTATTAACGTTGATAGTAGTGTTGGTGGTAGTGGTGGCATTAATGGTAATATTAGTGGTGATTTTAGGGCTAATGGTGGTGGTGGTGGTGGTGGTGGTGATGGTGATGGTATTAGTGGTGATGGTTGTGTTTATGGATAGTGGTAATAGTGGTGTTCGTTGTGTTGGTAATGATGGTACTAGTGGTAGCAATGGTGGTAGTTGTTGTTGTTGTGCTGCTGTTGTTGTGGTGGTGGTGGATATAGTGGTGATGGAGATGGTGGTAGTGGTGGTTATATTGGTGCTGTAAATGGTGGTACTGGTGGTGAGAATGGCTATCAAAAGTATACATTGTTGTATCCCTCTGCAATAGTCTTTACTAAGTGTTCTCTCGTAGGGGGTCAGAGGTCACCGAAAACGTTTGTGACCCATAGTTCAACAACAACACAACCAACCCTCAGGGCAAAGAGAGTATCACAACCTACAAACATTGACATACTGGTCACTTAAGAGGACTACAAAGCCCACCTGTAAGTAATTATAAACTGAATGAGGGAACACATGTTGCCATACCTTACAACTATTGATTATAAGTCAATGTTAACTTATGGTTATTGTAAGTCAAGATAGAAGTTTAAGTATGTGACGTCGTACCCCACAATGTATATTAATAGCTTTACAATTTTGTGTTAGACAATATGACACAACGTATGAAGCATTTTGAGTGTGTAGCTAACCTTTGGATTAGTTAATGTGGAATTGAAAGTACAGTTACAGAAAATAAATACATGATCTATAATTTATCGTCAGGCATTACTGTAACCACAACGCCACTATAGCCTCGACGACCATCTTGCCCTAGACGACTATCTTACCCTACACAACTGTCTTGCACTACATGACTATCTTGCCCTACACTAATTTCTTGCCCTACACACCATTCTTGCCCTAGACGACTATCTTGCCCTACACGACACGCTTGCCTTAGACGACTATCTTGCCCGACTCAACTATCTTACCCTATACGACTACCTTTTCAAGACAAATCGCTTGTCCTCGACAAATATCTTGCCCTAGACAACCTTCTTGCCCCCGACAACCTTCTTTCCGTCACCTGAAGATCTCAGAATTTGCCATCTAATCTCAAATGCCAAATTGAAAAGATTCCGAAGCAATTTAAATTACCTCAAACTGTCGCGAAAAAAACTCCAAAGAAAATATGATTCTCGTCTACTTGTAGGAGGTAATGTGTACACCTGCAGGAGATAATGTATTCATCTGCAGGAGGTAATGTATACACCTGCAGGAGGTGATAAGCACACCTGCAGGAGGAAATGTGTACACCTCAGGATATAATGTGTACACCTGTATGCAGGTAATGTGTACACCTGGAGTAGGCAATATGTACATTTGCAGAAGGTTATGTGTACACCTGCAGGAGGTAATGTGCTCACCTACAGGGGGTAATATGTACACCTGCAGGAGGTAATGTGTACACCTGAAAAGGTAATGTGCACACCTACAGGAGGTAATGTGTACACCTGCAGGAGGTAATGTGCACACCTACAGGGGGTAATATGTACACCTGCATGAGGTAATGTGTACACCTGCAAAAGGTAATGTGCACACCTACAGGAGGTAATGTGTGCACCTGCAGGAGGTAATGTGTACACCTACAGGGGGTAATATGTACACCTGCATGGGGTAATGTGTACACCTGCAAAAGGTAATGTGCACACTTACAGGAGGTAATGTGTACACCTGCAGGAGGTAATGTGTACACCTGCAAGAGGTATTGTGTACACTGCAGGAGGTATTGTGTATACCTGCAGGAGGTAATGTGTACACCTGCAGGAGGTAATGTGTACACCTGCAGGAGGTAATATGTACACCTGCAAGAGGTAATGTGTACACCTGCAGGAGGTAATGTGTACACCTGCAGGAGGTAATGTGTACACCTGCAGGAGGTAATGTGTACACCTGCAGGAGGTAATGTGTACACCTGCAGGAGGTAATGTGTACACCTGCAGGAGGTAATGTGTATGAGACTTTGGATTGTAAAAAAAAATTCTTACCTAGAAAACTTCCAAATGGTCCTTTCCTCGCTGTCTGTGCTGGTGATATGTGTAGCCTGAGACTGTAATACTGACAATCTGTGATAGTAACAGTGACAATAGGTGATATTAACAATGACAGCAGGTGATGGTAACAATGATGGTAGGTGATGGTAACAATGACAACAGGTGATGGTAACAATGACAGCAGGTGATGGTAACAATGACAGCAGGTGATGGTAACAATGATGGTAGGTGATGGTAACAATGACAACAGGTGATGGTAACAATGACAGCAGGTGATGGTAACAATGACAGCAGGTGATGGTAACAATGACAGCACGTGATGGTAACAACTATGCACTCTGAGGTGGCCAAAAAAGTTTGTGCTCATTAATAGGATTCAACCTGTTCCTTTATTTCACTTGATGATTGAACATTCTCACTCTACCTGGGTAGTTAGGTTAGGTTAGGTTAGGTTAGTATCATTGTGGTTAATTTACAAGTGAAATAAACTGGGGTACGTTATCTTCACGTGATCCAAGTAAACCTACAACTCTTTCTAAGACTGAATGGCTGAATTGTTAACCTAACACTTTACTCTACTCTAGGTAAACCCGGCACTAGACTCAACCATTAAGACTCGTGAACAACAATGAGTCATACACCCATCTACCTCCCCCCCTACCCACCCCGTGTAAACAAATCAATTAAAATAAATCTATAAGTTAATATGAACTTGGAAATAAATATTGCTTACTGAAGCCCAGACATCGATTGCATACATCAATACTCTGTCTCGGTTCACTTCACGTAAACTCGTACAGAAATCATCTAGATCATTATACCTACGAGAGGTACTGTATTTCCGTGGTGATGTATAGATGTATTAACTTACTTCATAATATCAATATTCATATAACACACACACACACACACACACACACACACACACACACACACACACACACACACACACACACACACACACACACACACATACTGGCAACTTAACACAAGTACATAATAATGCTTTGGCTGTAATCAGGACAATAATACAGCACCATGAAACTCGCTACAGTGTAAGGGTATTACGTTCACCTGACAGATATGTGCTTTAACACCTTCACTTTTCTCACTCTCCCTCTCTCTCCTGCAATTTTTCTCCAGCTCCCCGTCTCTCCCTAGCACATCTTCTCCCCCCTCTCTCTCTCTCCTCCCTCTTTCTTTCTCCCCTCCACTTCTTCTCCCTCTACCTCTCTCTCTTCCACTTCTCCTTCTCCCTCTTTCTTCTTTCTCTCTTTCACTTCTTCTCCCTCATCCTCTCTTTCTTCCACTTCTTCTTCCTCTTCTTCTCTCTTCCTCTTTTTCCTCCACTCTCCCCCACTTCTTCTCCCTCTCCTTCCCTCCCCCCCACTTCTTCTCCCTCTCCCTCTCTCCCTCAATTCTTCTCCCTCTCTCTTTTTCACTTCTATCTTTTCTTTCCTCTTTGTCTCCCTCTTAGTCATTCCTTCCTTCTTTTTCTTCTTCTCACCCCTATCCTCCCTCCTTTTCCTCCTTTTATTCTTCCACTTCATCCTCCTCCTCCTCCTCCTCCTCCCTCTCCTTCATTTATTCCTTCTCATCCTCCACCTCCTCCTTCTTTTCCTCTTTCTCCATGTCTTACTCCTCGTCTTCCAGCCTCGGGAGGACTAAGAGACAGGAAGGAAAGAGGAGAAAGAAGGGAGGAGACAGGTCGAAGGGGGGAGGTCTCCATGAGTCACAACTCGAAGGATTATGAACAGATAAAATTAATTTATTTTCATCCTACAAAATCTTCCTGCGGGGGATGACGCACCTGTCTTGTGGGGGAGAGGAGGAGGATAGTAGGAGTAGGGAGAGAGGGGGAGGAGGAGGAGAGGAGGACGAAAGTAGGAGGAACGGAAGAAGACGGAGAGAGGAAAGGGACTGGGAGAGGAGGAGGAGGACAGGGAGAGGAAGAGAGGTTTCTGTATGGGAGATAGGAAATGGTGTGGTGAGAATATATATATATATATATATATATATATATATATATATATATATATATATATATATATATATATATATATATATATATATATATATATATATATATATATATATATATATATATATAATTAGAGAGAGTAGGAAGAAAAGAAGAAGATGGAAGGGAACAGAATCCTAAAAGTTAGGTCAATGAAGGTATTTTTAGCGGAAGACAAAGAGACGAGGAGACTGACTCTGAAATTTGATAAACTTCCACATCTTACTACTCCTTGACATTGTTTCTTAAGTTATTCATTTATCTATAAATTGTCATTCGTATTTCTTTTATTTTCTCAGTCTTCCTGCTTCCTTTCTTCTTTCCTCCTAGCTCTCTTTTCTTCCTCATTCTTCTCCTCTCCCAATTCTCTCTCCCTCCTCCTGCTCTCACTCGTCAGTATCCTCAAATAGGCCGATGAAGATCTTGTCTCACAAACGAGCTCATACACCCAAGAGTAAACAAACATCAATGCCATCACTTCTCACTGCTGACTCTGGCACACCAACGCCTGGTGAAAACAACAACACATTATTAAATTTCATCCTTTACTGACCATACGAAAAAGGAGAGAAAAAAACGAAGTGAGCATTTTGTCGTGAACAAATACTCGGTCTTGCAAACACGGTACTACATGTTGGTAGTCAATTCTCACACGTAATATTTTTAGTATGTACAGCAGTTCATCTTACACCTAAACAAAGAGCAAGAAAATTATCTTACTTTTATAGTAATTAAATTATATTTCGAAATCATAAAGTTTGGTTAGGCAAGGTTAGGTTAGGTTAGGTTAGGCGGGTTTAAAAGAAATTTAGTGTAAAACAGCGACTCTGTGTTTGATAACCTATTAACAGTAAAAATGTTTTCATACAAATGAACAGCAACAAATTCCAGATGGTGCCAGGCCAGGCGAGAGTTGCGTGGCAGGCTATGGTGGTGACCTGTTCTGTGTGGCACGCTGTGGTGACATGCTGTGCCTTATTGTTGTGTATAAGGGAAGGTGTGTGGCACGCTGTGGTGGTGACCTGCTGTGTGTGAGGGATGTATGCTGTTTACACGGTAGCCCCCACTGTCCCCCCCCCCCACCCACCAACCACCCAGCTGGCACTTTGACCTTTGACCTTGTCTGGTCCATAATTACATAATTAAGGAGTGCATCTGTTGGTTATTCAGGTCGCGGTGAGGCAGCTCTGCGGCACTACGAGGCGGCACTGGGGTTGGACCCACGGCACCCGGTGGCACTGGTCAACACTGCAAGGCTCATGAGGACACTAGACCACAACACACAGGCAGAAGTCTTCTACAAGAGGTGAGGCACTGGCACTGCTCAGTACTGCATGTTGAGAAAAATACATACACGCACACACACACACACACATATATATATATATATATATATATATATATATATATATATATATATATATATATATATATATATATATATATATATATATATATATATATATATATATATATATATATATGATGACGTCCTAATACTCACGTAATGCTTGTTTACATTGTTTAGTCCATGGGTCAGAGAAGGTGATCAGTAGCACTGCGCGGTATATACCAGACATCCTTCATAGCACTGGTGAAGGATGTTGAATAAATGACAAAAATGTTGACTGAACATCTCAAAACAGTAGCTTTATTGTTTTGTTCTGCCCTAATCACATGATAACTGGTATAAAGGACAATTTTGGTAAAACCTATCCTTTCCGAAATCCTTCCCCAGGATTGTTATAATAAATTGTCATTCCTAGTTAAACTCATTGGATTAATTAAAACCACTAAAAACATAATCATGTAGACCTAGTAAATTGTATTATCAACAAATTACATAGTAATATACCGCCAAAATTATAGACCTCAATTCACGCGCTGTGGACAGACGAGTAAGTTTAAAGTTAGGGCTCAAGGCCAAGTACTGTAATACAGTACTACACCACCTTCATTAACTTAAAGGGAAAGTTTCAGCCAGAATGCTACACAGTAAGGATGTTCCAGCAAACAGTTTTAGAAACTAGAGAAAATAAACTTTTAGAAAATTAGTATTTCATCCGGTACCTCCATTTTGTACCTTTTGAGCAAAATCCAGGCTCTGGCCCATGCATGAACTAGTTTGTTAAGGAGGACGGAGTCTCACCTGTGCGGTAAGTTAGTAACCCAGATAATATTAACTCATGTATGTATTTAAAAGAAAGTCTCGATAATTTGGACTTCATTATTTCGAATTCCTGAAAACTCGAACCATGTCACACCTTCTCCAGCATTTGTTTTCCATAAATCGGTATTTTTTTTCCGTGTTTTCCAACATTAAATTACGAGATAATGATCACCTCCTGGCAACCGTTTGGTTCGTTTGGACCAACTTGAAATAATCTGACACAGCTTCGGCACCTACGAGTGACCTGAATAATACATCCACGATATTGATCAGCCAACATGTTGAGCGGTGTGAGGGAAGCGTTTGGTCTTTACGCACGTCTCACTCATATATTAGTTAAAGTACTTGATGTTTGAGAAATGGTTATCTTCTGCTGGTGATGTGCACTGTATATTAATTGCAGGTGGTGGTTCAAGGTTCCACTGGGGCAGTAAACATATGATTACTGCAGAAAAATTGGGCATCATCACGAATTGTGAACAGTGATAAAAAACTGCAGCAAGCACACGCACACACACAGCCTTAAGACAACAACATTCTATGATAGTTTCAAGAATAAAGTCAAGACAAAAACGTATGAGTGAGCAGGAAGATGAGGTTTCCTGTGTGGGGAATACTTATAAGAAATGACAAAATGCTATTGCAAAATACAACAGAAAAGAGCAATTTGAAAAAAACGTTACAGTACTTTGTTCCCACATTTTCGCTTATATAATACTGTTTATTTATGTTTTAGAATCATCATCACCCTAAAGGCTTGTACATTTAACATAGAAAGTCTAAATGTGTATCATAACACAATAACAGCAGCACACACGTCAGACCTATCTGCAAAATATTCGGATTTCTCGGAAAATTGCATTTTTTCGGACCCTCTTACTGTCATTAGTCCGAGTTACCAAAGTCTTTTAAAACACTGAACGTCCGTAACATAAATTATTACACCAGTCTGTCCCTTGGCTGCTGTACCAGATAAATATATCTCACTTTACCTCTTCCATACTGATGACTCGTGTATCTATTAACCTATAATACCCTCTTAATTAAAGAGCTCGGCAGTAATACATCATAACATCAACAACAAGTGAACTCTGAGCTCACCTGATTGGACCAAAATAATTACTATTAACAATACCACGTAATTTTTTATCTGATAAACAATAAAGACATAAAAGTATATTGTTTCAGGTTAGATGTGTCAATGCCTTCTTGCTGTGCCATCCTCCGCTAAAAAGAACGTATTTAACTGACAGGTCAAAAATTTAAAGCCAACGTAATTCAGATATATATTTATAAATTCTTTAAATCTTTTAGTACTCATAGATAACTAAATAATTAATATGTACAGTTTTCGTGCTTCGTGTAAAAATATTCTCCGAGTTTTATTCATCTTCCTACAATGGCTTAATTAAACAATTTTTATATTTTTTAAAATCACTTTATCACTTTTTCCACTTTGACACAACACTGAACATTGAACATTGAGAACAAAGATGATTGTCTTTTTTTTTCCATAAGAATATTGAAATGAAATAAACTCAACTATGAAATTATTTCAGGAAAAAAAAAGAAATTTCAACACCACATTGACTCCCCTATCTGACTTAGCTTGTAATAAATCAGAGGTAAATAGTAGACTTACTGCTCTACACACGAGTAAAGCACTCATAAATCAAGCCTGTGGTTAGTAATAATACATTAGCGGAACTTTACCTGTACTTCACCCAAGGCCGTGGGAATGTTTACATCAGCTATCACATCCTAACCTGCAAAACTTACTTAATTACAGCAACTTTCGCCAACTTCCCCATTCATTTCCAGAACGCTGTACGTTGATATAGCAGATATATACTTATTCTACTCTTGTTTGTTTCAATCCACCCTAACCCAACCAAACATCCAACACTCTAACTAAACCTCTAACCCAACCAAACCAATCCAACACAAACCTAACCTAACTTAGCTAACCTAACGCTATCGTAAACCAAATCTAATCCACCCTAATGCTAAATCCAACCCAACCTACCTAGATTAGCCACCCTAAACTAACTTAAACGCCCTAAATAACCTCAATCCAGCCACGGTTTACTAGGAGAAACAAGAGTTATATTCCCTGTTTTGAGTTGCACGTCTGAATGTGTAGTCAGTGAATACAACACTTTGATCAATATACCTAGACAAATATGGTGAAGAGGAACCAGTTGTTCTTGCATGACAATATTTAAAACCCGTCTCTCTCTCTCCAGTACTAAAAGCAAACCTAACTTGCCTCCTCACCAACCACTGGTCCTCACCAACCACTCTGCCCCACTCAACCATCTTGCCCAGGCTAACCACTTGTCCCACCAACCACTTCTACCCCACCAACCACATACCCCACCAACCACTCTGCCCCCTCACTAGCCACTCTGCCCCACAAACCATTTGCTCTCACTAACCACTCTCACTCCCCCACCAACCACTTGCCTCACACCAGCCACCTTAAACCCAAAAACCACTTGCCCCCACTCAACCATTTGCCCTCTCACTAACTACTCAAGTGCTCACCAACCACTTGCCTCTTCACTTTCAACCACTTGGTTCCCACTCAACCAAGTGCCCCCACTCAAACACTTCTCTACTCCCCCACTAACCACACTTGGCCCTCACTAACCACTCTGCTCCCCTCACTAACCACTGCCACTTCCACTTACTCCCACTTCCAAACACTCTTCTGCCCCACTCAACCACTTGCACCCACCAACCACTTCTGTCCCCACTCAACGACTTGCCCCCACTCAACCAATTCACTCCCACTAACCACTTGCTCCCACTAACCATTTGCCCCACTCAACCCCTCACTCCCACTCAACCACTCTGCTCCACCAACCACTTCCATGTCTTCACTAACCACTTGTCCCTACTCAAACCACTTCCGTCCCCACTCAACCACTTGCCCCACCAACCACTTGCTCCTTCTAAACCAATTGCTCCCCACTAACCACTTCTGTCCCACCAACCATCTGCTTCCCACCAACCACTTGGTCCCCACCAACCACTCTGTCCCCACTAACCATTTGCCCCACCAACCATTTTGGTTCTACTCAACTACTTGTCCCCACTAAACCACTTGCACCCACTAACCACTGCCCCCACCAACCACTCTGGCCCCCCACTAACCACTCTACCCCACTTGAACCACTCTGCTCCCACCAACCACTTACTCCCCACTCAACCACTTGCCCCACTCAACCCCCCATTCCCTACTAACCACTCTGCCCCTCACCAACCACTCTGCCCCACTCAACCACTTCCACCCACTAAACCACTCTGCTCCCACCCAACCACTTTCTCTACCCCCCAAACCACTTGCTCCCCACCAACTAATCTGCTAATTCTGCTACCACTAACTACTTGTCCCCACCAACCATTTGCCCCTCACTAACCATTTGTCTCCACTCAACCACACTTCCATCCCCACTCAACCACTCTGCTCCCACCAACCACTCTGCCCCCACTCAACCACTTCTGGCCCCCACCAACCACTTGCCCCACTAACCACTTGGTTCCCACTCAACCACTCTGGTCCCCACTAACCACATGCTTCCTGCCAACCATCTGCTCACCAACCACTTCCATCCCCACCAACCATCTGGCCCCTCACTCAACCACTCTCTCCCCACTCAACCACCTTGTCCCCACCAACCACTCTGCTCCCCACTCAACCACCCCTGTCCCCACTCAACCACTCTGCCCCACTCAACCACCTGCTCCCCACTAACCACTCTGCCCTACTCAACCACTCTGCTCCCACCAACCACTTGCTCTGCCAACCATTCTGTCCCACCAACCACTTGTCCCCACTCAACCATCTGCCGTCACCAACCACTCTGCTCCCACCAACCACTTGTCCCCGCTAACCACTTGTCCCTACTAACCATTTGCCCCCACTTCAACCATTTGCTTCCCACTCAACCACTTGTCCCCACTCAACCACTCTTGCTCCCACTACCACTTCTGCCCCACTCAACCACTTGCCCCCCACCAACCACTTGTCCTACCAAACACTTGCCCCCACTAACCACTCTGTTTCTTCTAACCATTCTGTCTCCCACTCAACTACTTGTCCCCACTCAACCATTTGCTCCCCACTAACCATTTGGTTCCACCAACCACTTGTCCCCACTCACGACTTGCTCCCCACTCAGCCACTTTGCCCCCACCAACCACTTCCTGCCCCTCTGACTCAACCATTTGCTCCCTCACTAACCACTTCCCCACCAACCATTTGCTCCCCACTAAACACTCTGCCCCCACCAACCATTTGGTTCCCACGAACCACTTTTTCCCACCAACCATTCTGTCTCTCACTCAACCACTTCGCCCCCACTCAACCACTTGCCCCTACTAACCACTCTGCACTCCACTCAACCACTTGCACCCACTCAACCGCTTGGTCTTCCACTCAACACTCTGCTTCCACCCAACCACTTGCTCCTTCTAACCATTTGCCCCAACTAACTAAATGCCCCCACTCAATCCATTTGCCCCACTCAACCATTTGCTCCCCACTCAACCACTCTGTCCCCACTCACGACTCTGGTCCCTCACCAGCCACTCTGCCCCACCTGAATCACTTGCCACCACTCAACCATCTGGCTCCCACTAACCACTTCTTCCCCACTCAACCATTGCTTCCCCACCTTCAAACACTCTGCCTCTACTCAACCATCTGGTTTCCACGAACCACTTTTCCACCAACCATTTGGCCCTCACCAACCACTTCGTCCCTACTCAACCACTTCTGCCCCCACTAACACACTTGCACCCCACCTCAACCACTTGTCCCCACCAACCGCTCTGTCTCACCAACACTCTCCCCACCCAACCACTCTGCTTCTTCCCAACCACCTGCCCCACTCAACCACTCTGTCCCCACACCTGGTCTCCCCACTCAACCATCTGTTCACCAACCACTCTGTCCCCTACCCACACCATCTCCACCAACCACTCTGCCCCCACTAATCCTCCCCACCCATTCTGTCCCCACAACCACTTTTCCCCACCAACCATTTTCCTCCCACCAAACACTCTGTCCCCACTCAACCACTTGCTCCCAATGAACCACTTTCCCCACTCAACCACTTCTGCTCCCACCAACCACTCAGCCCCACCAACCACTTGGTTCCTACTCAACCACTTGCCTCCCATTTCAACCACTTGCTTTCTGCTAACCATTTGTCTCTACTCAACCACTTGTGCCACTCAACCATTTCTCTCCCACTAACCACTCTGTCCCCACTCAACCATTTGCCCCCACTCAACCATTTGCTCCACCTTGCTAATTTGTCCCAACTAACTCATTTGGCCCCACCCAGCCATTTGTTCTCATTAACTCATTTGTCCCCACTCAACCACTCTGGCCCCAAATAACCACTCTGCCCCCACCAACCACTTCTGTACCCACCAACCACTCTTGCTCCCACTTACCCCTGGCCCTGACTCAACCACTTTGCTCCCCACCAACAACTCTGCCCTCACTAACAAATTTGCCCTAACTAACTCAATTGCCCCCACTCAACCACTTGTCCCCACTCAACCATTTGCCCCCACTTCAGCCATTTGTTCCCCAAACCACTTGTCCCCACTCAACCATTTGCCCTCACCAACCATTTGCTCCCACTTAACATTGTCCCCAAACACTTGCCCCACCAGCCACTCTGGCCCCACTCAACCACTCTGCCCCACTCCAACCACTTGCCCCACTCAAACACTCTGCTCCCTACTTCAACCACTCTGCTTCTTCCCAACCATTTGCCCCACTAACCACTTGTCCCAACTCAACCATTTGCCCCCACTCAACCACTTGCTCCCACTAACCACTTTGTCCCCACCAATGACTTGCTCCACCAGCCACCTGCCCCACCAACCACTCTGTCCCCACTCAACCATTTGCTTTCACTAATTACTTCTTCCCCACTAACCATTTGTCCCTACCAATCACTTGCCCCCACTCAACCATCTCTCCATTCCCACCACCACTTCCTTCCCCACTCAACCATCTTGCCCCCACCAACCACTCTGGCCCCACCAACCACTCTGCCTCCCACTCCAACCACTCTGTCTTCACTCAACCATATGCCCCACCAACCACTCTGGTCCCTCTACCAACCACACTCTGCACCCACTCAACCACTCTGCCCCCACTCAACCATTTGCCCTACCAACTACTTGTCCCCACCAACCATTTGGCCCCACTCAGCCATTTGTTCCCACTAACTACTTGTCCCCACCAACCACTCTGCCTCTAACCAACCACGCCCCACTCAACCACTTGTCCCCACTCAACCACTTGCTCCCACTTCAACCCCTTGCCCACCAACCACTCTGCTCCCACTCCAACCACTGGTCCTCTGCAACCACTTGCCACCACTTCAACCACTTGCCTACAACCACTCTGTCCCCACTTCAACCATCTTGTCCCCACAAACCCACATTGCTCCCACACTCAACCACCTGCTCCCCACTAACCACTCTGCTCCCACTAACCACTCTGTCTCCACCTAACCACTCTGCCCCCACCAACCACTCTGCCCCCACAAACCACTTGCCCCACTCAACCACTTCCCCACCAACCACATGCCCCACCAACCACGTGCTTCTCCCAACCATTTGGCCCCCACTCAACTACTTGTCCCCACTCAACCATTTCGCTCCACTCAACCATTTGTCTTACTTCAACTACACTTGTCCCCACTCAACCTTTGCACCACTAACCACTTGTCTCCACCTTAACCACTTGCCCCCACTAACCACTTCCACCCCACTCAACCACTTGCACCCACCAACCACTCTACTCCCACCCACCATTTGCTCCCCACTCAACCCCATACCGCACCTCTACCACTCTGCCCCTCACTCAACCACCTGCCTTCACCAACCACTCTGCACCCACTCAACCAATTTGCTCCTACCAACCACTTCTCTCACCCACCAACCACTTGCTCCCACCAACCACTCTGTCCCCACCAACCACCTCTACCCCACCAATCCACTCTCTGCACCACCAACCAATTCACTCCCACTCACCATTTGGCCCCACCAACCCTTTATACCCCCAATTTCTTACAACTCTGCCCCACTATCCACTCTGCCTCACCAACCACTTGCACCCACTCAACCACTTTTGGCTCCCACTAACTACTTCTCACCCACCAACCACTTGTTCTACCCAACCACTTGCTCCCCACCAACCACTCTGGTTTGCCAACCATTTGCTACCACTCAACCATACTTCTGTCCCCACTCAACCACTTCTGGCCCCTCACTCAACCATTTGGTTCCCCACTCAACCACTTCCGTCCCCACTCAACCACTCTTGCTCCCCACCTGAACACTTGCCCCCACTAATCACTTCCACCCACCAACCACTTCCTCATTCACCAACCACCTGCTCCCACTCAACCACTCTGTCTCACTAACCACTCTGCCAACCATTTGCTCCCCACTCAACTACTTTGTCCCCACCAACTACTTGCCCCCACCAACCATTTCCTCCCACTAACCACTTGTCCCCACTCAATCACTTCTGCCCCCACTCAGCCACTTGCCCCACTAACCACTTTGTTCCCCACTAAACACTCTACTCTGCTCCCTCACTTCAACCACTTGCTCCCACTAACCACTTGCTCCCACTAACCACTTGCTTCTGTTAACCATTTGCTCCCCACTCAACCACTTGTCCCCATAACCACTTCTGTCCCCACTAACCACTCTGCCTCCTCACTCAACCACTCTCTGTCCCCACTCAACCATTTTGCCCCTACTAACCACTTCTGCCCCCACTCAACCACTTCTGCCCCCACTCAACCATTTGCCTTGCCAACCATTTACTCCCACTAACTATTTGTCCCCACTCAACCATTTGCCTCTACCAGCCATTTGTCCTACTAACCACTTGTCCCCATTTTTCAACCACTCTGCCCCAACTAACCACTCTGTTCTGCTCTCCCAACCACTCTGTTGTCCCTACTAACTACTTCCTGTCTTTCCACCTCCTCTGACTCAACCACTCTGTCTCCCTACTAACCACTCTGCTCCCCACTAACCACTTCTTTCCCCCACTCAACCACGCTACCACCAACCACTTGTCCCTACTAACCATTTGCTCCCACAAACCATTTGCTAACACTTAACTACATGTCTCCCACTCAACCACGTGCTTTCATAAATCCATTTGCTACTGCCAATTACTTGTCCCTACTCAACCATTTGCCCCACTAACCATTTGGTTCCCACCAACTACTTGTCCCTACTCAACCACTTGCTCCCCACCAAACACTCTGCCCCCACCAACCACTTCTGTCTCTACCAACCACTTGCTCCCACTAACCACTTGCTCTCCACTAACCACTTGTTTGCCAACTATTTGCTCCCACACCAATTCACTTGTCCCCACTCAACCATCTGCCCCCACTCAACCATTTCTCCCCACCAACTACTTGTCCCCACCAATCACCTGTCTCCCCACCCAGCCACTCTGCCCCCACTCAACCACCTGCCCCCACCAAACACTCCTGCCCCCACCAACCACTCTGTCCCACCAACCACCTGGTTCCCCACTCAACCTTGCTCTGCCAACCACTTGCCCCACCAACCACTTCTGTCCCCCCAACCACTTGTCCCTATCAACCTGCCCCACCAACCACCTGTCCCACTCAACCATCTTGCCCTCACCTCAACCACCTGGTTCCCACCCAACCACTCTGCCCCCACTCAACCATTTCCGTCCCCACCAACCATTTACACCCACCCAACCACCTTGTCCCCACCTCAACCATTTGCCCCCACTAGCCATTTGTTCCCATTAACTACTTGTCCCCACTAACCACTTCTGCAACTAACCACTTGCCCCCACTCAACCACCTTGTCCTCACCAACCACTTCTCCCACCAACCCCTTTGCCCCGACTCAACCACCTGCTCCCCACTCAACCACTTGCTCCCCAGCAACCACTTCTTGCCCCACCAACCACTTCTGCTACTACCATTGTCCCTATCACAACCATTTGCTCCCTACAAACCATTTGCTCCCTACTAACCACCTGTCTTCTACCAACCCACTTGCTCCCACTGACCACTTGCTCCTACCAACCACTTGTCCCCACTAACCACTTGCCCACACCCAACCACTCTGTCCCCACCAACCACTTTCCCCCACTAACCACATGCCCCACTCAACCACATGCTTCTGCTAACCATTTGCTACCACCAACTCACTTGTCCCACTCAACCATTTGCCCTCAACCATTTGCCCTACTCAACCACTTCTGTCCCCATCAACCTCCCTTGCACCCACCAACCACTCTGTCTCTCACCAACCACTCTGCCCCCACTCAACCACTTCACTCCCCACCAACCACTCTGCACCCACTCAACCACTCACATTCCCACCAACCATTTGCCCCCTACTCAACCCACATACCCCACTAACCACATGGCCCTCACTCAACCACTCTGTCCTCACTAACCACTTGCACCCACTAACCAATCTGCTCCCACTAACTACTTCTCACCCACTCAACCACTCTGGTTCCCACTCCAACCACTCTGTCCCCACTCAACCACTCTGCTCTGCCAACCATTTGCCCCCACCAACCACTCTGTCCCCACTCAACCACTTCAGTCCCCACTCACCACCTGTCTCCCACTCAATTATTTGTCCCCATCAACCACATGCCCCACCTACCAATCACTCCCACTCAACCACCTGCTGCTCCACCAACCATTTCTCCCACCAACCACTTGTCCCCTACTCAATCAACTCTCCCCACTCCAACCACTCTGCCCCCATTAACCACTCTGTCCCCACTCAAACCACTCTCCCCCACTCCAACCACTCTGCTCTTCACTCAACCACTTGTCTCCACTCAACCACTCTGCTTCTGCCAACCATTTGTCCAATTAACCACTTGTCCCCACTCAACCATTTGCCCCCACTCAACCATTTGGTCTCTACCAACTACTTGTCCCCCTCTAACCACTCTGGTCCCCACCAACCATTTGCCCCCACCAACCATCTGTCTCACTCAACTACTTGTCCCCACCAACCACTTGCCCTACTAGCCACTGGTTCCCACTAACCACTTGTCCCCACTCCAACCACTTGCCCCACTCAACCAATTTGCCCCCACTCAACCACTCTGCCCCCACAACCACTCTGTCTAAAACCACTTGTTTTTCTAACCATTTGTTCTACTAACTACTTGTCCTCACTCAACCATTTGCCCCACTAACCATTCTGTTCCTACTTCAACCATTTGTCCCCCACTTATACTCTGCTCCCCACTCAGCCACTTCACCCCCACCTAACCATTTCCGCCCCACTCAACCATTTGCTCCCCACCCAACCACTCTTCCCCACTCAACCATCTTGTCCCTGACCAAACACTCTGTCCCCACTCAACCACTCTGCTCCCCACCAACCACTTCTTCCCCACTCAACCATTTGCCCCCTACCAACCACTCTGCCCCCACTCAACCACTTCTGCCCCCACTCAACCACTCTGCCCTACTCAAACCACTCTGTCCCCACTCAACCACTTGCTCCTGCCAAACTATCTGCTCCCCACTTCAACTACTTGTCCCCACCAACCATTTGCTTCCACCAACCACTTGTCCCCACCAACCACTTGTCCCCATTCAAACCACTTGCTTCCCTGCTCAACCATTTTCTCCCACTAACTTGTCCCCACTCAACCATTTGCCCCCACTCAACCATCTGTTCCCCACTAACCACTGTCCCCACTCAACCATTTGCTCCCCACTTCAACCACTTCTCTGTCCCCATTTAACCACTTGTCCCAACCAACCACTCTGCCCCCACTCAACCACTCTGTCCCCACCAACCATTCACCACCATTTGTTCCCACTAACCACTTCTGTCCCCACCAACCATCTGCCCCCACCAACCACTTTGTCCCCACTCAACCACTTGGTCCCCACTAACCACTCTGCTCCCACCAACCACTCTTGCCCCCACTCAACCACTTGTCCTACCAACCACTTCTGTTCCTACTCCAACCACTTGCTCCCACTAACCACTTGCTCTTTCCAACCATTTGTTCCCACCAACCACTCTGTCCCAACTAACCACTTGCCCCCACTCAACCACTTCCATTCCCCACCAACTACTTGTCCCCACCAACCACCTGGTTCCCCACCTGCACCCACCTGCCCCACCCAACCACTCTGACCCCACCAACCACTCCGTCTCTACCAACCACTTCTCCCACTCAACCATCTTGCCCCCACCAACCACTTGCCCCCACCAACCACCTGTCTCCACCAACCACTTCTCTCCCCACCAACCATCTGGCCCCACTCAACCACCTGCCCCCACCAACCATCTGCCCCCACCAACCACTCTGTCCCCACTCAACCATTTGCCCCACCAACCACTCTGCCCCCACCAACCACTCTGCCCCCACTCAACCTACTTGCCCCCCTCCAACCATTCCCACTAACTAACTTGTCCCCACTAACCATTTGCCCCCACTCAGCCATTTCTGTCCCACTTAACCACTTGTCCCCACCAACCACCTGGCTCCAACCAACCACTCTGTCCCCCACTCAACCACTCTGTTCTCACAAACCACTTCTGCTCCTACTCAACCCCTGGCCCCTGACTAACCACTTGCCCCACTCAACCACTCTGTCCCTCTGCAACCACTCTGTCTCCCCACTCAACCACCTTGCTCCCCACTCAACCACTCTGTCCCCACTAACCACTTTGCTCCCACAAACCATTAGCTCCCCACCAACCACCTGCTCCCACTCAACCACTTGCTCCCACTGACCACTCTTGCTCCCACTCAACCACTCTGTCCCCACCAACCACTTGCCCCCACTAACCACTTGCTCCCACCAACCACTCTGCCCCCACCCAACCACATGCTCCCACTCCAACCACTTGCTTCTGCCAACCATTTGCTCCCCACTCAACACTTGTCCCCACCAACCACATTTGCCCCACTAACCACTCCATTCCCACTCAACCACTTGTCCCCACTAACCCTGCACCCACTAACCACTCTGGTTCCCCACCAACCACTCTGCCCCCACCAACCACTTCCACTCCCCACCAACAACCTGCAACCCACTCAACCACTCTCACTCCCCACTCAACCATCTTGCCCCACCAACCCATGCATCCCACCAACCACCTGCCCCTCACCAACCACTCTGCCCTCACTCAACCACTCTGCACAACCAACCACTCTGCTCCCACTCAACCACTTTCACCCACCAACCACCTGGCTCCCCACTCAACCACTTGCTCCCTCTCAACCATTTCTGTTAACCATTTCCTACCACTCAACCACTTGTCCCCACTCAACCATTCTGCTCTCACCAACCATTCTCCCACCAACCACCTGTCCCCACTCAACCACTTTGCTCCCCACCAACCACTTGCCCCCACTCAACTCACTCTGCCCCCACCAACCACTCTGCTTCCCCACTCAACCACTTGCCCTACCAACCACTTGCTCCCCACTAACCACTTGCTCTCCCAACCAACTGCTCCCACCTTCAACCACTCTGTCCCCACTCAACCACTCTGCTCCCCACTCAACCACTTTCCGTCTTTCACTCAACCACTCTGCCCCCACTCAACCACTTGCTCCCACTCAACCACTTGCCCCCACTCAACCACTTGCCCCACCAACCACTTGTCCCACTCAAACACTTGCCCCCACTCAACCACTTGCTTCCTCTAAACCATTTGCTCCCCACTAACCACTTGTCCCCACCAACCACTTTGCTCCCCACTCAACCATTTGGTTCTACCAACCACTCTTGTCCCCACTCAACCACTTGGCTCCCCACCTCAACCACTCTGCCCCCACCAACCACTCTGCCCCCACTCAAACCACCTGGGTTCCCACCAACCACTCTGCCCACCTCAACCACTCTTCCGTTTCTCCAACCACTGTCTCCACTCAACCACTCTGTCCCCACTCAACCACTCTGGTTCTCACCAACCACTTGCCCCCACCAACCACCACTTGCCCCCATACCTAACCACTCTGCCCTCACCAACCACTTCTACTCAACCATTTGTCCCCACTAACCACTGCCCAACCAACCCTGGGATCCACAACCACTCTGCACCCACCAACCACCTGCTCCCACCAAATCCACCTGCCCACACCAACCACCTGTCCCCACCAACCACCTGCCCCACTCAACCACTCTGGCCCCCACTCAACAACTCTGCTCCTACCAACCACCTGCCCCCACTAAACCACTTGGCCCCCACAACCACTTGCTCCCTACCAACCACTCTGCTCCCCACCAACCACTCTGCCCCACTCAACCACTTCTGCTTCAACCAACCACCTGCTCCCTCAAACCACTTGTCCCCACCAACCACCCAGTTCCCACCAACCACTTGCCCACTCAACCACTGTCCCCACTAACCATTTCTGCCCTACTAACCACTTGCACTCACTAACACTCTGTCCTACTCCAACCACTCTGCCCCCACTAACCACTCTGTCCCACTCAACCACTTCATTCCCCACTCAACCACTTCTTAACCCCAACCACTTCCAATCCCACTCAAAACCACATGCCCCACTCAACCACTCTTCTCCAACTTTCAACCACTGCCCACCAACCACCTGCCCCCACTCCAACATCTTTGCTCCCCACCAACTCACTTGTTCACCACTCCCACCTGCACCCAACAACCACTCTTATTCCTACTCAACCACTCTGCCCCCACTAAACACTTACCCCACCAAACCACTTGCACCCACCTAAACCACTCTTACCTTCACCCACTAACCACTTAACTCTACCCAACCACTTGCTCCTACCTACCCACACAGTCCCCACTCAACAATTTGCCCCCACTCAACCATTCCCAATTAACCATTCTCCCCACTAAACCATTTGCCCCCACTAAACCATTTGTCTCCCACCAACCATTTGTCCCCACCTTATTAACCACTCACCCACTAAACCACCTGCCCACTCCAACCACTCTGCCCCCACCAAACACTTGCCCTTACTCAAACCACTCTGCACCCACTCCAAACCACTCTGTCCCACCAACTACCTTTCACCCAACTCAAACCACTTGCTCCACCTTAACCACTTGCTCTACTCAACCACTTGCTCTGCCAACCATTTGCTACCACCAACTACTTGTCCCTACTCAAACATTCTGCCCCCACCAACCATTTACCCCATCAACCACTTGCCTCTTAACTAACCACTTGTCTCACACTCCAATCTGCCTCACTCCAACCATCTGCTACCACTACCACTACCCCACTAACCACTCTGGTTCTCAATCAACCACCTGTCCACTAACCACCTTGCCCCCAACAACCACCTGTCCCCACTCCAACCACTGCACCCACTCAACCCACCTTGCACTCACCCAACCACTTTCACCCACCAATCCACCTGGCCCCCACTCAACCACTCTGCCCCACTAACCACTTGCCAACCATCTGTTACCACTAAGCAATTTGTCCCCACCAATCACTCTGGTCTCCACTAGCTACTTCTGTTGTTCACTTCAACCACTTGCTCCTACCAACCACTCTTGAGTAACATGTAACTGAACGGGCATACTGAT
>NW_024744839.1:10962396-11000986 GCF_018991925.1 Homarus americanus | reverse complement strand
TGATGTGCTTCGTTCCAGTTACGTATTACTCCAGTCTTCCTGCTTCCTTTCTTCTTTCCTCCTAGCTCTCTTTTTCTTCCTCATTCTTCTCCTCTCCCAATTCTCTCTCCCTCCTCCTGCTCTCCTCGTCAGTATTATCCTCAAATAGGCCGTGAAGATCTTGTCTACAAACAGCTCATTACACCTAAGAGTAAAAAAACATCAATGCTATCCTTCTCAATGCTTACTCTGCTTTTTACGCCTGTGTAAACAACAACCGTTATTAAATTTCATCTTTTGCGTATACAGAGAGAAAAGAAGTGAGCATTTTGTCGTGAACAAATACTCGGTCTTGCAAACACGGTACTACATGTTTGATGATAATTTCTACACGTAATATTTTTTGGTATGTACAGGTTCATCTTACACCTAAACAAGAGCAAGAAAATTATCTTACTTTTTATAGTAATTAAATTATATTTCGAAATCATATAAGTTTAGTTAGGCAAGGTTAGGTTGGAGTTGGGTTGAAGCGGGTTTAAAAAGTTTAGTGTAAAACAACGACTCTGTGTTTGTGCTTATTAACAGTAAAAATGTTTTCATACAAAAGAACTTAACAAATTCAGATGGTGCCAGGCCAGGCAGGCTGCGTAGCTTGAAGCTATAGTGTTGACCTGTTCTGTGTGGCACGCTGTGGTGACATACTGCTGCTTATTATTGTGTATAAGGAGGTGTGTGTACCTTGCTGTGGTGGTGACCTGCGTGTGTGTGAGATATACTGTTACAGCCCCCCTGTCCCCCCCACCCACAACACCCAGCTGGCACTTTGACCTTTGACCTTGTCTGGTCATACATAATTAAGGAGTGCATCTGTGTTTGTTAAGGTCGCAGTGAGGCAGCTCTGCGCACTCTGAGGCAGCTTTGGGGTTGGACCCACGGCACCCGGTGGCACTGGTGGTCTTACTGCAAGGGCTCATGAGACACTAGACCACAACACACAGGCAGAGTCTTCTACAAAGGTGAGGCACTGGCACTGCTCCAGTACTGCATGTTGAAAAATACATACACGCACACACACACACACACATATATATATATATATATATATATATATATATATATATATATATATATATATATATATATATATATATATATATATATATATATCTATACTCACAATGCTTGTTTTACATTGTTTTAGTCCATGGGTCAGAAGGTGGTCAGTAGCACTGCGCGGTATATAGACATCCTTCATAGCACTGGTGAAGGATGTTGAATAAATAAAAAATGTTGACTGAACATCTCAAAAGAGTAGCTTTGTTGTTTTGTTCTGCTCTAATCACATGATAAGCTTTTGTATAAAGGACAATTTTGGTAAAACCTATCCTTTCCGAAATCCTTCCCCAGGATTGTTATAATAAATTGTCATTCTAGTTAAACTCATTGGATAATTAAAACCACTAAAAAACATAATCTTGTGGACCCTAGTAAATTGTATTATCAACAAATTGCATAGTAATATACCGCCAAAATTAGACCTCAATTCACGCTGTGGACAGACGAGTAAGTTTATAGTTGGCTCAAGGCCGTACTGTAATACAGTACTACACACCTTCATTAACTAAAAGGAAAGTTTCATGAGAATGCTACACAGTAAGGATGTTCCAGCAAACAGTTTTGAAAACAGAAAATAAACTTTTAGAAAATTAGTATTTCATCCAGTACCTCCATTTTGTACCTTTTGAGCAAAAATCCAGGCTCTGGCCCATGCATGAACTAGTTTGTTAGAGACGGAGTCTCACCTGTGCGAGTAAGTTAGTAACCTGAATATTAACTCATGTATGTATTTAAAGTCTCGATAATTTGGACTTCATTATTTCGAATTCTGAAAACTCGAACCATGTCACACCTTCTCCAGCATTTGTTTCCATAAATCGGTTTTTTTCCGTGTTTTCCAACATTAAATTAGAATAATACCTCCTGGCAACCGTTTGGTCCGTTTGGACCAACTTAAATGATCTGGCTTTGCTTCCTTTCTGGTGACCTGAATAATACATCACGATATTGATCAGCCAACATGTTGAGCGGTGTGAAAGCGTTTGGTCTTTACGCACGTCTCACTCATATATTAGTTAAAGTACTTGATGTTTAGAAATTTATCTTCTGCTGGTGATGTGCACTGTATATTAATTGCAGGTGGTGGTTCAAGATTTCACTGGGGCAGTAAACATATGATTACTGCAGAAAAATTGAGCATCATCACGAATTGTGAACAGTGATAAAAACTGCGTAAACACACATACACACAACCTTAAGACAACAACATTCTGATAGTTTCAGAATAAAGTCAAGACAAAACGTATGGGTGAGCAGGAGATGAGGTTTCCTGTGTGGAATACTTATAGAAATGACAAAATGCTATTGCAAAATACAACAGAAAGAGCAATTTAAACGTTACAGTACTTTGTTCCCATTTCTTATATAATACTGTTTATTTATGTTTTAGAATCATCATCACCTAAAGGCGTACATTTAACATAGAAATTAAATGTGTATCATAACACAATAACAGCCTTTACACGTCAGACCTATCTGCAAAATATTCCGATTTCTCGGAAAGCATTTTTCAGACCCTCTTACTGTCGTATTCGGAGTTACCAAAGTCTTTTAAAACACTGAACGTCCGTAACATAAATTATTACCCAGTCTGTCCCTTGGCTGCTGTACCAGATAAATATATCTCACTTTACCTCTTCCATACTGATGACTCGTGTATCTATTAACCTATATTACCCTCTTAATTAAAGAGCTCGGCAGTAATACATCATAACATCAACAACAATGAACTCTCTGATTGGACCAAAATAATTACTATTAACAATGCATAATTTTTTATCTGATAAACAATAAAGACATAAAGTATATTGTTTCGGGTTAGATGTGTCAATGCCTTCTTTGTGCATCCTCCGCTAAAAAGAACGTATTTAACTGACAGGTCAAAATTTAAAAGCCAACGTAATTCAGATATATATTTATAAATTCTTTAAATCTTTTAGTACTCTTAGATAACTAAATAATTAATATGTATGCAGTTTTCGTGCTTCGTGTAAAAATATTCTCAGGTTTTATTCATCTTCCTACAATGGCTTAATTAAACTGCTTACTTTTTGTTAATTATTTTGTGTGAGCTGGCTTTTTATGGGCAAGGCATGACGGAAAGTTAAACTGAATAGAATGGAAAAAGAGGGAAAGTAAATAAAAGTAAAAGAAGGAGAATAAAGCATTAAGAAAAAGGGAGAGAGATGAAAGAGAATAATTATGAATTCTTTATATTTTGTTTTCGTTTTTAAAATCACTTATCACTCTTTTCCACTTTTAGACACAACGTTATAGATGAACACTGAACACTGAACATATGGACATTGAACATTGAAACAAAATGATTGTCTTTTTTTCCTGGGGAGAATATTGAAATGAAATAAACTCCTTGAAATTATTTCGGGAAAAAAAAAAAATTTCAACACCATTGACTCTATCTGACTTGCTTGTAATAAATCAGTAAATAGTAGACTTACTGCTCTACACACGAGTAAAGCACTCATAAATCAAGCCTTTTGTTTAGTAATAATACATTAGCGGAACTTTACCTGTATCTTCACCAAGGCCGTGGAATGTTTGCATCAGCTATCACATCCTAACCTGCAAACTTACTTAGTGCAGCAACTTTCGGCCAACTTCCTGTTTACCTAAATTAATAATATTCATTTCAGAACGCTGTACGTTGATATGGCCAGAATATATTTACTTTTCACTTTGTTTACAGGTTTCGGTACAGTGGTGTAGTTTGGCGTGTTGTGTTAACCTTCACCAAGTTAGCGAATACAGTGTTGCCGTCGTCTGATGTTTTATACTCAATTTACTGGGGAAACGTGAAGATGAGGCACTCTGGCTTATTCCACGAAAAGATTAACCACCCTAACGCTAACATAACCTTACCTAACTAAACCTCTCTAACCTAACCAAACCAATCCAACACTAACGCCTAACTTAGCTAACCTAACGCTTCTCGTAACCAAATTTAACCACCCTAATGCTAACCTAATCTAACCTTACCTAGCTTAGCCACCCTAAACCTACTTAAACGCCCTAAAAATAACCTAACCAGCCACGGTTTACTAGGGAGAAACAAGAGTTATATTCCCTAAGCTTTGGGTTGTACGTCTGAATGTGTAGTCAGTGGAATACAATACTTTGATCAATATACCTAGACAAATATGGTGAAGAGTGAACCAGTTGTTTCTGTATGACAATATTTAAAACCCGTCTCTCTCTCTCTCTCTCTCTCTCTCTCTCTCTCTCTCTCTCTCTCTCAGTACTAAAAGCAAACCTAACTTGCCTCTCACTAACCACTTGCCCTCACTAACCACTTGCCCCACTAACCACTTGCCCAGGCTAACCACTTGCCCCACTAACCACTTACCCCACTAACCAATTACCCATAACCACTTGCCTCTCACTAGCCACTTGCCCCTAAACCATTTGCTCTACTAACCACTTACCCCCACTAACCACTTGCTCCACCTAGCCATAAACCCAAAACCACTTGCCCCCACTAATCATTTGCCTTCACTAACTACTCGCTCACTAACCACTTGCCTTCACTAACCACTTGCTCCCCTCAACCAAATTGCCCCACTAACACTTACCCCACTAACCACTGGCCTCACTCAACCACTTGCCCTCACTAACCACCCTTTCCTTCTCCACCTAAACACTTGCCCCACTAACCACTTGCACCCACACCACTTGTCCACTAACGACTTGCCCCCCATAACCAGATACCCCACTAACCACTTGCTCCCACTGACCATTTGCTTCCCACTAACCCTTACCCACTAACCACTTGCCCTCACTAACCACTTGCCCTCCACTACCACCTCCCCTAATCTTGCCAACTAACCACTTGCCCCACTACCAATTGCTCCACTAACCACTTTCACCCATAACCACTTGCTCCTCTAACCTCTTGCCCCCACTAAACGCCTTCTGCACAAACAACCTTGCCCTCATTGACCATTTGCTCCACCACCACTTGCCCCCACTAACCACCCCACTTAACACCCCCCACTAACCCCTTATCACTAACAGTTTGCCCCACTAACCACTTGCCTCCACTAACCTGCCCCGCCTCACTAACCACGCTCCCCTCTTTCCCTTGCCCTCACTAGCCACACTCCCAGCAACCACTTGCTCACTAACCAATTTTCTTCCACTAACCACTTGCCCCCACTATCCACCCCCCTAATCGTGCTAACCGCTTGCCCCCACTAACCATTTATCCCACCTATCCATTTGCCTCCACTAACCACATTGCCCCCACTATTGCCCCACTATCCGCCCTACTAACCACTTGCCCCACTAACCACTTGCCACTTGCCCCTACTAACCAGTGCCCTACAACCGCTCACGAATATGTACACCCTTATTACTCTTGCCGCACATAACCATTTTTACTCACTAACACTTTACAGACCACATACCCCCACTAACCACTTGCCCCACCTAACCCCGTGCTCACTAACCACTTTCACCCACTAACCACTTGTGCCCACTAACCATTTATCACTAACCACTTATCCACTAACCACTTGTCACTAACCACTTGTCCCACTAACCACTTGCTCCACTAACCATATATTCCACTAACCACTTGCTGCCGTAACCATTTATCCCACTAACTACTTGTCCCCCCTAACCATTTGCTCCCATAACCACTTGCCCCTACTAACCATTTTATCCAACCGCCTTCACTAACCACTTGTCACTATTACACTTGCTCCACTAACCACTTGCTCCCCACTAACTGCTTCTGCTAACCATTTTCCCCACTTAACTACTTGTTCCACTAACCATTTTGCCCCACAATACATTTGCTCCCACTAACCTCTTGTCTAACTACTTGTCCTCATAACCACTTGCTCCTAACCATTTCCTCCACCTAACTCGCCCATCTATATTGCCCCCACTAGCCATTTGTCCCTTCTTCTTGTCCCCTCTTCCTTGCTCCCTTGCCCCTATAACCACTTATCGCTAACCGCCCTCCCCACTAACCACCTTTAGTAACCACTTACTTTATTAACCGCACTGCCTAACCACTTGTCCCACTAACCCCTTGCCCCGACTAACCACTTTGCTCCCACTATTTGCCCCTTTAAACCATTTTATCACTAACCACTTGTCCCCCACCCTTATATTACTTTACTAACCACTTGCCTTACTAACCACTTGCTCCACTAACCCTTGTCCACTAACCACTTGGCTTCTGCTAACCATTTATCTCACTAACTATTTGTTTACAGACCATTTTGCCCCCACTAACCATTTTTCACAACTATGTATCCCCTCTTTCACTTTACTTTCCCCACTAACCATTTGCCCCACTAACCATTTGTCCCACCACTTGCCCATCACTAACCATTTGTCCCACCTAACCCTTGTCTCCCACACAAACCACATGTCCTCCATGCTTCCCTTACCACTTGCCCCCTGCTTACTTCCCACTATTTATTGCCCTCCTAACCACTTGTCCCCTCCTGACCACTTGCTCCCTTCAACCATCCTGAACCATGCCCCCTAACCACCCCTTTGATAACCACTTGTCACTAACCGCACTCACTAACCACTTGTCACTATCTTGTCACCACTTGCCCCACTAACCATGAGTCCACTATCTAGTTTCCACTAACCACTTGCTCCACCTAACCACTTGTCCCTAACCACTTAGCTTCTATATTCATTTATCCACCTTTCTTGTCCCCACTAATCATTTCCCCACTAACCATTTATCCCCACTAACCACTTGCCACCACTAACCATTTGCTTCCACTAACCACTTGTCCCCCACTAACCACATGCCCCACTAACCACCTTCCCTTACCACTTGCCCCCCACCTAACCACTTGTCCCCACTAACCACTTGCTCCCACTAACCCCTTGCCCCGACTAACCACTTGCTCTCACAATCATTTGCTCCACTAACCACTTGCTCCTAACCACTTGTCCTAACCACTTGCTCCCACTAACCACTTGGCTTCCACTAAACATTTGTTTCCGCTAACCATTTTATCCCCACTAACTTCTTGTCCCCACTAACCATTTGCCCCCAACCATTTATCCCCACAACCGCCTTACCTTCACTTGCTCACTAACCACTTCCCTTTTGCTCCACTAACCACTTGTTTCCTTAACCATTTGCTCCACTAACTCTTGTCCCCCACTAACCATTTGCTCCCTAACCATTTGTCCACTAACCACTTTATTCTTCCTAACCATTTGTCCCCACTAACTCTTGTCGCCACTAACCATTTGTCCACCTAACTTTCTTGTTCCCTCTTTCTTTGTCCCCACTAACCATTTGCCCCCTGTATTTTATCCCTCTTCTTGTCCCCACTAACCTCTTGCTCCCTAACCACTAACCTTGCCCCTAACCCTTCCCACTAATACATTTAACCCCCATACCCCTAACCACTTGCCCTCACTAACCACTTGCCCTCCTAACCACTTCACCACTTATCCCTATTTCTTTCTTCCCCCTAACCACTTGTCCCCATAACCACTTTTGTTAACCATTTACTTCCACTATTTCTTGTCCCCACTAACCATTTGCCCCCCACTAACCATTTTCCTGCAACTTCTTGTCACCTAACCACTTGTCCCCACTATACGCCCTTTCCTCAATCACTTGCCCCCACTAACCACTTCTTCCACCTAACCACTTGCTCCATAACCACTTGGTCCTAACTACGTGCTTCTGCTAACCATTTTTGCTCCACCTAACTCTTGTTCCCACTAACCATTTGCCCCACTAACCATTCTCCCTCTTCTTGTCCCCACTAATCCTTGCTCCACTAGCCGCCCTTTAACCACTTACTTTATCCTTGCCCCCACTAACCACTTATCCCACCTAACCACTTATCACTAACCACTTGCTTCTGCTAACCATTTTATCCCACCTTTCTTGTCCCCACTAACCATTTTGCCCCCACTAACCGTTTATCCCCACTAATTCACTTGTCCTCTAACTTGTCCCCACCTAACCCATTTGCCCCCACTAACATTTTCTCACCTAACTTCTTGTCCCCTAACCACTTGCTCCCCACTAATCCCTTTACCAACCACTTGCCCCCACTAACCAGCTTGTCCACTAAACCCTTTTCCATAACCATTGCTTCTTCCTAACCATTTGTCCCACTAACTACTTGTCACACAATCATTTGCCCCCATAACCATTTGCTCCACCCACTTTCTTGTCCCCACTTGACTTGCACTAGCCACCCCTTTACTAATCCTTGCCCCCCACTAACCATTTTATCTCTTCTTCTTTCTACACTAACCATTTGCCCCCACTAAACCTTGCCCCACTAACCATTTGGCTTCCACTAACTACTTTTCCCACTAACCATTTGCCCTCACCTAACCACTTTACTAACCACCCTTTACTAACCACTTGCTCCCTGCTCTTAGAGCACTGGCTGCGTGGCAGGAGACGGAGGTCAGGGGAAACAGCAGGGCTGTACCTCAACAGGTCGCTTAGAGACAGGCGCTTTCACCACCGTCCTCACCCACCACCCGGAGATGTTGTCCTCCAGGGTCTACTTGGTGAGTTCTCCTACCTCTATCACGAGAACACAGATGAACACACAGACAGGTGGGATTGGTGGTCCTCGCCCTCTCTGATTGAGAATGACGAACAGACAGACAATCAGACAAACAAACTTAGAACGATTTTATAATCAAACGTTTATTTTTTGCCATTGAGAGATATATTATCACTGTATATCTTTTTTAGTTGTCTTTTTTATATTTGGGTTTTATTTTTTTCAGATCTTTACTTATCACTATTTTCTTTTTTAATTTATGTTATTGTTTAATTATCTCATTATCACTGTTATATATTCCTTCTCTTGTATCTTAATAATTCATCTCTCTCTCTCTCTCTCTCTCTCTCTCTCTCTCTCTCTCTCTTCTCACGTCCCTCCACCTTTATCTCACATTCTCTTTCAACTTCTCCTTTCTTTGTGTATCTTAAATTGTCTCCTCCTCCTCCTCCTCCTCTTCCTATCAACCAATTTTCATTTATATTCCTTTTTCTTTTTCTTCCTTTGTGTCCCTTTTTATTTGTCTTTCTGTTGTCTTTAATTCTGTCCAATCTTTCTTTTTTCTCCTTTGTCTCTTCACACACACACACACACACACACACACACACGCACAAACACACACACATGTCTCTCTATCCATTCTTGTTTCATTCTCTCTTTCTCTCTCTCTCGGTCTCGCCTGCGCTTCATTCACCAATACTATTTCTATCATTTCCCCTCGTTTTGTTCCTTTCTCTCTCTTGTTCCTTGTGTTTTATGCTCTTTTTTCTTCTTTTTGTATCTTCCATATCCTTCTTCTTGCTCTTCTTCTTTTTATGTTCCTCCTTCTTTTCCTTATTTTATTTCTTTTTGATATTATTTTTCTCTTTCTTCTCTTCTCTTCTCTTCTCCCTCCCCATCCTCTCCTACTACTTCTCCTCCCCCTCCTTCTTCTGCTTCTGCCCCTGTTCTTGCTCTTCCTCTTTCCCTTCCTCGTCTTCCTCTTCATCCTTCTTCTTCTTCTGCTCTTCCTCCTTCCCTTCCTCCTCTTCTTACTTCTCCCTCTCTTCCTCTTGCTTTTCCTACTTCCCCTCCTCCTCTTCCTGCTTCCCCTCCTCCTCTTCCTGCTTCCCCTCCTCCTCTTCCTGCTTCCCCTCCTCCTCTTCCTACATTCCCCTCTCCTCTTCCTAATTTCCCTCCTCCTAAAACTACTTTCCCTTCTGATATTCCTACTTCCCTCCTCTTCTTCGTACTACCCCTCTTCCTCGTCCTCCTATTTTTGCTCCTGCTCTTCCTACTTCTCCTCCTTTTCTTCTGGTACTTGTGAATTTTTCCTCTTTTTCTTTTCCTCTTTTTCTTTTCCTCAAGGACTTACTCAACAAACACCTGTTAATGTATCTACCTCTTCTTTCTCACCATTTTCTCTCCTGCTTTCATATACTCGAGAGAAAAATGTGGATCACCTGAAGATTAGCCCCCCCAGCTTATTTACCCAGAGGATTAGCCCTTGATTATTTCACCTGAAGATTATCCACCCTAATGATACCTAGAAGGTTAGGTTAGATAAGGTGAGAGTAGCATTAAATTTTGTTTGGTTAGGTGAGCGTTAGGATGAGTAGGCTAATTTACGTTTGGTTGGGTTAGGTAAAAACAGCTTTAGTTTGTTAGGTTAGGTTAGGTTAGGTTAGGTTAGGTTAGGTTGGGCTTTCGTAGATGAGGTGGGGTGATGAGGTGTGCCAGTCCGATTTATATGAACTGGTCTCCCTATTTCTCTGAATTCTCATTTTCTAATACCTTCTCTCTTAATTCTCTCCCTAATTCATCTGTATAGGCTCCCTTCTTTCACCCATCTTTACATTATTCTCTATTTATCCCTCTAACCTCTTTCTCCCTTATCCTCCCTTGATGTTTTTTACGAGGTTCTCTCCCTTATTATCCCTTAAGACTTTATATCTCTCCCAGACCACTCTCTCCCTCTTTTCCTAACCACTCCCCCCCCCCTCTCTTTGCTAAAAACTCCCTCCGTCTCTTCTCCTCCCTTAATACATCCACTAGCCTCCCTCCCTCCCTCCCTCCCCCATTTATTATATCTTAAGTCTTTTCATCTCCTTCCCTGACTACTCTCCCTCTCTTATCATTCCCTTAATAATCTCCACCTCCCTTCCTAACCTCTCTCTGACCCTCTTGATTCTCTCCCTTTCTTTATTCATAATCTCCCTCCTGTCATAATCCTCCTCCTAGGCCCCAAACTCCTTAACTTAATCCTGATTTTCGTGTATGTTGAGTCCTTACTGTTTCCCACGCCAGGCCCACCCACCATCCCCTTCCTTCCTTCCTTCCTTATCCTCCATCACACCTACTTTCTTCCTCCCTTCCTCCCTTGCCCACCATCGCACCTCCTTCCTTCCTTGCCCTCCATCACACCTCCTTCTTCCTGACTTTCTTCGTCACACCACCTTATTCCTTCCTCCCTCCTCTTCCGTTACTCCTCCACCTTCCTTCCGTCCTTCCTTCCTTCCTTCCTTCCTTCCTTCATCGTCTTCCATCATACCTCCTTCATCCTTCCTAGTCTTCTTGTTCAACCTCATACCTACTCCTTCCTTTCTTGTCTTCTTCCATTACTCAGTGTAAGAGGTGAGAGGTCATCCTTCAGGTCACCTCACCCAGTGTAAGAGTTGAGAGGTCATCCTTCAGTTCATCTCACCCAGTGTAAGAGATGAGAGGTCTTCCTCCAGGTCACCTCACCCAGTGTAAGAGGTGAGAGGTCATCCTTCAGGTCACCTCACCCAGTGTAAGATATGAGGGGTCATCCTTCAGGTTTTCTCATCCAGTGTAAGAGGTGAGAAGTCATCCTCCAGGTTACCTCACCCAGTGTATGAGGTGAGAGGTCATCCTACAGGTCACCCAGTGTATGACAGAGTGGTCATCCTTCAGGTCACCTCACCCAGTGTAAGAGGTGAGAGGTCATCCTTCAGGTCACCTCACCCAGTGTAAGATATGAGAGGTCATCCTTCAGGTCACCTCATCCAGCGTATGACAGAGAGGTCATCCTTCATGTCAACTCACCCAGTGTAAGATAGAGGTCGACCTCGAGGTCATCATCATCACGACAGAAGACCAATACAAAGCGACCATAACACACTGAGAAGTTTTTACCAAGTTGTAGACGCTGGCCAATGATAACAAATCTCTCTGCTTCTCGGCCTAATCGCTTTACCGTAACTTTATTCATCCTAATTATTCTTCCTCTCACTCCCACTCATTCTCTTTCACTCCCTTTCTCTCCTCTTACTCCCTCTCAGCGCCTCTTACTACCTTTCACCCCCTCTCACTCTTTATCACTCCCTCTGATCTCACTCCATTCCACTTTCTGTCACTTCCTCTTACTTCCACTCACTTCCTCTTACCCCCTCTCACTCCTTTTCACTTCTCACTCCTTACTTCTCACTCCTTACTTCTTCTCTCTTCCTCTCACTCCCTCGCACTTCTCACTTCCTCTCACTCCCTGTCACTTCCTCTTACTCCCTGTCACTCTGTTTCACTTTCTCTCTCTGTTCCTCTCACCCCTCGCACTTCCTATCACTCCCTCTCACTTCTCACTCCCTCTCACTTTTTCTCACTCACTCTCACTTGCTCTTACTTCATCTCACTCCCTTTCACTTTCTCTTTCTGCCTCTCACTCTCCTTCTCCTCTCTTGCTTCCTCTCAATCTCCTTTCCTCTCACCCCCCCATGCCCCCTCTCACTTTTCACTCCCCCTCTCACTTCTCACTTCCTCTCACCCTTTCTCACTCCCTCTGATCTCACCACTCTAATTATCTTGCAAGAAATCTCCCTCACTCAATGTTTGTTAAAAATCTCATCTTTGATCCGGGAATTTTCGTCTCTCCTGCACGTCCCACCTCCACCTGCCTCCAGTCTTTACTCTAAATCATACGACCGAGTTATTGTTTTTCTTCTCGTCCTCCACCACACACAGATGCTATCATAGACCCTCCTAGTACAGATGTTATTCCTGTGTGTTATTTCCCATTGTGTATGTGTGTTTTCTGTGCTTCGACTACAACGAGGGGCTTTATGTATGTAGACGCCACACGAAAACAACTAAAATGTAAACATATGAACGGGCTGACTGATTTATCGACATTGACGTACATTAATATGACAAACGGTTCTTCTTTCTTCTCTCATTTCCTGATAAATTGAACTCTAAAATTGAAACACTTCTTGGTATGCCCAGAGCTTTCATATTATAATCTCCCGGGAACTTCTCACTGCATCGCCCATCCTTTATAAAAAGTGAGCCGCCGTCTCCCTCAGCCAGCGGGAGACTCGTAGCCTTCACCTCAGTCATCGCCAGAGTTATGGAAGCCGTCATAAGCAAGCAAACTTTTCTCTCGTGTTGAGAAAAATGTTGATCCACACCACAGAATATAGACTTGCTCAAAGATGTTTCACTATAGATTTCTCTCCTCGTATTCACAACAGAGCGAGAGCGAGAGAATGATTAAGTCATTTAAGCCGAGTGTGAGTTTGGGTGTCGTTCATGCCTGTATGTATCATGTGTTTATGGATATTAGTGTGTGTGTGTTTATCTGTGTTGGAAGGTTCTTGTGTGTGTGTGTGTGTGTGTGTGTGTGTGTGTGTGTGTGTGTACATTCCTACCCTGTTATATTTTTAATTTACAGTTTTATTTTAATGTACATTACTGCATTCAGTGAACCACACAGTTCCTCACACACCAGGTGAACCACACAGTTCCTCACACACCAGATGAACCACACAGTACCTCACACACCAGATGAACCACACAGTACCTCACACACCAGATGAACCACACAGTACCTCACACACCAGGTAAACCACACACTACCTCACACACACCAGATGAACCACACAGTACCCACACACCAGGTGAACCACACAGTTCCTCACACACCAGGTGAGCCACACACACACCAGTCCACACAGTACAACACACCCACAGTACCTCACACGGGTGAACCATACAGTACCTCACACACCAGGTGAACCATACAGTACCTCACACACCAGGTGGACCACACAATACCTAACACACCAGGTGAACCATACAGTACCTCACACACCAGGTGGACCACACAGTATCTCACACACCAGGTGAACCACACAGTACCTCACACACCAGGTGAACCACACAGTACCTCACACACCATGTGAACCACACAGTACCTCACACACCAGGTGAACCACACAGTATCTCACACGCCAGGTGAACCACACAGTACCTCATACACCAGGTGAAGCAGACAATACCTCACCCCCCCCTCCCCGACCTCTTCCTGACGGTGCTACAGGCGCGGGTGAAGCTCCAGCAGCGGAGTTACCTGGAGAGCGAGAAGCTGTTGCGTCACGTGTTGGATCAGGACCCCGCCCATCTGGAGGCTCTCTTCCAACTCTCACTCCTCTACACTCACACCAACCGGTCCCAGGACGCCCTCTCCCTAGCCCACCGTGCCGCCCACAATTGTTCCAAGCCGCCCACCCTCTGTGCCCGCCTTCACGCCCACTACGGGGACCTACTGAACGACAGACACAGCATCGACCAGGCGGCGCGGGTGAGTCTCTGTCTCTCTTGCTGAACCTTCAACCTATATCATGGTATATAAGTTAGTCATGTCCTTTACTTTACTTGGTCATACGAGTATACTGCGACGGGGGAGTGGTTACAGCTGTCCCTTGTAATCCCGAAACACTCCCAGTCCTCCCACCTGTAAATGGGCATTTAAATTTACAGACGATGAAATGAAAGCAGACGAGTTTAATTCCAACCACCTCTCTTAATATATACTGTTCCTACCAGTCAGCTATACCTATAGGACCAACTTGTCATGTCTTAGTAATTGGCGTAGAAAGTTTCTATTGTTTTAAATCCTTACATGCCAATGACACACTGAGGTATTTTATTCTTGCTGACGCTAGGTAATTTTATTCAGGTGAAAGACATGCCTGGGGTACCCTCTGAAGGGTCAAAACTTGTACATATCAGTAATATCTGTACATTTCCTTTTATTCCAGAGCTACCGTCTGGCAGTGGAACTAGAGCCAACCCTCACTCATGCCCACGTCAACCTTGGAGCGCTGTATCATACCAAGGTGAGTACTGAGTCACCCGCTCCTGCTGGTGATTTGGCCAGAATTAATTTGCCAAGTTCCTCGAGTACTAAACCAGGTGCCATGTCACCCCCATGACCTTCACAGAAAGATGTAATGTCTCCTTAGTAACCAACATAGCTATATGTGAGGTCACCCTAATGACGTTCATTTTAAGGTCTCAGGTCACCATAAGAGGTCGTCTAATCACCAGAGTCAGTTCAGCATTAGGCCACCATAAGTGGACAGCGTCAGATCACCATAAGAGGTCAGCGTCAGGTCACCATAGGAGGTCAGCGTCAGGTCACCATAACGGGTCAGCATCAGGCCACCATAAAGGGTAAACGTCAGGTCTCCTTATGGGGTCGGAGTCAGGTCACCATAAGAGGTCTCCATAAGAGGTCTGTGTCAGGTCACCATAAGGGGTCAGATAAGGTTAAAACAGGGGCTGGTGTCAGGTCATTAAATTATATTATCTCATCAAAGTTAAATTTTTAGTCGTCGTGAACACCAAATACGTCCTCCCTAGCCTAACACTTCCCACACCTGAAGAAACTTTGATAAATAATTCTTGTTTTTCACCCACCGTCAACAACACATTAATAGCTTCTTTTATAAGAACATAAGAACATAAGAATGGAGGAAACTGCAGCGTGCCTATTGGCCCATACTGGGCAGTCCCATTTACACCCAACCCCTATTGCTCATATAAGTATCCAACCTATGTTTGAAGCTATCCAGCATATTCGAGTTAATGATAATATTTGGTAACTTGTTCCATTCATCCACTACTCTGTTTCCAAACCAGTGTTTACCTATTTCGCGCCTAAATCTAAATTTGTCTAATTTAAAACCATTGTTACGAGTTTGCTCCTGGTTGGATAGTTTGAGTACCTTTGTAATGTCCCCTATGTTTAGCCCTGACTTCCATTTATACACCTCTATCATGTCGCCCCTCGCTCTACGTCTCTCGAGGGAGTGCAAATTAAGATGCTTTCTCTTGTCTCTGTACTCAAGGTTCCTAATGCCCGGGATTAGTTTTGTCATTCTCCTCTGGATTCTCTCCAAGAATTCTATATCCATTCTGTAATATGGTGACCAGAACTGAACTGCGTAATCCAGGTGACGTCTCACAAGCCCAAGATATAATCTTAAGATGACCTCGCTAGTCTTGTAACTAACACTCTTTTGTATGAACCCAAGTACTTTATTAGCCTTGTTACGAGCAAAAACGCATTGTTTACTTGGCTTAAGATTCCTACTTGTATTTACTCCTAAATCTCTCTCGCAGTCGGATTTCTCAATGGCATCGTTGTTCATCTGGTAACTGGTTTCCCTGTTTACATCTCCTATACTGAGTACTTTACATTTGTCCACATTGAATTTCATCTGCCATTTTTCAGACCATTCGAAAAATTTGTTTAGATCTTTCTGTAGTTTTGCAGAGTCCTACTTAGATTTAATTACAAGTCCTATTTTAGTGTCTAGGGCAAATTTACTTATGTTGCTGTCTATGTCGACATCTATGTCGTTTATGTATATAATAAATAATAATGGTCCAAGTACTGAACCTTGGGGAACTCCACTAGTGACGTTGCTCCAATGGGATTTAGTGCCGTGAATGCTCACTCAGTGTTTGCTTTCCTGTAACCACGCCCTAATCACATTTTAGAATATTACCTTTAATGCCATGTGTTTCTACCTTTCTTATTACTCTTTCGTGGGGGACTCTGTTGAAGGCTTTGCTAAAGTCGAGATATACCACATCATAATTGTGTCCCTCGTCTACCGATTCGAGAACTGATGAAAAGAATGTTAATAGATTAGTTAGACATGAACGCCCGCTTGTGAAGCCATGCTGAGAATCATTGATCAATTTGTGCTTCTCCAGGTGGTTTCGAATAAAGTTTGAAATGATTGCTTCCAGTAATTTGCCTACAATTGATGTTAGACTGATTGGATGGCAGTTAGAGGATAGTGATCTATCCCCCTTCATGAAAATCGGTATTACATTTGCTATCCTCCAGGATTCTGGTACTTCACCTGTTTTTAAGGACATGTTAAACAACTTTGCTAAGGGCATACTAAGCTCTTCCTTACATTCCTTTCATACTCTGGCAAATATCTCATCGGGACCAGGTGACTTATTAGGCTTTAGTTTGTCTATTTGCTTGCTAACATCGTTACTAGTCATCACTATCTCTCTTAATTTGTTTTCTTCACTATCTCTGTATAGAGTCGAAGCTTCAGGTATCATGTTTAAATTTTCGGTGGTGAAAACTGTTGAAAAATATTTATTCAGATTATTGGTCATTTCTCCGTCGTATTGGTCCAATCTTTTCTCGTGTTTTAGTTTTATACATTTGATAGAATCCCTTGGGGTTTGTCTTCGTCTCCCTTGCCATCCTCAGCTCATTATTCCTCTTTACTTTTCTTATCTCGGTCTTAACCCTACTGGCCAATACCTTATAATAATCCCAGAGGTAAATTTCGCCACGATTTATCCTCCTACCTATAGCCTTCCTTTGACCAATAATGTTCTTTCAATAATTATTTATCCATTATGATATAACTAAATGTGCTTACATACTGATTACATATTATTATTTATCGTCTTTAGGTGAACATCTGATATTTAAACTACGACGAATGGGTCGCTGTTAATTATTTTTAATGCTCGTTACTGAGGCAGGAGACTTTAAGTTAATATACTCCATTACAGTGTGTTGTTTACGGCGGCATAAACATGAAGATCGCTAAGCGTTCATTAAGGTGGAGATGATAATATTTTACGTGGCCCCTCCTCCAACAGGGCGCTCCCTCCTGCCATGCATCCCTCCTTTCCTCCATCCCACCCCAATCTTTTCCTCCTTCCTTCCCTTCCTCCATATCTTCCCCCTTGACTCTCTCCCTTTTTCCCTCCTTCCATCCCTTCGTTTTTCCTTCCTCCCTTCCTGTCTGCCCCCCTCCCTCCCTTCCTCCATACACCCATCCCTGTCTGCCTGCGTTCCTCCCTCTCCTCCCACTGGATACTCTCTTCCTCTCTTCTTCCCCTGAAGTCTCTCTCCAACACTCCGTCCTCTAAGTTCTTCTTCCTCCAACTCTCCCTCCTCTGGATCCTCCCTCCTTCAGCACTCCCTCCCGCTGGTCCGAATACCTCCAATATTCCCTCCTCTGGGTCCAAATGCCTCCAACACTCCCTCCTCTGGGTCCAAATACCTCCAACACTCCCTCCTCTGGGTCCAAATACCTCCAACACTCCTTCCTCTGGGTCCAAATACCTCCAACACTCCCTCCTCTGGGTTCTCCCACCACCAACAGTCCCTCGTATGGGTCCTCTTCCCTCCACCACTCCCTCTCTAGATTCTTCCTCCACCAACACTCTTTCCTATGAGTCCTCTCTCCTCCAACACTCCCTCCTCTGGGTCCTCCTTCCTCCAACACTCCCTTCTCTGAGTCTTTCCTCCTCCAAAACTCCCTCCTTCGGGTCCTTATTCCTCCACCACTCCCTCCTCTGGGTCCTCCCTCCTCCAACATTCCCTCCTCTGGGTCCTTTTACCTCCAACACTTCCTCCTCGGGATCCTCCCTCCTTCAGTACTCCCTTCCGCGGGTCCGAATACCTCCAACATTCCCTCCTCTGGGTCCAAATACCTCCAACACTCCCTCCTCTGAGTTCTCCATCCCCCTTTGGATCCTCCCTCTTCAGGGTCCTCCATCCTCCAACACTCTCTTCTCTGGATCCTCCTTTCTCCAGCACTCACTTCTCTGAGTCCTTATTCCTCCAACATTCCTTCCTCGGGGTTCTCCCTCCACCAACACTCCCTCCTCTGGGTCCTTATTCCTCCAACACTCCCTCCTCTGGGTCCTCCTTACTCCAGCACTCCCTCCTCTGGGTCCTTCCTTCTCCAACTCTCCCTCCTCAAATTCCTTATTCCTCCAACACTCCCTCTTCCGGGTCCTTATTCCTCCAAAACTCCCTCCTCTGGGTCCTCCTTCCTCCAACACTCCCTCCTCTGGGTCCTCTTTACTCCAGCACTCCCTCCTCTGGGTCCTTCTTCCTCCAACACTCCCTCCTCAAATTCCAACCTCCTCCAAAACTCCCTACTCCGGGTCCTTATTCCTCCAACACTTCCTCCTCTGGGTCCTCCATCCTCCAAAACTCCCTCCCCCGGGTCCTTATTCCTCCAACACTCCCTTCTCTGGGTCCTTCCTCCTCCAACACTCCCTCCTCCCAGATAATAAGTGTCACAAGGCTAACAAAGTACTTGGGTCCATACAAAGGAGTGTCAGTTACAGGACTAGCGAGGTTATCATAATCTATATCTTGAACTTGTGGAACCTCACTTGGTTTATACTGTTTAATTTTGGTCATCGTGCTACAGCATGGATATCGAATCCCTAGAAAGCATTTCGAGAAAAATGAAAAGGCTAATTCCGGGCATTAGGATCTTTGAGTATTGAGACAGATTAAAGAGTCTGAATTTGCACTCCCTCTAAAACATAAAGTGAGGGGCGATATGATCGAAGTGTAAAAATGGAGGTCAGGGTTAAGCGAAAGTGATATAACAAAAGTATTTAAACTATCCCACCAGGAACGAACTTGTAGCAATGGCTTTAAATTAGACAAATTTAGATTTAGGCGCGAGATAGGTAAACACTGGCTTGGAAATAGAGTAGTGGATGAGTGGAACAAGTTACCAAACATCATCATTAACTGAACACTCTGGGTAGCTTCAAATGTAGGGTGAATAGATGTATGAGATATAGAGGTTGAATGTAAACGGGGCAGCCTAGTTTGGTCCAATCTTGTCTCGTGTTTTAGTTTGATACATTTGGAAGAATCCCTTTGGGTTTGGCTTTGCTTCTCTTGCTACTTTTATTTCTCTATTTCTCGTTGCTTTTCTTATCTCGGTCTTAACCCTACTGGCCAATACTTTATAATAATAGCGGAGGTAAACTTCACCACAATTTATTCTCCTACCTATAGCCTTCCTTTGTCCAATAATATTCATCGAATAATTATTTATTCATTTGGGGTCATTGTTATTTGGTCGGAGTTTTCTGTGTGATATATTCTGCCTTTGTGCGTTATGTAACAAATTGTCTTCCTTCCTCCCGTAAACTGTCACAGGTCTTTCCTCCTCCCGCATACTAAGTGTAACAGGTTCTCCCTCCTCCCGCATACTAAGTGTCACAGGTTCTCCTCCCGCATACTAAGTATTACAGGTTCTTCCTCTTCCCGTATTCTAAGTGTCCCAGGTCCTCTCTCCTCCCGTATAATAAGTGTCACAAGTCCTCCCTTCTCCAACACTCTCTCCTCCCGTATGCTAAGTGAAACAGTGTCACAGGTCCTCCCTTCTCCAACATTCACTCTTCCCGTATACTGTCACAGATCCTCCTTCCTCTCTCTCATTATCCCTCTTCCTTGTTTGTTATTATTCTTTTTCTTTCCATCCTCATTATCTACCTCATTATCAATTCTCCCTTCTCTCTTTCCCTCCTCCCTTACTCCTCGTCAATCTTTCTCCCCTCTCCTTCTCCCTTACGCCTTTTTCCCTTCATACACTCATCTCGTTGCCTCCCTGAGTCTTCTCCCTTACTCTCTCTCTCTCACCCACTAGTTTTCCCTAGATCCCTTTTTCTTTCCTTCCTTACTCACTTCATCCCTCCTTCCCATGTTCCTTTCACCATACTAATCCTTCAGCTTTCATGTCCGTCCTCTGTCTGTCTCTATCTCTGTCTCTCTCTATCTCTGTCTCTCTCTATCTCTCTATCTTTCTTATTCTATGACAGTCTCCTACTCCTTCCTTAAATAATATTCCTTCCCAAGGACTCTTCTTATCCGGTAATAAAACATATTTCTTTCTCATTATTTCCTTATATCCAGCACTGATTCTTGGTATCATACATTAACTAATATATATTTTTTTATCGTACATAAAAGATATATCCGAAAAGAATGTTTGGTTAGTTTTTTCACCATGTGATATTTACCTTCGTCTCCTACTGCGTGACGTAACACCTGTTTTTCGTTAACTAGTGAAACGTCCTAAGGATCTTCTATCTCGCTTCTCTCTTATTCACTCCGCCACGCAAGAAAATGTTACATTTTGTTTACATTGACGGCGATACGGTGTGTACTTACATTACCCTGCACCACACCACACCACACTGCTATGAGTGTACAATGTGTACATCAATCAATATACTGGAGATAGATCTGTCCGTACACCAATCTCTGTATACACCACACGATATGTACATTTACCAGTGTACACAAAGCTGCATGTTCAACACTGTGTGTGTGTGTAAACACTATCTTGGACCAATCATCAGGTCCCTCACCTGCTTCAGGTGGATGGTCAATTGACAAATTGACTTTCTAATGTAATATGATGTTGCGTTACTCTCACGCCTGAGGTGAAGGCATTATACCAAGAGCGAGATGCTCAACACGCAACAGTGTTTCTGCAGGTGAGAGAAAACCTTTGGGATCAAACACCAGTACTGTCCTTTGTGGTTATTCATACAAACCACTTGCGGGATCATGCGGAAATACCATCTTGTGGTTATGCCTTCATGCACACTGTACGAGGCACGAAAGTCGAAGTCTGTGTATGCATTTATTCATATGGATAAACATGAACTCGTTTCCAACACTCGAGTATTTGTAGGAAGGTGAAGACGAGACAGATGGAAAATACGTCCAGATGATAAAAATGAAAGAGACAGGTTATAAAAATGAGAGGGAAATGAGTTTGGTGATTATATATATATATATATATATATATATATATATATATATATATATATATATATATATATATATATATATATATAATCAACACCTAAACCCGCCAGGATTCGAATCCACTGCCCACGAGCCCATGACTGTGACCGGGAACGCTACCTCTGGACCACCAGGATACTAAAAGCAGTCTAGACTCTGGTATATTTCACACAAGCCTGTTCAACGAGCTTATGGCGCCGTGAACTTCTAATGGGGACTATCCCGTATCACGTAGGTGGTCAGAGTAACGTTTTACCAAATCCGGCTTCGAAACACGAGGATCCATATATAATTCATTAGCCCACAGTCATGGGCTCCTGGGCTGTGGGTTCGAATCCTGGCGGGTTGAGGTGTCGATTGTATGTAGAAGTCCGCGTGCTTTATTGGGCTAATGAAATATATATGGATCCTCGTGTTTCGAAGCCGGATTTGGTAAAACGGTTACTCTGACCACCTACGTGATACGGGTAGTCCCCATTAGAGGTTCATGGCGCCATAAGCTCGTTGAACAGGCTTTGTGTGTGATATACCAGAATCTAGGACTGCTTTTAGTATCCTGGTGGTCCAGAGGTAGCGTTTCCCGGTCACAGTCATGGGCTCGTGGGCAGTGGGTTCGAATCCTGGCGGGTTTAGGTGTTGATTATATATATATATATATATATATATATATATATATATATATATATATATATATATATATATATATATAATAAATATATTAACAGAGAGAGAAAGAGAGTCCCATAAGACTTCATCTAACACACTAACACAATAACCATCTCCTCCTGCAGGGTGACTACACACGAGCTTGGAGACACTACCTAGCAGCTCACGGCCAGGAGCCCTCCAATACCCTCTTGCTAGAAAACATGGAGAAGCTGCGGCGCGCCCAGGACCTTCATGCCTCCGCCAGCATCCCTCACTGCCTCAACAAGTCCTGATAGTCGTCGCGATCAGAAGGGCGCTGTGTAGAACCTTACGTCGTCCCTGTGTCTTAGGCTAAGAGATTGTTGCCAAAGATGATTTGTGGAGCTGTAGACAACAACTATTAGGGGTCACCTGAAGAGTAGCCCCCCATCTTACCTCTCCTTAAGATTAACCACCTTAACGCTAACCTAACCTAACCTAACCACCCCCTCAGTAGCATTATGGTATTTAATCACCAAGTCAAATTAGCTTGGGGGTTAATCTTCAAATGGTCCGTTTTGGGATTATGTAGGAGGTAACAAGAGTGATATGTTGATGGTCTGACACTGACATGATTTTACACACGCACACACACACACACACACACACACACACACACACACACACACACACACACACACACACACACACACATGCACACACACTTACTCTTTCAACCACTCTATTCCTCCCTCATCATCTTACTCTGTCTCCCTCACTCTCTAGTCAGGTTCTATATATAATGACTTCCAAGAAGTATGGTTTCATTACTTATACGTTTATTAAAGCATTTTATCACCTTATTGGAAATCTGGGCTTGTAAACACCAGCTATAAATTTAAATAATCATTTAAGTAATAGGATTACAATTTACGTTTTTCTGTAGAGGACATGAGCCATTTCCATTAACCTTAAAGGTGTTAAGTGGCGTCATCCGGGCTGCTGTCGACCCAGGTGATGTTAAATAACTTTGTTGCTATAAAATGACTTTAGGGGGAAGTGAGTGATGTTAGGTTGTCTTCAGAGGAGTTGGATATTCCCTGGCAGCACGAGGTAGACTCCAGGAGCCCCAAGGTGAACCTACTGTAGATACATCCAGGCGCTTTGAACGTGTGTCAGGTAACCCCGGGTGGGGTGATCCCTACAGGTATAGGTGTGATTCACCTTCCCTGCTTTAGGTGTAGGTGTTAGGGAGTGATTCACCAGTCCTGCTGAAGGTGTAGGTAGGTGATAGGAAGTGATTCACCAGTCCCGCTGAAGGTGTAGGTGTTAGTGAGCGATTCACCTGCCCTGCTGAAGGTGTAGGTGATACTGTAGTGAGTGATTAACCAATCCTGCTGAAGTTGTAGGTGTTAGGGAGTGATTCACCTGCCCTGCTGACGGTGTAGGTGTTAGGGAGCGATTCACCTGCCCTGCTGAAGGTGTAGGTGTTACTGTAGTGAGTGATTCACCAATCCTGCTGAAGGTGTAGGTGTTGGGGAGCGATTCACCTGCCCTGCTGAAGGTGTAGGTGTTAGGGAGCGATTCACCTGCCCTGCTGAAGGTGTGTGTTAGGGAGCGATTCACCTGCCCTGCTGAAGGTGTAGGTGTTACTGTAGTGAGTGATTCACCTATCCTGATTAAAGTGTAGGTGTTAGGGGTGATTCACCTGCCCTGCTGAAGGTGTAGGTGTTAGGGAGTGATTCACCTGCCCTGCTGAAGGTGTAGGTGTTAGGGAGCGATTCACCTGCCCTGCTGAAGGTGTAGGTGTTACTGTAGTGAGTGATTCACCTATCCTGCTTAAGGTGTAGGTGTTAGAGAGTGATTCACCTGCCCTGCTGAAGGTGTAGGTGTTAGGGAGCGATTCACCTGTCCTGCTGAAGGTGTAGGTGTTACTGTAGTGAGTGATTCACCTATCCTGCTTAAGGTGTAGGTGTTAGGGAGTGATTCACCTGCCCTGCTGAAGGTGTAGGTGTTAGGGAGCGATTCATATGCCCAACTGAAGGTGTAGGTGTTGGGAGAGTTCATCCTGTATAGGAATATTGTACTCTCTAATGACCATGATTATCAAAATCAATGACGAGATATATATATATATATATATATATATATATATATATATATATATATATATATATATATATATATATATATGTGAGATATGCTTTTATCAGATCCTCTGGTCCAATATTTATCAAAATCATATCTTTCAATTATATCAATTAATATCTACCACTTATATGAATCATAAAATCTAACCTACCATCATAGTCGTCAATGCCTTATATACATGTATCATTATAACTCCACAATATTCACCACTTCAGTTATTATTAGTAGTATACTGACCTGTATAATCTAACACACTGACTGAATCCATAAATAACTACTTTACTGGATATGTTGCCAGACATATAAGTTAGTTACAACCGTTGTATGACTCCAGACAGGACGAAGCTGTCTTTTTGTGGTGTTGTGTTAAAGAAGGTTAATTTTTTGTCAGTGGGTGAAGTGTACACAGCTTCACTACCTAACACTTAGTCGAGTGGAAGACGTCACTCAACTGACCCGAAAAACTCAACACAGGCCTCATAAACCATCTTATTTTCTTTACAATGTTCTTTCATATTATTCTGAATTTTTTACGCTAAAAAACTGTTCTTACTTGTACATAGGAATATTATCCTCGTATCCAATTATTCCTTTTTTTCCCAGTATGTAAATTACCAACTGAATCGTTCTGTTCGTCTATAGTGTAGGTCATCAACAGAGGTCAAAGTGTTTACGAGCGAGGAGGCAGAACACGTAACACTGTCTCTCTCACACGTACGAGGCTATACACAATTACACATTGTTGTGGCCTATTTGTATACGAGGTTATGAGAGGAAGAGAGACAGGACTCGAAAGCTTCGTGTATATAAACTGACGGGTTATGTGAGTTACTGTTTAGTTTATTCATGCCACTTGTTATGTACAGCAAGTGTGAGGTAATGGTGGCTCTCGTGCAGGGTCATGGGACATAAGAACACAAACGTATGATCTACACATCATGTCCTTCCATAATTCGTGCTGCTGCTCCTACCCCTCTCCTTCTCCATCTTCCATCCCCTCCTCCTCCTCCTCCTCCTCCTCCTCCTCCTCCTTCTCCTCCTCCTGCTCATTCACCTCCACCTCTTCTTCCCCCTCCCCCTCTTTCTTCTTTTCCTCCTCCTCCTCCTTCTCCCTCTCCTTTTCGCCCTCCCAGTCCTTCTCCTCCCATTCTCTCCGCCCTCCTCCTTCTCCTTCTCCTTCCCACCCTCTTCTCCTCCTCTTCCTCCTCCCTCTTCCCCGTCCCCCAGTTCTCCTTCCCCTCCTCTATTCCTCCCTCCTGCCCATCCTCCCTCCTCCTCCTCTTCCTCCTCCTCCTCCTCCTTTCCTCCCTCCTACCCATCCTCCCCTCCTTCTCCTCTTTTTCCTCCCTCTTGCCCATCCTCCTCCTCCTCCTCCCCTCCTCCTCTTTTCCTCCCTCCTGCCCATCCTCCTCCACCTCCCCTCTCTTCTTCCCATCCTCCTCCTTCAGCTCCTCTCCTCCCCCCTTCCCCATCCTCTTTCTCCCCACCCTTCTCTTCCTACTCCTCCTCCTCTCAACAAACATATTGCCTTCTCTTCAAGATCGGCTCACACAAGGAACTCTCTAAGACCTTCACAAGACATCAATATCGATTCCCACAAATAATAATTTTTTAAGGGCAGGAAATCACAAGTTGTTGGTGTGACCTTCAAGTTGTTAGTGAGGGCTTACGCTGAGTCTCGTCCTTATGGTGACAAACGACAGTACGTGGAGATAAAGGGAGAAGGTTTGGGTGTGTTAGAGTGTTATAGATTGATTATTGTACTGAATACACGTAACATGTTTTGGCTATATGAACACGCCTCGTTGGTGCTTTATAGTGTGCTGCTTTGTCATTATACTCAAGGGGTACAGTCATCATCCTCAAGCGGTGGAATTATCGTCCTCATTGATAAAGTCATCATCCTCAAGGGGTGAAGTCATCATCCTCAAGGGGTGAAGTAATATCCTCAAGGGGTTAAGTCATCATCCTCAAGGGGCGAAGTAATCATCCTCAAGGGGTTAAGTCATCATCCTCAAGGGGCGAAGTAATCATCCTCAAGGGGTTAAGTCATCATCCTCAAGGGGTGAAGTAATCATCCTCAAGGGGTTAAGTCATCATCCTCAAGGGGTGAAGTAATCATCCTCAAGGGGTTAAGTTATCATCCTCAAAGAATTAAGTCATCACCCCAAGTGGTGGAGTTATCGTCATCAACGGGTAAATTCATCTTTCCCAAGGGGTAGCGTGATCGTCCTCAAGGGGTTAAGTCATCATCCTCAAGGGAGAGAGTAATCGTCCTCAAGGGGTAGAGTTATCATCCTTAAGGGGTTAAGTCATCATCCTCAAGGGGTAGAGCTATCATCCTTAAGGGGTTTAGTCATCATCCTCAAGGGAGAGAGTAAACGTCCTCAGGGGTTAAGTCATCATTCCCAAGGGGTAAAGTCATCATACTTAAGGGGTTAAGTCATCATCCTCAAGGTGGTAGAGTTATAGTCCTCAAGGGGTTAAGTCATCATCCTTAAGGGGTAGATTTATCTTCTTCAGGGGGTTAAGTCATCATCCTCAAGGGGTAGATTAATCGTTTTCAAGGGGTAAAGTCATCATCCTAAGGGTAAAGTTATAGTCCTCAAGGGGTAAAGTCATCATCCTAAGGGTAAAGTTATAGTCCTCAAGGGGTTAAGTCAACATCCTTAAAGGGTTAAGTCATCATCCTCAAGGGGTTAAATCATCATCCTCAACGGGTTAAGTCATCATCCTCAAAAGGTAGATTTATCTTCCTCAAGGGGTTAAGTCATCATCCTCAAGGGATAGATCTATCGTCCTCATGGGGTAAAGTCATCATCCTTAAGGAGTAGAGTTATCTTTCTCAAGGGGTTAAGTCATCATCCTCAAGGGGTAGATTTATCATCTTCAAGGGGTAAAGTCATCATCCCCAACGGGTAAAGTTATCGTCATCTAGGGGTTAAGTCATCATCCTCAAGGGAGAGAGCTATCGTCCTCAAGGGGTAGACTTATCGTCCTCAAGGGGTTAAGTCAAAATCCTTTAGGGGTAAAGTCATCATTCTAAAGGGTTTGAATTATCGTCCTCAAGGGGTTAAGTCATCATCCTCAAGGGAGAGAGTTATCGTCCTCACGGGTGTAAATTCATCATCCTCCAGAGGTAAAGTCACCATCCTCAGGGGTAAAGTCACCATCCTCAAGGGGTAGAGTTATCGTCCTCAAGGGGTAGAGTTATCGTCTTCAAGGGGTAGTTATCATCCTCGGGAGGTAAAGTCATCATCCTAAAGGGGTAGAGTTGGGGTAGATTTATCGTTCTCAAGGGGAAGAGTTATCATCCTGAAGGGGTAAAGTCATCATCCTCATGGGCTAGAGTTATCTTCCTCAAGGGGTAAAGTCATCATCCTCTAGGGGTTAAAAGATAGTTAAAACTATATAACACTTTTTCATTAGTAAAGTTTATGATACACGTCAGGTGTGTGTGTGTGTGTGTGTGTGTGTGTGCAAGCAGAGATGTCCCAGTCACCCGAACCATGCGTGGCTCAGACCACTGCAACACTGATCATCGGCTCGTCAGGGTCAAGCTCTCACTTCATGTCGCCCCAAAACGGCAAAGGCAATAAGCTTCCAGAAGAGGTTTTAACACTAAGCGTCTGGAGGATCCGACGGTAGCACATACTTTCAGAGAGCAGCTTGAACATGGGCTGATAAACTACCCGATAACAAACAACCCAAATCCCAGAGCCGAATGGGATATTCTCGACACTGTCATGACAAATCCTGCAGAGAGACCCTCCGCCAGATCGAAAGAATACACCAGGATTGGTTTGATTAAAATGACCAGGAAATCAATATACTCGTCGATGGTAAATGTGCTGCTTTAACTTACTGGCAGGACAACCCTCATTCTCGGACCAAAGCTGAGACCGTCCTAAAGAAGAAAGAGGCGGTCCAGCGGGAACTTCGCAATATAAAGAACGATTGTTTAAAAATAAAGTATGTGAAATGCAAAAACTTGAAGATAAAGACAAGACACGCGAACTTTTCAATTCCACTAAAGCATTTTATTGGCCAATTACTCATGGTATAACCCCCCTCTGCTCATCTGACAGTAATTCCCCAATTAAAAACGAAGAAGGCATCCTTCAGTGCTGGAAGGAGCACTACCATTTGATGTTCAACTGAAACACCGAGTGGAAGCCCTGACTACCAACAGGTCCCTCATCCAGAGCTGACCCACCTCAGCTATCCTCCATCCCTGGATGAGATAGCTGCTACCATCAAACAGATGAAAAATAACAAAGCCTCAGGACCTGATGGAATCCAAACCGAGGTGTATAAAGCAGGAGGGCCTCTGCTTACGAGCCATCTCTACTCTCTGCTGAAGAATATATGGGAAAAGGAGGAAATCCCCCTAGCTTTCAAAGACGCCTCCATCGTCAATATCTATAAGAACAAGAGAGACCGGTCAGACTGTGGCAACTACTGCAGGATCTCGCTGGCAAGATTATTGCCCGAGTCCTCCAAAACAGACTTCTTCCTGAGACATAAAACATCCTTCCGGAATTTCAATGTGGCTTTAGACCATCTCGTGGCACCACTGACATAATCTTTGCTGCCCGCCCTCTGGCGGACCCTCAGCTGTTTTGGGTGCCCACCAAAATTCCTCGTCTTTGTGAGGCAACTCCACGATGGCATGAATGACAGTGTCCTGCACAATGCCTCCTAGTCTGAGTTCATCCCCATCCAAACGGGGGTAAAACAAGGATGTGTACTGGCACCAGCTCTCTTTTCCATTTTCTTAGCTGCCTTCCTTACTTGTGCCAGGGCCTCATTAGCCAGCGGGGTGGGCATCCATACAGGATGACGGGTATTTTCAACATAAGACGTCTCCAGGTGTCGGCAGCTTCCTTTGCTGAACTTCAGTATGCAGACGACCTCACCCTCGTCGCTCACACTGAATGCGACCTACAGGAGATCCTGAACACTTACGCAGATGCATTTGCACACTTTGGCCTTGAGGTGACTGTACGTAAGACTAAGATTCTCTTTCAGCCTGCCTCTGGTTCAGCCACACCTCCACCACCCATCCAGCTTAAGGGTACTACCCTCTCTAATGTTACCCACTTCCAGTTTCTCGGCTCCAACCTATCCACTACCGTGGACATCGATGGAGAGATTCAACATCGGATCAGATGTGCATCTCAAGCCTTTGGCAGACTCCGTACCGTGTCTCCAGCTGTAGGGAGCTGAAATTACCTACAAAGTTGCATGTATTGCGAGCAGTGGTCCTCCCCATTCTGCTATATAGCAGCGAAACATGGGTCACATACAGGAGGGACCACAAGGCAATTGAAACCTTTCACCAACATAGTCTACGTTCCATCCTCCGAATTCGCTGTGGAGACAAGAGAACAAATACTACTATTCTTGCTGACGCCAACTGTAGGAGCATCGAGGCTACCATTATCCATAAGCAACTACTTTACAGTTACCTCACGAATAGTAAACGTAACCCTGGCGGGCTACTGAAAAGGCTATAAGGATAATTTTAAAACAAAACTGAAAAGTGCCAAATCGACCCTCTCACCTGGGAGATGATTACTTCACACCGTAACACTTGGAGGAGCACCACACAAGAAGGTGTCAATACTTTCGAGTTAGCCCAACTGCATACCGAGGCAGATAAGCGACAACGCCGGAAGGACGGGGTCGCCGCCTCTCCCGCACTCGATGTAACCCTCCACACATCCAACATCTGTGGACAACCCTGCCCATACCATATCGGCCTCTCTTCTGTAGTCACCTCAGAGCTCACAAAAGAAGGTCACATCCTTAATAACTCAATGTCATTTTATCATAGCTGAATCGTCATACTCGATTCCGAGTGACAGCAGAGTCGTAGTGGTGGTGGTGTGTGTGTGTGTGTGTGTGTGTGTGTGTGTGTGTGGATGATAATGCACCAGGTGGTAACAAGTATGTGCGTGGATGATATCTGTGTCAGTTTAGTCTTGGTGATGTTTCCGTCCGTGTACGGCCTCAGAGGTGACTGGTAGCTGAAGACTTTGTGTTGGGATGACAGCCGAGATATATTTCGCCAACCTCAGAGATACTAGCAACACTAGGAAGTGAAATGAAGTGATGAAACAAATATAGGTCTTAATCTTCTTCTTCTTCTACTTATTTTCTCTAATTATCATATATTTATGTTTTATGATTTAGCATGAAGTATAACAAACAAGTGTCACCAACATCTCTACGGCTTTGGTAGATTAATCTTATTTCTATCCTAAATATTATGGAGTAAGGTTAAATCTGTGTGTTACGGCGTTGGGTAAACACCAAAGATCACTGATAATTTGCTTACGGTTATGGTAAATAAAGGCAGTTACAGTATGTCTGTGTATCATACCACTATGGAGTAAGGTAGGTCGTTGTTGTGTCTGTGTTCTGGTGTAGTCAGTTACACACGCAGGGTAAACATAAGTAGATGTTGATATCTCAGTTAAAAGCTTGATAATGGTAAACGCTTGAGTATTATAGTGTTTGAGAACGTTAAATGGGCGATTATAGTAGTGCTTTATAAGTAAGATATTGCTTGTGTGTAGTGGGAGTGAGTAAAGTTTGTTCGCGCTTGGAGAGGTTTGTAGAATGTAAGCTGATGAAAGCTTAGAGACTGTGCGTGTGAGAAGGTACACACAACTGTAACAAGGGTATATTTTATTCATTTATCGTTGATCATTTATTAAGCGCTCGAGGCATTAAGTGAATATTTTAATTTGAATATCACAAAGTTTTCATATTTACATTTAAACCTTAATAAATTCTTTCAGTGACCACATTACAGCAGGGTGTGGCTTATTCCTGTTTTCCTTGAGTATAGTAGCCAATAACACTTAAGTACAGCTGGTAAAAATAACGTTCTCCGTTCATCATAGTACGAAACCATATTGATACTTCATTATTGGTTACGTTCGCTAAATTATGAATCCGTCTTGATATCAAGCTCCAGTTCACGTTCGCCAGAGTAGGAATACGTCTTGACATCCAGCCACTGTTAACGTTAGCGAAATTATGAATCCATATTGATTGCCAGCCACTGTTGACGTTCGCCAGAGTAAGTAATCCGCATTGTTATCCACCTTTCTAAAATTCAATAGCACTGTCGAGGAAGCTGACACCTGCCAATGTTTGATTACATTTTAAACCAATTTTCAGCATGACGTGGCCGGAGACATTTATACCAGACGAAGTGTTTACATGCGTGAGTAGTTCATTTGTTAGCCAGTCTGGTGAGGCTTTACTAATGCAGTCACGAGTTTAAGGCAAGAGATTACTGTATTGGGTGCAGTAATGAATGAAACTTATTGGGGGAGGTGTAGTGAAGGGAAGTGTAAGGATGGAACTGTAATAATAATAATAAATAATAATAATTAACGGTTTATTGAAAAAGTTCTGAAAAAGTTCTGCAGCCCGAAGGCTGAAAATATACATTGGACATAAATGACTTATTACATACATTGGTGGTTTAACAAAAGCCTTCATTAGAGAAAGGGAAAGGAACATACAGTGAACATACAGATTAATGTTTACAGTGGAGGTCACGTAGATCTTGTGAACTGAGGTGTTGAACAGCAGACACGTAGTGTTGTAACTCCCTCACAAATGGTGTTATGAGGGGCCTGACGTGGTGTAGTAATTCCCTCACAGATGGCGTTATGAGGGGCTTGACGTGGTGTAGTAATTCCCTCACAGGTGGTGTTACGTGATGGCGGAGGGGCATCACGTGGAGTAGTAGTTCCCTCACAGGTGGTGTTATGAAGGGCTTGACGTGGTGTAGTAAATCTCTCACAGATGGTGTTATGAGGGGCTTGATGATGTAATAATTCCCTCACAGATGGTGTATGAGTGTATGGTGTATGAGTGGAGGGAGGAGGTGTAGTGGAGGGAGGCGGTCTAGTGGAGGGTGGAGGTATCGTGGAGGGAGGTTGGTGGCTATTATTACACAAAATGAAATAACGTGACACATGTATACTTGATGCGTATTGATGTGTATTGACAAGAACCAACGACTCCGTATAAATATGTATGGTGAAAAATAATAGTATAACTGACTGACTGAAGTGTGTGTGTGTGTGTGCGTGTGTGTGTGTGTGTGTACACACACACACACTCACACACGCATATGTATAACATATGTTTATAAATACACATCGCATCACAAGCAGGCGGTTGTGTGTGACATTTATACCTCACAGTGTCTGTCTGTATATATGAAGCATAGACTACTTGGTTAAATAAGCCTTATATTGAAAACTATATGCATATATGCATTACTCAATCACGTGTTTGTATAGGAATATCAGTGATTCAGAATTCTGCTGGGAACAATTTGTTTAGTAATATCAATACTGCTAATAGGAAAATTCTCAGTTATGATGATGGTGATGGGTTGTGATAGTGATGCTGAGTGCTTGTGAGAGTGCTGATAATGGTGGTTGATAGTGATGGTGTTGATGTTGGTGATGGCAGTGACCATAATTGTAACAGAGATAACGACATTGATGGTGACGGTGGTGATGTTGGTGACTGATAGTGACGCTGTCTTTACAATAACCATCTGAGACCCTGTTTAAATTAACCAGTTGAGACACTGTTTACATTAACCAGCTGAGACACTGTTTACATTAACCATCTGAGATCCTGTTTACATTAACCAGCTGAGACATTGTTTACATTAACCAGCTGCTGTATAAATTAGAGAGAGACACACACACAGGTTGTCAAAGGGGGGAGGAGAGTTGTGAGCTGTGTGGGGATTGTGTGCTAGCTGGCCACCCAGGCGTGTCTCCCTCTGATGGCACATTAGCGGTGAGGGGAGATCTGCTACACAACTTGGGAGAGTGGGGGAATGTGTATCTCAGGGCAAGATAGTGTGAGGGAATATGTGAGAGTGAGGGAATTTGTGAGAGTAAGGGGATATGTGAGAGTGAGGGAATATGTGAGAGTGAGGGAATATGTGAGAGTGAGGGAATATGTGAGTGTGAGGGAATATGTTAGTGAGGGAATATGTGAGTGTGAGGGAATATGTGAGTGTGAGGGAATATGTGAGAGTGAGGGAATATGTGAGAGTAGGGAATATGTGAGAATATGTTAGTGTGAGGGAATATGTGAGAGTGAGGGAATATGTTAGAATGAGGGAATATGTGAGTGTGAGGGAATATGTGAGAGTAAAGGGATATGTGAGAGTGGGAAAATATGTGAGTGTGAGGAAATATGTGAGAGTAAGGGAATATGTTAGTGTGAGGGAATATGTGAGTGTGAGGAAATATGTGAGAGTGAGGGAATATGTTAGTGTGAGGGAATATGTTATTGTGAGGGAATATGTTAGTGTGAGGGAATATGTGAGAGTGAGGGAATATGTGAGAGTGAGGGAATATGTGAGTGTGAGGGAATATGTGAGAGTGAGGGAATATGTGAGAGTGAGGGAATATATGAGAGTGAGGGAATATGTGAGAGTGAGGGATTATGTTAGAGTAAGGGAATATGTTAGTGTCAGGGAGTGAGGGATTATGTTAGAGTAAGGGAATATGTTAGTGTCAGGGAATATGTGAGAGTGAGGGAATATGTGAGAGTGAGGGAATATGTGAGAGTGAGGGAATATGTGAGTGTGAGGGAATATGTGAGAGTGAGGGAATATGTGAGTGTGAGTGGAAAATGTGAGTGTGAGGGAATATGAGGCATGAGATCTGGTCCACAGAACGCGTGGGAGTGACGGAACACGTACACTATCTGCGGGTATGATAGTGTTTGCCTGAATGACATCAGTGAATTATTACCTTTCTACCACTGGTATGTTAGTTTCACACACACACACACACACACACACACACACACACACACTTCATCCTTATCTTCCTTTTCTGCCTTCTCCTCCTTCTACAGACAATTGTTGACAACCTGCTATGGTTTGTAGAACACTAAATGTTGTCTACGTTTTGACACTGTTTTTCTTCTCCCCAGACTGTGGAGAAGACTGTATGTCTTAGGGCCAGTGAGAGAGTCTTACCAAGGGTGTTGTGGGTGACAAGTGTTGTTGTGTGTGTAACTGATGGAAGACTTTTTTATATATGTGTTTCTGTACTGCAATGACTGAGGTCTTTATTACAGAATATTACGGAAAGACGTTCGGAAGACGAGGAGGTGATAGAGTGACTTGGTGAATGACTTAAGTTCGCATGGTGAAGGTACACGCAGTAGAAGGGCTGTCTCAGAGGCCTGGGTGTATCGAGATCAGACCATTTAGGTGAGACAGGGTATACGGCCACTGAGAATACGGGAGTGGTAGAGACGAGTGTGCCGCTATATATAAGTGATATTGTCTGTTGGAATATGGCAGAGCTGTAAAAGAGATAGTGTGGTGCAGCCCGCCTCCTGGGAGGTGTTTTGAACCATAACAATAATAGTCGAGGGACTCACCAGCACACAGGAGCTACCGTATTGTCGTGTGCAGGCTGTTGTTGGTTCTTCGTATCAGGTGATGATGCTTGTTGGGTCTCAAGCCAGCTATCCTCCAACGTCTTTATGTTTCACTAACTCTAAGCTAGTTAAATTTACCCCTTGAACGCAACGGGTGGCGTGAATATCATTTAATCTTTTCGTGGATATATTTTATAATATTTCCCTAACACGTCACTGGAATTGTCCCTGGATACAAGAGGATAAGTAGTCACGTTAAAGTGGCTGAGCCGACTGTACCATAAAGGAGTTTTCTCAGTACGAACCAAGAAAGGATTTGATTTGATTTCCTTCGTCTCTGGCTTTAAGATGATCATAATATATTCCCGTTATACTCAAGATAAAGTTCAAGAAATAATTTTAGTAGCGTTTAACCTATAGTGATTGTTAAGTGATATTTATGATACATCTTATTTACATATGTGCTAGCCAGACTTCAGTATTTACAATAACTTTTCCACATGATACACTTGTCAAGCCTGGTAATGAAAATTACAAAGTAAAAAAAACTTACGTCGCAGAAAATTTTTTAATGTTAGTTTGGAAATCTTATCTTGAGTTGTTGAGAGGCGTCAGTGTGGCGCCGCTGGTACTCAGGCATAATGTAACTAATATTTTTTTCAATTTTAGTTGTTTATGTTACTTGATTGAGGAACAATTTACATATTAATTTAAAACAACATGGTATATATTAGAATGGTACATTTTAACCTACTGCAGGATATTATTTTGATCCATTTTTGCTGTGTTAACAAGACGTGTGTTATGGTCATAGTGCCCAGGTTAAATACATATTCCTTATCCACACACAGTGGAGGATCAAGTATATGTACACAGGACTCACGGCCATGCCAGGGTAGGTAGTAACCCGTGACACAGGCAACTGCTCACACAACCTGGAGGTGCGTAGGAGGGCATCTTCCAAAGTGAAATCAGTGTTGTGAATGCGTCATTATCCTTACACTGAACAAGTGCTGTATTAGATGAAGTAGCGTACCATAATGTATGTAACAAATTATTTTAGAGAAAGTAATGGCTTTATACCGATAACATAGAGTTCAAATTCTATGAAATTAGTGCAATTTTTAACAAACTCTCGTGTACGCATCACTGATTTGTTCTACTCCATCCGTGGGAGGAAGTGAGGATGTAGATTGTATCGCTGTAGTGTGAGCTATTTTCAAAAAAGTGCTATTTTTGTAGAATGTGTATAATAAATATTTTCATGAAATGTTTGTATTATTTAAGAAGTATCCCTTGATGCTTTTATGTATTAACAATTAATATTCACATGCCTGTGAACTTCCCAATAAAGTGAATGAGTGATTACTTTAGCTAATAGACACACACACACACACACACACACACACACATATGGGGAGAGAGGGATAAAAGCGAATGTGTAAATATTTGATACAAAATCGATATTTCATCACAGGTAATATTATCTCCAGGTAAATTATTTGTTGATTATTCACACGTGAAGAATTTTGACACAGTCTTCTCGAGCGAGTGACGACGTGCACCAGGTAGGAGACACGCTGACACTGCCTGACGACGTGCACCAGGTAGGAGACACGCTGACACTGCCTGACGACGTGCACCAGGTAGGAGACACGCTGACACTGCCTGACGACGTGCACCAGGCAGGAGCCACGCCCACACTGCCTGACGACGTGCACCAGGCAGGGGACACGCTGACACTGCCTGACGACGTGCACCAGGCAGGAGACACGCTGACACTGCCTGACGACGTGCACCAGGCAGGGGACACGCTGACACTGCCTGACGACGTGTCCCAGGAAGCCACCTAACACTGCCTGACGACGTGCACCAGTCAGGAGCCAAGCTGACGCTGTCTGACGACATGCACCAGGCAGGAACCAAGCTGACGTTGTCTGACGACATGCACCAGGCAGGAACCAAGCTGACGTTGCCTGACGTCGTGCACCAGGGAGGAGCCAAGCTGACGCTGCCTGACGACGTGCACCAGGCAGGAGTCACGCTGATGCTGACTAACGACGTGCACCAGGCAGAAACTACGATGACGCTGTCTGAGGCCGTATACCCAACAGGAGCCAGCGGCACCTCAATACCAACTGCACTTCAAGACCAGCTGGGCCTCATGACCAGATGGGCCTCATGACCAGCCCCACCTCATAACCATCTGTACATCATCACCAGCTGGACCCAAAGACCAGCTGCACCTCATGACCAGCTGTACCTCATCATCAACTGGACCCGAAGACCAGCTGCACCTCATGACCAGCTAGACCTCAGGACCAACTGCACCTAAAGACCAGCTGGACCCGAAGACCAGCTGGACCTCATGAGCAGCTCATGAACAGCTAGACCTCATGATCAGCTGGACCTCATGACCAACTGCACTTCATGACCAGCTGAACCTCATGACCAGCTGGACCTCATGACCAACTGCACCTTAAGACCAGCTGGACCTCAAAACTGAACTGGCCCTTTAACCGTTGCTTCTTTCTGGGTTAATGGGGCTGGAACATGTAAAAGTATATAGGGTTTTAGTAGCGAAACCCAACTGTCCTTTCTGTATTTATTAAGAATATATATTATATACAGTTCCAAGTGTATATCACCGTAACTTAATCACTGTAGCTATGAGTGTTAAAATGCGGACTGAGGCTATATTAAATAGCTCTTCTAAAATACGTCCTGCTTGAGTGCTTGTAATATTCTTCCCCCCTCGAGGGAAGACGGTACCATCCACGATGGCTCTCAATAACGTCTTCCTCTAGTAAAGAATATCAAACTACTGCTGCAAGAGGTGGCCAGAGAGCCGGCTACTTAATCCCTTAGCTCAGCACTAAGTGATGCGACTTCCTGTGGGCAAACCTTATCACGTGCTCTGAACATGCTAGTGGAAAGTTACAGAGGGTGATAGAGTATATAAATCAAATGTAATTAGCCCATTTATATAAATACTTCTGCCTATAAGACAGGGGCTATTACATCTCTCGGTCACACTCTCCAAGGAATAAACTAAACTCGCAGAAAAACCCTATACATAAACCTAACCATGTTACATGCATATGTGTGTAAACACTAAACTGGGGAAGCTGACACCTGCAGTTGAACAGCTACTCAAGCCTTATGTGTCTATGACGTCATTAATACTAATAAGATCATTAACCTGACATAATTGAGGTTTGAACATTATTATAAATATATCATCTTTGTAGTTTGAAAATTATTAACATTATTATTCTTCCTGGGGAAATTTTTTTTTGCATTTTCTACGTCTGTTTGAAAAATTATTTAGATACAAACCCCCAAAATAACTTTGTCCATCCATTTACAGTAAATGAATGTATTAATAGATGAACAGGTGAAAAATAAATACTGGAAATTATATTAAGTCAGTATGTATTAAAATAAGTAGGACACACTTATAAAATAACTATAACCTACACGATGTCTAACGTGTGATGGTATGCTGTAGAATATCTTACTGTGGGTATATATCTAATGTATACCTAAAAATACCAATCCCTTGTAGGCTTGATTGAAGAATCCTTTCTAGAATTTCTTGAAAATGTGAAATTGTTGCCGCAATTCCGTAGACTTGCGTGTGTCACTCACAGAAGACACAGCTGATGCGAAGGTTGGTAACTAGGTCAATGTCCACGAAAATCCAGAGTACAGCAAACTGCTGCTCCCTGTCAGTGAACTCAAGGACTCTGGGGTTCACTGAGTATACTAGTGCATCCACTACACCATACCTCAGAATGCAGAGACCATCTCTCGT
>NW_024744839.1:10762396-10957396 GCF_018991925.1 Homarus americanus | reverse complement strand
TATTTAGAGTATCAATCTTTTATGTGCCAAAACTGGTCTGTTTACTCTATTAATCTACATTTATCTATACTTTACTCTTTAAATTACTTCTTAATACACTTAATTTTCTCTCAGGATAAAGTTTGATCATTTTTTTTATTTCTCTGTTTTAATTATAATTTTGAATTCTATATCTCTTTACAATCTCCTCCATTTTCCTGTCTCCAAGTATCTCTTTTAAAGTCTTCCTCACTATCATTGCATATCTTATATTACAATTTTCAATGAAATTCGTTCTAGTGTTTGCAAAACCTCTCTCTCTCTCTCTCTCTCTCCTTCCCTATTCTCATTCCCTAGTGCACATACAGCAGTGCGCTAACAATAATCCTCTCTTATACCATTTTTTTTCGGATCTTAACCTAACCTTACCTAACCTTCCCTAACCTGACCAAACCTAACAAAACATAATCTAAACTAACATTAACCTACTTAATCTAACCTAACCTAACATAACCTAATTATCCTAATACAACCCAATCCATCCAAACCTAATCTAACCTAACCTAACCTAACCTAACCTAACCTAATCGAATAATAGTGTAAAACATTCTCCAACATTCAATCGGATAATTTTATCACTCAGATGTGTTTTCTCCTACACTCCTCAATTTACTCCCTTCACTTATCCCCAGCTGATTGTTGCCTCCATCATGTTCCATTCACTTATCAGCTTTTATTTGTCTGTTTTGTTGTGTGTTTGATGGTAATCTACCTATAAAATAATGACGTTATCAGCCACACACTTTTAGGCTGTTCTGTACATCCAGTATTCAGAATAAAATAAAAGGAAGACCATAGATTATAAAAATGAAGACTAATGAAAACATGAACAGAGTAAACAAATGGGCTTAAGAAAAAGTTAGAAGCATAAAGAAGGGAGGTTAAATTTATACGGAAAAACCTTTGCAACCATATTCTCACCCTCCCTCCTCCCCTTTCTTCCCTCCCTACCTTCTCTTTCCTTCCTTCCATCCCTTCCTTCCTTGCCCCTTCTTTCCCTTCTTTTCACCCCTTCCTTCCTTATCCTACTTTCCCTTCCCTCCCTTCACTCACTTTCCTCTCTTCCAACCCTCCCTCTCTCTCCACCTTTCCCTCCCACTCTCCCCTTGATTCCCTCTTTCTCTCTCCCCTTCCTTCCCTCTCTCCCTCCTTTCCTTACCCTCTCTTCCCCATCTTTTACCTCCCTCCTTCCTACCTTCTTTTCCTACCTCCCCTTCCTTCTCAGTTTGAGGGGATCTAACACTTGTGGCCACATTAAGGAACACACTAGGGGTTACTGAGGGTGAAGAAGGAGGTAGTGTAATAGGGTGGGTTAGTGTAATAAGATGGGTAGGTTATGGTTGAAGAGGTTAAGGGGATTCCATCAGTGATGGGGACGAGGGTTCATATATAAGAGTGGTCGTGTGTTGTGGAGAATGAACTCTATTCCAGCGGCTCAAGTCATCACTGCTGCAACAAATGAACTGACTGAAAGAGGACGATATTGGATGCTGAGGACACATGTGGGGGGTCCTATATTAAGGTGGTATAGGACCTTCAGCATGACCTGGATAATGGGGAATGGGGTAACATGGGTCCTGCAGAATGTCAAGACTTCAACAAAATAGCTCGTAATCTCTTTCGCACCTGATGAACTTCGTGTGGGTTTGCAGCCCCGCAATAATTTGAGAGATATATCTTAATATCACTTTATCAACAATACAGTATGTACTATACCAGCCACATGGCCAGAGGAGAGCACCACATACACACACACACACACACACACACACACACACACACACACACACCGCTCTACAAGGACGACACTGCAACACAAAACAATTATTCAGTTCTGGAGTATGTCAAGTTTGGATTTTACCCAGACTCACACCTGGCCTGGGGTCACAAAATAAATGATACATATTTCGTATTTCTCTTTAACCTAAAGTGATCACCAGAATCTTCCCTCTGTCTGTGTTCTGAAATAATAACTAAGAGTAGAATAATGGACTAAAGACACGCAGCCTCCAGGTTCAACGTCGGGAAGGTAATTAATGTGTCGCGGAGGTTTGCTGTAAGAGGGAGGAGGATGTGGTGTAATAATAATAATAATAATAATAATAATTAACGGTTTATTGAAAGAGCTTGGCAGCCAGAAGGCTGAAAATATACAGTTACATATTTGGGGAATGGGTTACGAATTACAAATAATATACAAGTAACATAAGTGACACAAATAAGACATATAATAACTAGATGGGGAAAAGCTCAAACTACAGTTCATTTCAACATAGTGACAGTGTAAGGAGCAGTGTTTACTGGGAGTGAATACACTGATTTATTACAAGCTATTGATAATTTTTACAATGGTTGGGAATGGGCTGTTCTTATAGCGATCAGTTCGTGCACGTATGGGCTGGATGCGGTTGTGGTGTCGAACAGCAATTCTCGGACATGGGGATCTCAGGTGGTAGTAGGAGCCGGTGTCGGGGATGGTGTAGAAGCTTCTTACCAAATTTGCAGATGAGGTCGTGGTGATGGTCAGTGAGAGTCGAAAGGGTCAGTGTGTTGAGCGCTTCTTGATATGTGGTGTGTGTGTGTGTGTGTGTGTGTGTGTGTGTAACTGAGATGAACCATTTTTGAACGTTAGTAAGGAAGAGCATGGTGTATAATTATATATGGAACAGTGTTGACATGATGACAATATCAATGATAGCGATACTCTTGGCAAGAAGAACTTTACTAGAAAACTAACGGGTTTCTAAAAGAATTATTATAAAGAGGAACATAATAATGGAACACTTAGAAAAAAATATAATTATTTATACAGTTAACATGTTTAAAAAAGCATAGAATATATCTTAAACCACACACACACACACACACTACTACTACTACTCCTACTTTATTCTTTTTTTTTAAACGGCAACCAGCCTCCCCCAATAGCCATACCTTCGCCACCATTATATTACCTTAATATTTAATATCCTAATACATAAGTAGCTATCCTAGCTGTGTTAAGTTAGTTGAGCCGCAGATCTATGCGGCATTCAGTTACTGTTGCCTCATAGTCAATATCTGCAACTGTTGTCGGCTTTGGGGCAGATGCTCTCGTTCCCCTGAGGCAGAGCAAAGCCGACCTAAGGACAGTCGACATCTCATCCAGGCTGTAACATAACTTCTGGGCTGCTGCTTCTGTTCGGATATCACCTCTGCGAGTCTGGCGTAAAAGCATCTTGCACTTGGTCCCATTCCACCAGAGGGATTGAACATCAGAGGAGTGAAGCTGCCTTGAATCAACGTTCTAAATTCTCTCCCCTATGCCCTTATCTTGTCGTTCTCGTTCCTCCTGTGTACAGCATCGAGAGCTAAGTTACGGTGACATGGCGGCCATGGGATAAAAAATTCTGATGTCGATGAAGGCTTGCTGTCCCCGCTTCCAAAATCCTTGAGCACTGACGTCAACACGGGCTTCGTTGGATGTGTTTGACGTACTATGTTGGAAATTCTCACCGTCCAATGGAAGGAGGGTCAGTTCTACCCTGACATCACGACAGATTTTCTTCAACATATTTTTGCTGTGAGATCCCTTACTTCGTCATGCCTCATGCATATGTAGCCCCTTTTATTGCACACCATGGCATGATCGACGTCATAGGAAGAGCCACACACGCATTGGGAGGGCAAACCTTCTATTGGCCTACCATACCTTAGAGCAATGGCATCTGTAAATTCTTGTTTATTAAGACTGAAACCATTTGCCCTTATCGGTAACGTAGTTAACCAGTTCGGGGAGCCCACCTCCTGAGCTATAGCAATTTTTGTTTTTAATTCTCTGGTACTTGCACCATCAGTTGCTGCAACTTATCACTTTGACCGTGCTGTCGTTCTGTCGTAATGGACCGTCGAATCTTGTTTACTTCGCTGGTATCCACTTCACCAGTTGCGTTCTGAGCTATTATGTGGTCAGTGAGGGCTGCCGTGAGCTTAACTGAGTTTTGATGTTCGGTGGCAGCAATCTCCTTTGGATTGGTTAATTCCATTCCTCCCAGTCTCGGTGGTAGTGCAAGAAGTGATCTTTCTGCTGGGGTTATGTGAAGATGTTTCACTAATTTGGGAATGAAATTGACGCTGATAGCATCTTCCTTAAGGGTGAAGGGGGGGGTCTGATATCAGGGATAGTGCGCATCAGGTAGTTCCAGCGATGCTTGACTCCTGGTGTGAATGCTGCAAAAGTCGCAAATGGCTCTGTATTAGCAATATCAGACAGTGCTTGGATTTCCTTGACCCACTCATTCACCTTTCCCGTTAAGTACTCGGTCTTGAAGTCCGTCGTGCCGATTACTGCCCCTAGGTGTCTTTGGGCATCCTTTCTTATTTTGAGCTCACTTCCATCGAACACCTCCATTGCCCGTTCACAATGTTCTGGCTTCACAAAGAGGAAGGATTTGCTGGCATTTGTTTGGTACCCCATTTGTGGACCATTTGATGTTATCAGGTCCCACCACTTTTTGATGTCCTCCACTTTTCCTACTCCCGTAAGGTCGTCAGCATACGCCACTTGCTTGACCTCGGTTGTTTCAAATTCTATTGTGTGGTGAAGCACGGATAGACCTATTGCGTACATTGCCATTGCAATAGGTTCCCCTTGCGTTGTTCCCTCAGTTGACTGTATGATGGTATCACCTCTTAGAGCCTTAATGTTTACTATATAGAGGCCTGATGGATTCCTATAGGTGTTTTAAACATACATTGCAATGCTTGGACACTTGATCTCGATATTGTGCAGTGCGGCCTTGCGGTTAAGTATGTTGAATGCTTTGGAAGCGTCAACCAGGAGAACAGCCTCACAATCAAGCTGCTCAAATATCGTTTAACATGGCGCAAATGGCAGCTTCCCCTCCAGCCTGGTGGCCAGCACGATCTTGCAGGTTCCCTGCCGCTGCCCTGACATCATCCTTTACCACCTCCAGTATGCATTTTCCGATGATCCGCCTCAGCACTCCCCCCACCCCTATAGGCCTACATCCTGGATTCTTATCCAGGGGAATGAGGTGACAGGTCGTCAGAGCATGGAGGTGTTGGCAGCACGAGGATGCTAGCTTTCTTGCAAGGACGGCAATGGCCGTGCAGAGATCACTTGCTACGGGGCCAAACTTGTTAGTGCTGAGGATGACTCACCAGCCGTTTGCATCCAGACCTGAGGGGCCGGCCCCTCCCTGAGTTTTCATTGTTTTTTTTTCCACACCATCCTTCCTGTTATTTTCTCGAAGAGGACAGCATTTGGCGGGATATAGTAACCCTGGAACCTGATGACTTCCTCTTCTCTTGCAGGGGGTTGTTTTCCCTTCAGTTGTTTTAATGTCTCACTGTTTATTGGTAGAACACCACCGGAGGATTCCTCTGTGAGACATCTGACCGCGAAAGACACTTTTTCCACACGCATTTTGTTTCCAAACTTTCTTGCAACATCATCGGTGTTTTGTTTTCCTTCTCAAGGCCCCATTCAGCCACATTGTCAATCTTCTCTTCATTGCTGCCACATTTTTTTTTGTGCTTAGTCCCTGTGTGTGTCCTCTGACAGAATCGATGGGGTAATATTGCCAATATTTGAAGAGCTAAAGGGACAAAGAAGCAGTCCTGAGTGTACTTGGTTATGAGGCGAATCATCTCCCGAATCATTTCTTTGGTGGCCGCACACTTGGGTGGTTCAAACAGGTTAGCTGGCGACCACCTGACAAATTCTGAGTAAGTTTCTTTAACCCATATGTCCGCATTATCCATCGACATGCCATTCCACTGTGGTGACAGTATGCCATTCACCTCGTTGACATCTCATATACTATATAATTAGCTGTCTGTCTGTCTGTCTGTCTGTCTGTCTGTATGTCTGTTCTGGGCAGCCGAAACGGCACAATCGTTTTTCATCAAACTTGGTGGAAAAATCGCAAAAAATTCGTAGAGTGGAACAAACCTGGTCCCATGTCGATGGTTTATTTAGGAAGCCATTAATTAACCATTTTATTTACGCTGGAAAAACGATGTAAGTCTACGGGCATGGCGCACCCTCATTCGCTGTACTCTGTCAACCCACAATTGCAGTTATCTTACGGTTCCCTCCTCCTCACCCCACTTAGCCTACTTTTTATTTTAATGTTGTTTGGATTAGTAAAGGAAGGAAGATGAGTAAATAGAAGAATTAAAAAGGGGAAACAGAAAATAGTTAGAGACAACAGGTGGTGGGGGGGGGGTCTGAGTTTCATTATGCGTCTGGATGCGCAGTTTCAACGTTACCAGACCATTTTCTAACCTTACAGCTACAGTGTGTACAGTATACTTATTCCTGTGACAGTACAATACAGTACAATACCATACAATACCATAAAATACCATACCATACAATACAATACACAACAAACTATCAATATTTGTAAGATTAAACCATGATTATTGTAGATATATGAGACGAATATGCCTGTAATATGTAACTCTGTACTATTTATCATTATTGATTCAGGTCTCTGTATTATATGTTTTATAATCATACTCCCTTTTGTCACCAAGTGTTAGTTCATGCTTTGCGCACATGCGCGCTGTACGCGCATGCGCAGAGAGATACCCAGAGAGATTCCAAGACAGGACGCTGTTTACCCTTGTCTCAACTCCTTTGTTTTTGTACCAGGAATAGAACTTACGGACTTGACATCAGAGTGTTTCCTTTACCCCTGAGTTCAAGGACCACCTGAGTATCATACAATTATATAGACATGTAAGACAACTTGATAAGATATCCGTAAGACATTAGCTATTGGAAATGTGATTAAATGTTTTGTTATTAATCCAATGTGAAATGTATCGGTATTGGTGGTACAATCCTAATGGTCTCTAATCCTGTTGATTAGGTGAAGTTAATCTGGGTTTATTGAGATTAAAGTTTAGGTGTGGGGTTTATTCTACCTGTGTTAGTCTCAGGTACGACCGTTATAACAACCACGACCATAATTATAACAACCAGGATCATGATTATAACTACCACAACAATGATTATAACAACCACGACTATGATTATAACAACCACGACTATGATTATAACAACCACGACCATGATTTTAACAACCTCAACCATGATTGTAAAAACCGCGACCATGATTATAGTAACCACGACCATGATTATAACAACCACGACCATGATTATAACAACCACGACTATGATCATAACAACCACGACTATGATTATAACAACCATGACCATGATTATAACAAGCACGACCATGATTATAACAACCACGACCATGATTATAACAACCACGACCATGATTATAACAACCACGACCATGATTATAAGACCTACGACTATGATCATAGCAACCACGACTATGATTATGACAACCACGACTATGATTATAACACCTACGACTGTGATCATAACAACCACGGCCATGATCATAACAACCACGACCATGATTATAACAACCACGACCATGATTATATCACCCACGACCATGATTATAACAACCACGACCATGATTATAACAACCACGACCATGATTATAACAACCACGACTATGATTATAACAACCACGACCATGATTATAACAACCACAACCATGATTATAACAACCACGACCATAGTTGTAACAACCACGACCAAGATTATAACAACCACGACCATGATTATAACAACCACGACCATGATTATAACAACCTCGACCATCTGAAAAACGATGTCGCTGTACGCTGTCAGCCGGACGGCGGTTGCGTGCTAGCCAAGCACGAGCGCTCGAACTTTCACGCCTCGGTAAACTGTGCCACCGGACTCGCCATCGGCACGAAGGGCCCACGATCACTTGTCTGTTACTATAGGAGCAGCGTTTATTGGTACTACATCTTCAGGTTGAGGTGACTCACTGCTATCATTTAGGATATAATCGGGCGGTTGGGTCTCGCCGATATCCACTGTAACCTCCTGTGTCGGCTCCCTGCCATGTGGGTTCCGACAATTGTTTCCCTGTCTGCAAACCACACATGGTCGGTTGTTTCTCCCACAATCACAGCTAGTGCAATTTTGGTTCTGGCTAGCACAGACGCAACAATGTTTGTTTCCCGGCATAGTGTTCCACACTTCGGGCGACAGTTACGTCAGCTTCCGACATCTGCTTTGGTCCCATACAGAAGAAGAAACTAGTTCTTATGAGGAAAGGGCGGAGAGGTGACAGGCTGAACTGCAGTGTCCGGGTAGTAAGGGCATACGTGCGCGTGTGGGTGTGTACTGTAGACCACCTCCATGAGGGCGACAATCCACACATCAGAATGATACACTGGGAGCAAGAATTGTCACACCTAACACTTGTTTATATATCCTTGGCAGAAATAAGTACTATTTCTATGGTTGCACTGATGTAAGACTAGTTATACTCGTATATACTCACTTGGTCGGCTGTCACTACATGAAATGACTGTTAGTTGTGGGAAGCGACAGCAAGCTTATAACACTTGGCCTTTGGTCACTGACCATAGGGGCGAGAGTCGCGAGGCCACCCCCGCCAAAGTAGGCCTATCGACACTGGCACTGGCACCTGGCACCTGCTCCAGCAGGTGCAGGTGAATTTTGGTGAGCAACCAAACGATTGCAAGGAAGTTTTCCTCTTCAGAAAGAAGTTTGTTTAGGAGGACTTGGGCGATAATCTTGCCAGCTATGGACCGCAGTGAGATCCCGTGGTAGTTGCCACAGTCAGACAGGTCTCCCGTGCTCTTATAAATATTGATGACAGAGGCGTCTTTAAGATCTTGGGGGATTTCCTCTTTCTCTCATTTATACTCAAGGAGAGAGTGGAAACAGCTGGTAAGCAGAAGTGTTCTAGGTTTAGACACCTCGGTAGGGATTTCATCAGGCCCTGTTGGTTTGTAATTTTTCATCTGTTTGATGGTTGTTGCTACCTCATCACGGGATGAATGATAGCCAAGGTGGGTCAGCTCTGAGTGCTGAGGAACCTGCTGGGTAGTCAGGACATCCACATTGGTGTTTTGGTTGAGTAGGAATGGTAGTACTCATTCCAGCCTTTTTCGTCTTTAATTAGGTAGTTACTGTCGGATGAGCTGAGGGAGGCCACGCCATGAACAGTTGGACCAAAGATTGCTTTCGTGGAATTAGAATATTCGCGCATCTTGAGTTCATCCGCAAATTTTTGCGTTTCACATTATTTATTTTTCCAGCATTCGTCCTTTAGATAGCGAAGTTGCACTGAGCCATTGCTTTCTTCTGGTGGAAGGGTTGTTCATCCAGTCAGTGAAGGCAGCACGTTTGCCACTGAGGAGTACGTCGATTTCCTGTGTTTTTTCATCAATCCGATCCTGATGTTTTTTTTTTTCGATTTCGCCGAGGGTCTAGCTGTGATGATAGCATTGACAATATCCCATTCGGCACTTGGATTTAGATTGTTTTTGTTGGTTGTTTGAGCTGCTCTCTTAAAACCCGTTCTACCGCTTGATCTTCCAGTCGTATGGTATTAAACCACTTCTGGAGGCTTGTTGCCTTCGCCGTTTTGGCGCGACGCTCAGGGAGAGTTTGGATCTCACGAGCCGATAATCTGTGACACAGTGTTCTGAGCCATGCATGGATCGCGTGATGAAGACATCTCGGTGATGTCTTTTCCTGACAATGATGTAGTCAGTGAGATTCCGATGTTTGGATCGTGGGCTTTGCCAACACCTCTTAAACTTGTCGGCCTGCCTAAACAAGGTGTTGGTGATAGTGAGGTTGTGTTCATCCTACTTGCTGAGGAGGAGTAGGACGTTTGGATTGCACTTGCTCACCCCGTTTTTCCTATGGTTCCCTGCCATTAGTCAACATCTCTGTCAACTCTGACATTGAAGTCACCTTGGAGTACAACCTTATCTTCTGTGAGGGTAGAGGTTACCACTGTCAAGGTTGGCATAAAAGGCCTCCTTGATGTCATCCTTTGCATCAGTTACTGGGGCGTATGCACTGATGAAGAAGGCATGGCGTTAGTAATTCAGATGGGACTCAGAGCATCATGAGGCGCTCGTTGAACCCAACAGGTATTTCAGTTAGCCTATTTAGGATAGGTTGGTGAAGGGCAAAGTCAACTCTATAAATGCGGTTTCAGTCCGCAGCAGACTTATCATTCCAGAAGAAGGTATAGCCGGACCCTTGTTCTGTGAGTCGTCCCATTTCTGGGAACCGGGACTCACTAATGTCTGTTATTTCGATGTTCTACAGTTGCAGAAATGTGTTTCTACACTCCCCGTGGTAATTCGTTTCTCCAAACTTCACCGTCACAGTTGTAGTATCACTATTTATGAATGAACGGGTATTGGTCGTGCAACGACGGACATGATTGGTGAATAGGTTTGTTATACGTCATATAGGTTGGCCGTTTGGAGACGAGGGTTACCACAAACGGTGTAGGAACACATTTCCTCAACTGTACCTAGACAGCTCTTTTGTCACAGAAGCAGTTCTTCTTTCAAGACGCTCATTTGTGCAAGTATCCAAAAGGTTCCTGACATTCAATGCAGCGACCAAAGGAGGTTATATATTTTGCTATTGCTTTATTCTGTGATTATGTTTTCGACAGCATTAGGGTGCGGTTGCGCAGTCAGGTTTGTTTTTAGGCAGGCTATATTTGGCCACCTTTTCTAGCCGACTCCTCATGTGGGGTGAGCAGAGTGGCTCCAGGAAAGGGCTGCTCAGTCGCACAAATAGAACTGGATAGCAGTGCTGCCTAGATCCCAGAGCATAAGCGGCCATCTTATTTATGCCGCCTATGCGCAGAGATGTGACTTGAGACTTTCGGCAGTTATCTCTGTTTGTCCCATCGCCACTCATCTATCGCTATAAGACTTTTGAAGGTTTAGGGGTTGTGATGATGATGGAAAGTATGATGAACTTGAGGCAGGAGCGCTGGTTGCAATTACACATCTTGGATCTCCCTTTTCCTGATCTAGTGGTGCAACAGCTGGGGAGAGTTGTAATGGACTGTCGATAGTCTTAGTAGCCTGTTCATCTTGCATTGCCTTCATCCGCCGGTATAATCGTTGGGGGTCCCGTGTTTGTCACCTCTTCCGCCTATTCCGTCATTGGGATCTTACTGGAGCTCCCTATGCATGCCTATCTGAGACAGGGCCCCACCACAGATTTTTGTTCAGGGTTAATCCGTAAGGCAGCGGGGGCAGTGGTAGTTAGGTGCCAGGGTGTTTCCACATGCCGGTGGGTCTTTGCGCCGTAACTCTGGGGCCCACTGGTGCTCCGAAGAGCCCTGCTGGTTTAGCCTAGGGCCGCGAGGCACCTAGTTACCGTGTGTTGCCACGAGGAAGCACAGCCTGTGTCTTGATGGTGAAGAGGCTGTGTACTGGCAAGGGAAGACTTAAGCAAGGCTGCTTCCCTGTTCACCACGAGGGCTAGCCAGCGGTGGTAGCTGAAAGCGAGAGGAAGTAAGTAGTGCCTTCACTTTAACACTAAAATAATGCTGCCACATTAGACGTGTCACCTCATCTTGTGGAAAAAAGCACCTCCCCACACACAAAACTTTGTCACCCAACGTGGGGCTTCAACCCACGACCCCGTATTTAAGAGTCTCGTGTTCTACTTTCTGAGCTAGCCGGGCGGAAAACAACACACTACTACTACTTTGCTGTCACTCGGAATCGAGTATGACGATCACCCAGCTATGATACAATGATTTGAGTTTTTAAGGATGTCACATCGGGTGGTGAGTTTTAAGGTGACTAAAGAGGCCGATACGGGATCGGCAGAGTTGTTCACAGATGTTGCACATGTGGATGGCTCCATCTACAGGTAGGGCGGGAGGGGCGGCGGCAGCGTCTTTCCGGCGCTGGCGCTTGTCTGCCTCGGTTTGCAGTCGAGCTAATTCGAAAGTATTGACACCTTCTTGTGTGGTGATCCTCCAAACGTTACCGTGTGGAATTATCGTATCTCAGGTGAGGGGGTCGATTTGGCACTTTTTCAGGTTTGTCTTAAGACTATCCTTCCACTTTTTTCAGTTGCCCGCCAGCATTACTTTTACTATTATTTAGATGATTGTAAAGTACCTGCGTTGGCAGTCTATTGTCGTCAGTGCGGGTAACATGGTCAGTCCAACGTCGTTGTTCATGGATAATGGTAGAGGTTACGTTGGTGTCAGCGAGAATACTGGCATTTGTTTCCTTGTCTTCCCAGCAACCCGAAGGATGGAACGTAGACTACGTTGGTGAAAGTTTTCAAGTGCCTTGAGGTGCCTCCTATATGTAATGCATGTCTCACTGTCATATAGCAGAGTGGGGAGGATCACTGCTTGATATAAGTGCAACTTTGTCGATAATTTCAGCTCCCTACAGCTGAAGACACAGGTACGGAGTCTGCCAATGGCTTAAGATGCACATCTGATCCGATGTTGCATCTCTTCATCGATGTCCGCGGTGGTGAACAGGTGGGAGCCGAGATACTGAAAGTGGGTAACATTAGAGAGGGTAGTACCATTAAGCTGGATGGATGGCGGAGGAGTGGCTGAACCAGAGGCAGGCTAAAAGATAATCTGAGTCTTATGCATATTCACCTCAAGGCGGAAGTGTGCATACGCATCTGCATAGGTGGTCAGGATCTCCTGTAGGTCGCGTTCAGTGTGAGCGACAGGGGTGAGGTCGTCTACATACTGTCTCACATGATCGTACTGGACACTGAGCTGCCTCAGCTGGTGACTAGTTTGAGGGCGAGGAATGGTCCTGTGAGTGGTGGTCGGGATGTTGTTGCCCATCTCCGTCTGCACATCCGTGTACAATTGTTCCCCGTATCGTTGATGTTATTGGGGCTGGCTTCTTCCAGGTTCCTCCCCTGCTTGGAACTGAGCGACTCCTTGAAGGAGTCCCAGTCTGTCCGTTTGAGGTTTGACCTGATGTTGGCGGAGATCATAATGGGATTGGATGAGAGCATCACGAAGACTGGCAGGTGGTCGCTGGTAATGATGGGTCCGGCGGTAACGTGCCTGTTGGGTGTTGTGGCACTGTGCCAGTGCCACAACAAAGTCAGGAAATCTGGCCCGAGGTGTTGCAGTTTCCCCTTCTGATGTTGTCGTACAGCGCCATACCGACGTTGTTTTCATTACCGTGTCCGAGTATGGCGTGGCGCGCATTTAAGTCCCCTATGATGTATGTTGGTTTTCTGTGGCGTAGCAACTGGTTGAGGTCTTGTTCGAGTAAGTAAGGACGTCTGGGAGGTAGGTACATTGTGCATATGATAACAGGTCTCCTAGTTGTCTCCACCATTAGTGAGCTCTGAGGTGACTAAAGAGGCCGATTTGGGACCGGCAGGGACGTTCACAGATGTTGTACATGTGGAGGGCTACAGCTAGTGTGGAAGGGGTGGCGGCAGAGTCTTTCCGGCATTGGCTCTTGTCTGCCTCGGTATGGTGCTCCTCAAAGCGTTACGATGTGAAGTAATCGTCTCCCAGGAGAGGGGTTCGATTTGGCACTTTTTCAGGTTTTTCTTAAGACTATCCTTATACCTTTTCAGTTACCCGCCAGCGTTACGTTTACTATTCGTTAGGTGACTAAATTAGCTGCTTTGGCAGTCTACTGTCGTCCATGTGGGTAGCATGGCCAGTCCAGCATTGTTGTTCATGGGAGCCTCGATGCTCCCACAGTTGGTATCAGCAAGAATATTGGCATTTGTTCTCTTGTTTACCCAGGAAACTTGGAGGATGGAGAAAGTTTTCAAGTGTCCTGAGGCGCCTCCTGCATGTGACGCATGTCTCGCTGCCATATAGCATGGTGGGAAAGACCACTGCTCGATATACAAGCAACTTTGTAGATGATTTCAGTGCCCTACAGCTGAAGACACGGGTACGAAGTCTGCCAAAGGCTTGAGATGCATATCTGATCCAATGTTCAATCTCTTCATCAAAGTCTGCAGTGGTAGACAGGTGGAAGCCGTGACATCGAAAGTGGATAACATTAGAGAGGGTAGTACCGTTAAGCTGGATGGATGGTAGAGGTATGGCTGAACAAGGGGCAGGCTGAAAGAGAATATGAGTCTTACGTACATACACCTCAAGGCCAAAGTGTGTATACGCATCTGCGTAGGTTTTCAGGATCTCTTGTAGGTCACATTCAGTGTGTGCGACAAGGGTGTGGTTGTCTGCATACTGAAGTTCAGTAAAGGAAGCTGCAGACCCCTTTGTTCCTGCCTGGAGTAGTGTTATGTTGAAAAAACCCTTCATCCGATAGTGCACATCTTTGTTTTACCCCCTATGAATGGGGAAAGACTCAGACTGGGTGCCATTATGTAGGACACTGCCGTTCATGCCATTGTGGAGTTGCCTCACAATGGCAATTCATTTTGGTGGGCAGCCAAAACGGTTCACGGTCCGCCAGAGAAATTCCCTATTGACTGAGTCAAAGGCATTGGTTAGGTCAATAAAGGTCATGTACAAATCACGACGCTGTTCTCTGCACTTTTCCTGTATCTGGCGGGCAGCAAAGATCATGTCAGTGGTGCCACGTGATGATCTAAAACTACATTGAGATTCTGGGAAGAAGTTTTCCGCCTCAGGAAGAAGTCTGTTTAGGAGGACTCAGGCGATAATCTTGAAAGCTATGGACAGCGGCGAGATCCCGCGGTAGTTGCCACAGCCTTATACCTTGCAGGATAATCCGCAACGCAGCGGGACAACGGTTGGTAGGTGCTGGACCCGGAGCTGCGAAGACCTGCCTCTTTTGCTGCATGTTTGAGCAGTCTGCAACTTTGTTGTGATAGGACACTCAATCCTAGTGATTGTACTTACTCAACATAGTGACGGTGTAATTATCATCACAGATTGTACGGAAAATTCCAACTTCTGGAAAACAAATATTTGGGCTCCCCAAATTTTGACTACTACCCGTGCGTCTACGTCCTGGATTGGCCAATCAGTGGTGCCCCACGGTGGCGTGATACATGCACGTTTACTGCGGTGCTCTGATTGGCTAACCGAACGTGGCGTGGTAGGTAGGCTGTTTCTACTCTCTAAGTCCTCTTCTTTCCTTTTTTCATCCCCCTCATGCACTCCGTTCTTTGAACGGGAGGCGGGACTTAGCGATACGGTCGATCCGGCAAGGGAACCTGTGATAGTGCAGGGCACCCCTTGTCCGGGGGTCACCGGTAGGTGGCAACTTTCTTAGACATAACTATAGTCACAGGTAACCTGGGTGCAGAACCCTACGAGCCCGACGCCCGTCCAAGAGGGGGGGGCGGGGTCACTGCTCCCAGGCAGGAGCCCTGTGTTATAGGTAGGATTAGATGTAATCAAGAAGATGACAACAAGCATTAGAATAAAACATAGAGATAAGGGACACTCTATTGGAAGGGGAAAAGTGGCAGAAATCACTTACAACAAATTGCAAGTCCCACTAACAAGAATATTCAGCACCAATGAAGGTTTTAAAGTAATCTGTAAAGATGACTTTGATTCAGATAAAATCCTTTCAAAAGAAGCCAGAGATATATTTTACAATGAAGGTCTTGTTGTTGTCATGCCACCAGAACAAAAAGCAAAAAGATCAGTTTTCGTTCGTCAAGTCGACCAAGAGATCGGGAGGAAGACATCTGAAGACCTGAAAGATGAACTGGAACGCCAAAACAGGTGGATGAAGATTGAAGAAGTCATTAAGATAAAAGACTATACTCATGTTCTTAAGGTTACTTTTGAAGAAGTGTCAATGGCTGAGAAAATTTTACAACAGGGCTTTCTAATATTCAACATGTCAGTCACACCACATCAAATAAAGAAGGAGACATTCATCAGTCTGCAAACTTGCTTCTCCTGCTACAAATATGAAGAACACACAACGAGAGACTGTCCGGAAAAAGAAAAAAAGTACTGCTCAGATTGTGCAGGCGACGACCATACCTACACTGAATGTAAGAATACACATGTTGGCTGTCTCAACTGTAAGAGAAACGGGAATGCATACATAGGACATAGGACGTTAGCAATGGCATGCCCAATAAAAAAACACATGATAAAGTACAAGGAACAAGAAACAAGGAAAAAGGAACAAGACAAGAAGGATACGACATACGTCGAAATAGCCAAGAGAGCGGTCCAAGAGGCTCATAGACCAGAATCCACCATATTAAACCTAAGTGAGCCAATACATGATAAGGTAATGATTAGTATGATCCATGCACATTTGCACAATATCATTGCACCCGGATCATACAATGAGGAATTAAGGAAAATGTTTAAATTGAATAGCCTACCAGTGATGATATTTCCAGAGAATCCACAATCCGAAAAACTATTTCAGGCAACATATGCAAGCGAACTGAGAGAAAGACTACAGCTAGACAAACAAAGGTTTGAGCAAGGAGCAACAGCTGATACACAAGGAACACAAGCGACTGATAGAGATCCTAGACAAATGATTAGAAGTGACAAAGAGAAGATGGAAATAACAAAAGGACAGACTATAAGACAAAGGAGTAGGAGGAGAGAAGATAAGATGGAAACTGAACACAATATACAACCTGAATCTGCTGAAGATATTGGATTAAAAGTTATCAATACAACAAAACATGGAATCCCAACATCGAGACCAACAGGAGGGACAATAGTAAAAAACTGTGAAGGAGGGATATACAAGTGGACATATCAAGAAAAATCCCTAAGTGAAGATTATGTCTGGTCACTAATTACTACGGACAAACTAAAGATTACGACCAATGACTTTAAAATAGTAGACCCGTCAGAGTTTAGAAGAGTCAGAAGCGGGAAACAGGATGATAGGTCTCCACTTCAACAGTTACAATCCAAGTATAAGAAATAATGGACAATAGACAAACAGTAAGAACTTTAAGAATAATACAACACAACGTAAGAAACTGGAAGACCGAGAGAATTAACCTAAGTAATATATATCAAGAAATTGACCCTGACATTATACTAATAAACAGTCACGGTGAGACAGAAAACAACAACATAAAACTCTTTAACTATTATGTAAACCAAAGAAATAAATCGGGCGAGAAAAATACGGAGTAAAGCGGTTAAAAGAAACTTAAAATTTAAACTAATCGATGACTTCCAGGATGAATTTCTAGCAATAAAAATAAATACAACTCAAGGAGACGTAATTATTGCTACTACTTATCTGCCACCGAGACGACCCTACTTACCTATAGAAGACCTATTAAAATTGGCTAACAATAGTCATCCGATGTACATCTTAGGAGACTTTAACGCCAGACATAGGATTTTTGACAATACAAATAATAACGTCGTGGGAAACGCCCTTAATCAATTAATAAATTTAGGGAAAATCAATCATCTGGGTCCTAACTTTCCAACCTGGAGAAATCACAATACACAATCGACACCAGACAAAATTTTTACCAACAACAAAGCCTTTTTCAATTACCATATAATACAGGGACCTCTCACAGGCAGTGACCATCTGCCAATTATACTAACACTGTCAACAAGCCCCATACAGATACCAATAATTGAACCACCTCCTGACCCAATATACACATTTACACATAAAACATTAATAGGGGAATAAAGATGAGAGTGACCTACCAGAGAACCTACCAGCTCCACTAAGAACCTGGCAGGCCTCTCCATACAGTGTACCTTTAGACTAATACAACTAACACTTAACTAACACCTCAAAAAAAAAAAATGTGACTACCCTCCCAGTTACACAAGGACCTGGGCGGGCTCACTAACTCCAACAATAATAAAAATAATAATAATAAGCAGCATTATATAAATAAACCAATATTAATACAAAGGTCTGACGACCCAGGGGAGCAGAACAAAGACAAAACACCAATAAGAAAGATGAAGCGATCTGGTTGAGCCCAGATTCTTTCTACTCCTGCTGTATTTCAGTTTCACCACTTTTCCCTCAACCCCTAATAATCTTCTTTCACCTCTTAACTAAAGACTTCGTACTCGTAGGTGCCAGGACGTGTCAAGATGCCAGTTGGCCTATGCGCCTTCCCTCTGAGGCCCGCTGCTACTCCGAGATCCCCTACTGGTCTAGCCTAGGCCCATGAGGCACCTAGTAACCGCGTTTTGTCACGAGGAGGCACAGCAGGGCTAGCCAGCGGCTGTAACTGAAAGTGAGAGGAAGCAAGCAGTGCTTCCACCTTAACACTAAAGTAATGCTGCAACATAAGACGCATTACACGAACCCTGTGTGCGCGAGCGCACACACACAACCACCATCACCATCACCTTCATCACCGCCATCACCATCACCATCACCACCACCATCACCACCACTATCATCATCATCATCACCACCATCATCACCACAACAATCACTATTTCCACCATAACCATCACCACCACCACCACCACCACAATCACCATTACCACCATCACCATCATCACCATCTCCACCATCAACACCACCACTATTATCATCATCACCATTACTAATATCATCACCACTAACATCACCACTATCACCATCAGGGAAGAATTTCACATCTAAACAAGGTAATTCAGTTAGGTAGACAAAGCTCCAGCATGAGACAATGGACCGAGCATACAGTTATATTCATTATTCATGTTAATTGCATTTACTATGTATTGTACAGTGTGTAGGTGGAGCAGCCCTCGCCTATCGTTAACACCTTTAATACGTTTAATTCTTCACAACATGTAATGTTTCTGGACGTGGCATTAATTTTTTGACACGAATGAACACAGGCCCTCTTTTTCCATTAGACGTTAAGGTCGAGGTATAGTACACGAAATTGATCAAGAAAGCCACTAACTTGTACATCAAGGACTCATATGTGTGTGTGTGTGTGTGTGTGTGTGTGTGTGTTTGTGTGTGTGTGTAGGGGCTTAACACAAAAGGGAGGTACCCCCAATTTCCCTTTCAGTAGTTCAAAGGATCAGAAAACGTTTTTATGATATTTAACTTGTTGCAGTCATCGAGACACACACAGGACGTCACCATCACATTGAGCAGTGTTAAGACCATCGGTGGCAGGTTAAACGAGATCACTGACACGCATTAGAGGCATCATGACACTCGGCACCGTGGAAGAGGAGCATAGCATGAGAGGGCTCACAGGACGAACCGGCATATGAAGGGCATACAATTATGCTTCCATGACAGGTTTAACGAGGTTACTGACACGTGTCATCAGCGGTGAGGAGAATCATGACGCAAGACGTATATATTATCAACACTTAAGCTGGCTGCGTCAATCATAGACGCGCCAGAATAATCCAGTGTGAGCAGGGTGGCCTTGCAGGTCTCGTGACCCGCCACATCGATGATAGTGGTGGTTATCTTTATTTTATTAGTATCATATATTACAGGTTTTGTGGCCAAGTAGGTAAATCACTCGCCTCCTGTCCTAAAGGGCGCTGGTTCACTCTTTACAGTTTTTTACATAGGGACCTAACTTTATGGTTGGAGGATTGAAGGCTGTCGAGTGCAGTGCCTCCTGTTTGCCGAAGGGTTAGTATACAATGTGCTGTATCCACACTGTCCCTAATGGGCCGTCAGGTGTACGAGACCCACTTTCACTCTCATACATTATGGTAATAGTGTCGTACAGTAAAGAAGATAATAGTGTAAGCCATAAGTATCACTTCCACCTGAACTGGCTGCACCTCTGCACCAAAAACGACCTGTTGTCTTGTCTATCACGGCTCCTCCCCGCACTTTAGCATCCGGACAATTTTTCTTTCTGCCAGATTTCCATTCGTCGTTCTGACAGGTTGATTTTTAAATAGTGAAGTGTAAGTCAAGCTAAAGAAATAATGAAGTTATATTCATGACTGAGTGGCTGCAAGGCCAAAAGTTAGATTGAAGCCCTGGTATATATATATATATATATATATATATATATATATATATATATATATATATATATATATATATATATATATATATATATATATATATATATATATATATATATATATATATATATATATATATATATATATATATATATATATATATATATATGTATTTTGATTTTTTTTTAGGAGGCAATGGTTCTGGTGTAGAGAATAGCACAGCTGCACAGCTGTCATCAGTTCAGTCAAGTTACAGGTATCAATAAGCAGCGGGGTGATGAGACTGAAAATTATTATATTTAACGGAGTCTCTGGGTAAGAAGACCTGCCACATTTTATGCATATTTTTGACGTACCTCAGAGTCATTTGAATAAATAATAAAATAATGGCCATCATAAGACTTACGGATTCTCTTTGTGCTTTTGACTGTATATACTGTAAATTCCTTCAAGAGTAGTTATAATAATGCTACAGGAATAACACGAGAAGTAAATGTTGCTTGTTATAGACATTGTTATTCTTTACCTCCACACTGTTATCATTTCCAGGGTGAAAATCGTGGTATAATATCAGAGGAAGGTGCAGCAGGATGCGAGTTCCATTAAGCTGTGACCATCAGTTAGAGGAAAGGAAAACAAGTGATGCCTCGACCGCCTCTCACCCAGTGCTTAAGAGGAGAGATAAAAGTCCTAATGACCACTAAACCCCCTCACTAAGGCATTGTGGATATCACCAAATAATTGTTAAGCACCCCCCCACCCTCTACTATCACCTGCTGTTTGATTGTAAGTATCGACCGCGGCGCAATTTACGTCATGGTGCACCAAAATACAGCACAAACTCCATAAAGGAATTGGAATAAGTTTAGCTGTTCGTCCTGGCAGCAGCAGCCGTTCGGGGTCTTTCCAATATGGCTACATAACCCCTAACAGCTCCCCATGACGCTGAGAAAGAGTCCATTCCCGGACTACCTGAAAGCCTAGGACACGTGCCATAAGCGACTAGTACCATTATGGGACACATACCCTCAGAAGACACGTGCCATCATGGGACATATGCCACCAAGGGACACATTCCATCAAGGGATACATGACACCAGGGGACATATGCCATTAAGGGACACATGCCATCAGGTGATCCGTGCCATCAGGGGACACATGCCATCAAGGGACACATGTCATCAGGGCATACATGCCGTCAGGGGACCACATTCCAGCAGGGAACACATGCCATCAAGGGACATATGCCATCAGGGACATATGCCAACAAGGGAAACATGCATTCAGGTGATACGTGCCATCAGGGGACATGTGCCATCAAGGCACACATGCCATCAAGGGACATATGCCACCAAGGGACACATGCCACCAGGTGATATGTGCCATCAGGGGACTGCATGCCATCCGGGAACACATGCCATCAAAGGACACATGCCATCAGGGAACACAAGCCATCAAGGGACACATGCTATCAGGGGACTTATGGCATCAAGTGACACATGCCATCAAGGGACACATACCATCAGGGGACTTATGGCGTCAAGGGACACATGCAATCAAGGGACACATGCCATCAAGGGATACATGCCATCAGGGGACATATGCCATTATGGGACACATGCCATCAGGGGATACGTGCCATCAGGGGACCACATGCCAGCAGGGAACACATGCCATATGGAGATACGTGCCATCAGTGGACACATGCCATCAAGGAACACATTCCATCAGGGAACACATGCCCATGCCATCAGGGGACATATGCCATCAAGGGACACATACCATCAGGAGATATGGGGTATCAGGGGACATATGCCATCAAGGGACACATGCCATTAGGAGATACGTGCCATCAAGGGATCGCATGCTTTTTATCATGCGAAACATACCATCAAAGGACAATTGCCATCAAGAAATTAATTCCATTAGGGGACACATGCCATCAAGGGACGCATGCCATAAGGGAACAGATGTCATTAAGGAACATATGCCATCAGGGGACATGTGCCATGTGCCATCAGGGCATATGTGCCATCATGGGATACACGGCATGAAGAAACACATCAATAAGGATACAAGCCATAAATGACTGATGAAAGGATTTATACCATCGCAAAACACATGTCATCAATAAATACATGCCATCTGGAAGCCTGCCATCATCCCATGGTCATCCGTTATGTGTGTTATACATGTCTGGTTTACCTATGGGATTGTTGGACATAAGCAAAACGTGGACACATGTGATTAGGGAACTTGCATCACAAGGAAAAACACACGAGTGAGAAAGACAAAACACGAAACAAAATTTCCCATCTAGTTTCACATTGTAGCGCAATAAATACCATTGAGAATTAAGTATGAGTAATATGGTAATGCATATCATCAACAGAGACATATTACATTGAAACACATACCATGAGAACACGTGCCATAAAAGAGGATACATGCCATAGTAAGACACACAACACAAGTAGAAAACATGTCATATCAGGACACCTCTCTCTCTCTTTTTCTACCAAATGACAGGTTTATGACTTCCCTAGCACCACCTGTACCACCCTGGGTTGTCACACTCACTGACTGGATATTATTACCTTCCGTCACCGACTTTCAGTAGCGTAATCCCCGCCCCCCTCCCGTCCCCTCTCTCTCTCTCTCCATTTACCCTACCTTGCATTTGTTTCCTTGAAAATATTATCTCCTCTTTTTATTTTCTTGTTTACCATTGTTTGTATACTGCACCCGCACTGTCTAGATATATTTTTGTATATTTCCACTGTGGATGTATATCGTGTACCTGCTTTGTCAATGCTCTTGCTTATTTGTGTTCATGCATTATCTAAACACTTACTGGATCAATGTAAAGCCGTTCGACAATTTCACTGTATAAAACTGACCTGAATTAAACTTCTTACTACAGTTGGATTTATTTCATGTGGTATCAACGTCATTATATTCTCGTTAGCTGGATAAAGGACCTCTTTATTATGTTTATGTTTATACTGACCAGCTTTCTCTAGCCTCCTCTCTGACCATTATCTACAGTGCCTTGTGTTGATGTCTCAGCTCCAGGTGAGACTATACTCTAAGTGAGATATTTACTTGATGTGTGAAGGTTTTATGTCATGAGGGAGGCAAGGGCTATGAGAAGGTATTTGTCATCATTCGGTACTGTACAAACCATGCCATGTTGTGAAGGGGACACATATCATTAAAACAGCATACATATATCAAGGGGGCAGATGCAGTGTGTGTGTGTGTGTGTGTGTGTGTGTGTGTGTGTGTGTGTGTGTGTGTGTGTGTGTGTGTGTGTGTGTGTGTGTGTGTGTGTGTGTGTGTGTGTGTGTGTGTGTGTGTGTGTGTGTGTGTGTGTGTATGTGTGTGTGTGTGTAATATAATGTAATAATAATAATAATAATAATAATAATAATAATAATAATAATAATAATAATAATAATAATAATAATAATAATAATAATAATAATAATAATAATAATAATAATAATAATAATAATAATAATAATAATAATTAACGGTTTATTGAAAAAGTTCTGCAACCCGAAGGCTGCAAAATATACATTAGACATAAATGACTTATTAAATACATTGGTGGTTTAACAAAAGCCTTCATTAGAGAAAGGTGAAGGAACATACAGTGATCATACAGATTAATGTTTACAGTGGAGGTCACGTATATCATGTGCGCTGAGGTGTTGAACAGCAGACACGTAGTGTAGTAACTCCCTCACAAATGGTGTTATGAGGGGCCTGACGTGGTGTAGTAATTCCCTCACAGATGGCGTTATGAGGGGCTTGACGTGGTGTAGTAATTCCCTCACAGGTGGTGTTATGCGGGGCTTGACATGGTGTAGTAATTCCCTCACAGAAGGTGTTATAAGGGGTATCACGTGGTGTAGTAATTCCCTCACAAATGGTGTTATCAGGGCCTGACTTGGTGTAGTAATTCCCTCACGGATGGTGTTATGAGGGGCATCACGTGGTGTAGTAATTCTCTCAAAGACTGTGATATCGGTGGCTTGACGTGGTGTAGTAATTCCCTCACGGATGGAGTTATGAGGGGCATCACGTGGTGTAGTAATTCCCTCACAGAGGGTGTTATGAGGGACCTGACAATTTGTAGTAATTCCTTTTCAGATGGTGTTATGAGGGTCCTGGCGTGGTGGGGTAATTCTCTTACAGATGGTGTTATGAGGGACCTCGTGTGGAGTAGTAATTCCCTCGCAGATGGTGTTATGAGGGACCTGGCGTGGTGGGGTAATTCTCTTGCAGATGGTGTTATGAGGGACTTCACGTGGTGTAGTAATTCCATCGCAGATGGTGTTATGAGGAACCTTACATGATGCAGTAGCAACTAATTCACTACGTGGTGTCGTAGCATCATGGGGGACACCACGTGGTCTGGTGTCACAGGACCTCACTCACTCAAGTGTGTGAGGTGTGGTCCCATGCCTTCCTGACGTGGACGGATTAACACATAAGAACATAAGAATGGAAGAAACTGCAGCGGGTCTATTGGCCCATACTGGGCAGTCCCATTTACACCCAACCCCTATTGCTCATATATCCATCCAACCTATGTTTGAAGCTATACAGCATATTCGAGTTAATGATGACATTTGGTAACTTGTTCCAGTCGTCCACTACCCTATTTCCAAAACAATGTTCACCTATTTCGCGCCTAAATCTAAATTTGTCTAATTTAAAACCATTGTTACGAGTTCGCTCCTGGTTGGATAGTTTGAGTACCTTGGTAATGTCCCCTTTTTTAGCCCTGACTTCCATTTATAAACCTTGATCATGTCGCCCCTCACTCTACATCTCTCGAGGGAGTGCAAATTAAGATGCTTTAACCTGTCTCTCTACTCAAGGTTCCTAATGCCCGGGATTAGTCTTGGCGTTCTCCTCTGAGTTCTTTCCAAGGATTCTATATCCATTCTATAATACGGTGACCAGAATTGAACTGCGTAATCCAAGTGGGGTCTCACAAGCGCAAGATATAGTTTTAAGATGACGTCGCTAGTCTTGTAACTAACACTCCTTTGTATGAACCCAAGTACTTTGTTAGGTTTGTTTCGAGCAAATACACATTGTTTACTTGGCTTAAGATTCCTACTTATTATTACTCCTAAATCTCTCTCGCAGTCGGATTTCTCAATAACATCGTTGTTCATTTGGTATCTGGTTTCCCTGTTTACATCTCCTATACTGAGTACTTTACATTTGTCCACATTGAATTTCATATGCCATTTTTCAGACCATTCGAAAAATTTGTTTAGATCTTCCTGTAGTTTTGCGAAGTCCTCGTCAGATTTAATTACACCTCTTATTTTAGTGTCATGTTGCTGTCTATGCCAATATCTATGTCGTTTATGTATATAATATATAATAATGGTCCAAGTACTGAGCATTGAAGAACTCCACTAGTGACAATGCTCCAATGGGATTTAGTGCCGTTAATGCTCATTCACTGTTTTCTGTCCTGTGACCACGCCCTAATCCATTTTAGAATATCACCTTTAATGCCATGAGCCTCCACTTTTCTTATTAGTCTCTTGTGGGGTACTCTGTCAAAGGCTGTGCTAAAGTCGAGATATACCACATCATAATTGTGCCCCTCGTCCACTGATTCGAAAACTGATGAAATGAATGTTAATAGATTAGTTAAACATGAATGCCCTCTTATGAAGCCATGTTGGAAATCATTGATCAACTTGTGCTTCTACAGGTGATTTCGAATAGATTTTGAAATGATTGCATCCACTAATTTGCTTACAATTGATGTTAGACTGATTGGACGGCAATTAGAGGATAGTGATTTATCTCCCTTCTTGAAAATCGGTATTACATTCGCTATTCTCCAGGATTCTGGTATTACACCTGCTTTTAAGGACATGTTAAACAACTTTGCTGAAGGCATACTAAGCTTTTCCTTATATTCCTTTAAAACTCTGGCAAATATCTCATCGGGACCTGGTGACTTATTAGGCTTTAGTTTATCTATTTACTTACTAACATCGTTACTAGTCACTACTATTTCGCTTAATTTATCTTCTTCACTATCTCTGTGTAGAGTCGAAGCTTTCAGGTATCATGTTTAAATTTTCGGTGGTGAAAACTGTTGAAAAATATTTTTTTCAGATTATTTCTCATTTCTCTGTCGTTATCAGTTACCTCGCTGGTATCTGACTGTATTGGTCCAATCTTTTCTCGTGTTTTAGTTTGATTCATTTGATAGAATCCCTTAGGGTTTGACTTCGCCTCCCTTGCTATCTTCAGCTCATTAATCCTCTTGGCTTTTCTTATCTCGGTCTTAACCCTACCGGCCAATACCTTAGAGTAATCTCGGAAGTAAACTTTGCCACGATTTATTCTCCTACCTATAGCCTTCCTTTGTCCAATAATGTTCTTTAAATAATTATTTATCCATTTAGGGTCAATGTTGTTTGATCTGAGTTTTTTGTATGATATGTTCTGCCTTTGTGCATTAAGTAACTCATTATTTAAATTGTCGTGGAACTCGGCAACCTCAGATCTCGTTATCAGGTCAATCTTTACCGTCAGGTCTCTGGGTAGGGTGAGGTCGCCCTCTGTGAGTACATTGAGTGAGGTCACCTCGTGTGAGGTCATGTAGTTCACCGCCAAGCGTGTTACCCCCTCTCTCAACTGCCTCTTCAAACTATCAAAGTTTGCCCTTCTGAAATTTGGGACTTTAGTGGAATTTTCCTTACGGCTGTCCTGAAATTCTAACTGGAATCTAATTTTTTTGTGATCTCTGTTTGCAAGTTCGTTCCCTACCTCGACATTACTAATGAGGTTTTCTCTGTTTGACAAAACTAAATCGAGTATATTATCACCCTGGGTGGGTTTGGTTTTATGTTGACTTAGGAAACAGTCCTGGATCGTTTCAAGAAAATCCTTTGATACTGAGTTACCCTTAAGGTCAGTCCAATCTATTTGGCTGAAGTTAAAGTTGCCTACTATACAGACTTTGCTATGTATGGAAGCCTTGCGCATTTCGTCCCAAATAAGTCGCTCATTAACTCTATCAAGATTAGGAGGTCTATATATTACTCCTGTGATTAATTTTTCCCTAACTTCGATTAATTCTATCCAAATTGTTTCTGTATGCCACTCAGTTTTGATTTCTTTATTTATTTCACACTTCAGATTATCCCTGACATAGATTGCTATTCCGCCTCCTTTCCTAATCTGCCTATCGGTATGGAATAATTTGTAACCTGCAATTTGGTATTCGACAGGTAACTCACTTGAGTCAAGGTTTATCCATGTTTCGGTGAATGCTATTATATCGATTGTTTCGGTACATACCAAGGCCCTAATATCATCCATTTTGTTTCTCATACTTCTACTGTTTGCATAGTAGACATTTAAGTTAGTCGTATTGTGAGTCCTCTATTTGTCGCGTTTGGGTTTTAACTCCCTGCCTAATTTAGTTTTGTAATAATTCCTTGCACTATTTCCCTGTAACCTTTCCCACTCCCACTGCAGTCTCCTCCACTCCCGTGCTCATATGTTCTCCTAGCAGTTTAAAGACTTTGACATCTTTTGAACTGCCCTCTCGAGAGACCCAGCCAGGGTTGCCACCCCATCCCTAGACAGATGCACCCCATCCCGAGCATAAAGGTCCGTTCTGCCGTAGAAGTTGTCCCAGTTGTCAATGAATGGGACTGATATTGACTTGCAATATCTGTCAAGATGGCCGTTGACACCAACTGCCCTTGACAACCATTCATTGCCAACTCTCCTTCTAAGCAGGACACCACCTTTGATAAGGATCCCTCCCTTAGACCAAATACGTTCTATATCTGTCTTGAACTTATCAAGAAGCTCCTCACTCCTACACTGGCGAATGTCATTGCCTCCTGCACTAAGGCAGAAAATGGGTTTGTTCCCATTACCAGACAAGATATTGTCCATCATGTCAACTATGTCCCCCACCACAGTTCCAGATGGTGTTGTTGAGTCTCAGGGGCAGTTATCACTGGGTACCTGGGACCTCAATGTGTGAAGGTTAGCTTGTTACTGTTAGCTGTTACTGTTGAGTTGTTTTTCACTGACTTGAGCACTGTTCACCACTTTTCAACACTGGTTCCATTCCCTTCCTAAATGAAATAGTAACTTCAGGCGAGAACTTGTTGATATTCCCGTGGGGAGGAGGGGTTCAGGGGAGGGAGTTGGTATGGGCCAACATAACAGTTGGCCTGGTTGCTCCCAGAGGAGCGCCAGGTACGCCTTGACCCTTCGGTGGGCAAGGATGTAATGAATGTGTGTTTGTGTGTGTGTGGGGAGGGGGGGTACTCGGAAAAAATGGCACAATTTTCATACAAGGAAAAATGGCACAACAAATTTCACTTTGAGCTCATGAACCACAAACGAATTTACGAGCTAACGAGCCTGTGTTTGAAGCTATCCACCGTATTCGAGTTAATGATGATGTTTGGTAACTTGCTATATCACCTTTGTTTACCCCTGACTTCCATTTATACACCTCGATGATATCTCGTGTTTTAGTTTGCTACATTTGATAGAATCCCTTGGGGTTTGACTTCGCCTCCCTTGCTACCTTCAGTTCATTATTCACCTTTGCTTTACTTATCTCGGTCTTAACCCTACTGGCCAATACTTTATAATAATCTCGAGGTAAACTTCACCACGATTTATTATCCTACCTATTGAAGGTTCCAAGTGTTCCCTGAAGAAGGCAGTGATGGGTAGGGAAACACCGGGTAACACTTATCAACCGTGGGTGAGACAAGACGTGCCCCGAAGGCGCTCCTGGTTTTAGCAGCCAGGCCGAGTCTGTTTGGCCCTGCCCCCTCCCCCTGCAATATCCCAACGCCCTACCAGCCTTACTACACCGGGATCTATTCAGCAAAACATTCTAGTGATTAGTGAACGATTGATTACTGAGCAGTGTTCCTATAGTGCACTTAAGGAAAAGCACAAAAGCACAGCAGTGTAATACTGAGTGTGACTGGACCCGACCTAACCTGACCGGGACTTTCTCAGCAAAACATTCAAGTCATCAGTGCAATAAGTGATTATCATACAGTGCTCCGATAGTGCACCCCAAGGAAAAGTCAGACAGTGGGCACTTTATAGGTCACCTTCAAAGTGCCAGTGACAAGGACCACCGCGGTGTTTACATATATCGTGAAAACTGTGTCGGCGACCCCAAGCACCAGGGACAAAGACCCACGGTCTTTACGACTGACAAATATTAACAGATGTCTACCAGTGTCAGTGGCCCTCAAAGTGCCTTCAGTGACAAACACTTCCGTCCGCCCACAACAGATATCAACAGATGGCCACCAATCACTTACTCCCGACGCACTCTGTACCATCTAAAGCGTGGGAACGGTTATCCTGATGGCAGTGTTATCGCGCGACTCAAGTCACTGAACATATTCCACGCGCGTAGCCGTAGACAAGGCCGTCATACACATAAGCCCATTAGAACTGTAACCTCCACTAGAAAACCGGAGAAACCCACCCCTGACAGACCGTACCACTACACTGAAGTTCCACGGATATGGTATGATCTCCCGTCTCTACTGCTATCCAACGTCACTTCCCTAGCTAACAAGTTTGACGAGCTGGCAACTACAGTCAGGTCAGCCGCCGCGAGCGTCGTTGCCATATGTGAGGCTTGGCAAATTGTGCCTGAAACGTGTCATATTGAGGGATATCAACTCTTTCATCACCTTCGTTCACATAGACGCGGAGGGGGCGTTGCCCTCTTCTGTCAAGATGACCTACGCCCGTCACGCCTGGATGTTCAAGTCCCAGCAGATGTGGAAGTATTATGGGTACGTGTTGTGCCACGGGCCCACCCGCGCCACACTGCTTCCATCATAATCTGTGTGGCATACCATCCGCCTCGCTCACCCACCAGAGACACTCTTATCAATCATCTCATTACCACCTCAGACCACCTCAGAGTTAGGTACCCATGTGCCAAGTTAGTATTATTTGGGGATTATAATGAAATTGACGCCACTGATATCCAGGACCAGCTATCACTATCACAAGTTGTGAACTTCCCCACACATGGTCAAAATACCCTTGACCTTATCTTAACTGACTTAGCGGACCAGTACCAACCACCTCAACCAATGCCTCCAATCGGGTGTAGCACACACTTATCAGTGCTCTGGTCCCCAGCCGCCACTCCCACTCAAGTACAGAGACCCTACATCAAGACCTACAGGCCGATTACTGACTCTGCAGTGCGCCTCTTCGGGCAGTGGATAGTTCACCATCCCTGGACTGAAGTACTTAGCGTGGATGACGTGGAAACCAAATGGAAAATTTATACCAACACCCCCACGGAAGCTCACCACCACTTCATCCCCGAGAAGTCCGTCAGATCTCACCCAGCTGACTTGCCCTGGATCACACCTCGGATCAAAAGACTTATGCAACAGAGAGACAGAGGCTTTTATCTCAATGACCACATCCGCTACAGGTCCCTTCGCAACTGAGTCATCGGCGAAATACGCACTGCAAAGAAGTCCCACTACCCAACCAAATTACAACACCTGAAGCAGACCAACATCAGTCAATGGTATGGTAAGCTTAAAGAACTCTGTGGACTAAACAATAAGACACACCCCCTCCCCTTCCTCAGTCATCTCACTAATGTTGACGCAGCTGAGCAATCAAATAACCATTTCGCTAGACGCTTCCCCTGCTTACCTACCAGCCCCCCTTCCCACTGACTTAGTAGAAGAATTTGAAGTAGCAAAACGCCTGGACAAACTAAAATTAAAACGCTCTACCACCCCCATTGACTTACCAATGAAACTCTTCAAGGAGTTCTCCCCGGAGCTTGCTAAACCCCTATGTTCCATCATCAATGTTTCTCTCAGTCAAGCCAGATGCCCAGCTGACTGGAAGACCTCTTATGTATCACCAGTGCCCAAGTCAACCAGCCCACAATCAGCTACGACCTATTGCAATCACCCCAATACCCAGTAGGGTGTGTCATAGGAGGGAAGATCAGCTAAAACTAATGGCCCATCACTTTTTTGGTAGATTTTAGTGTATATAAACAGAAAATAATTTCAGTTTCAATATTTTGCAACCTTTTGCTAGGTAAATTTTAGCGTGAAATTTATCGAAAATCTAACGTACAGCTGCATTAGTGCATTACAATTAAATAGTGAACATTGCTTTCTGACTTCATTCTTTAACAACCCAACTAACAATATTTTTTTCTGTTTCAGATTCTGATGCATTTATAAGTTGATAATATTTGCGATGGTTGCTTGTGTCAGGACGAGGAACCAAAAATCCAGCCATCTCAGTCACTATCTTGGGTCTGGGAGAGAGCTCCTGAAGTCGGAGTTGCCTACATTGAGAGATGCTTTGAGATACGGTGTTTTAATCAGGCAAATCAGTGAAAAGAACCAAAGAACTTACACAAACAAAGACATTGCCAGTGATATGACCAAAGCTGTCTTGGCACAGTACACTCTGGCTAACGCTCAGTTCAAGCCTCCAGTCATAACAAGTGAGAAGAAGATTAGTGAGAGACTGCTAGCCAGTTGGGAAAAGGCAAGAAATATCTCTCTTGGGAGAGGAAAACTTGCAGTTAAGGACAGCTTTGCCAAGCAACTGGAACAGTTATTTGACATAATTACTTGCAAGTGCCCAATTGTTCTCTGTCCTGAGTTTGGATGCGATCGTGACTGTAAATCCGAGGCCCACATCTCCTGTATTTGCAAGCGTGAACTGAAGATTCCTGTGATCGAACTGGCATTTGTCAAAGCACAGAGAGAGAAGACTAGCAGTATAGGGGCTCTCATGACTTCTAGCCAAGATATTCCGGAGTCCAAGAGACAGGAGGCTGCCACAGAGAGACAGAAGAGAAGAGTTGCCGAGGAAAAGAGACTTGAGAAGGCCCAGGGTGAGGTAAAAAAGGCCGATGATTGGAGTCAAGCTGATTCAGAGTTCAATGACTTCCCCATTAGGGTGTGTCAATTTTGTCAACATGTTAAAAATCAAATTTGGTAGTCAAAATATTGTGCCTCTTTATGTCTAAACTTGAGATTAGCAAACAAAAATGAATTGAAATAACCCTCACCTACATCAATTATACCTTAAAGTTTCAAATATCAGTATTTCAACAAATTAATGAGACTTGATTAGAATTATTCACTTGATATTAACTAATCTCATGTAAGCATATGGATTATGGAGTATTTTATGGTTCTATAGCTTGTGTACAACATGCATGTCAGAACATGAACATGAACAGGCTCTCCGTGTGGGACAGTTTAATTCTTGTTTTGACTTGTACCAAGCGTGAGGATAAGGCGCCCGGCTCACTCTCCTTCTAGATATCATAGACGGTGGTTTGCTCTCATTGCACTTGCACCTACTCTACCAGACGAATTCTACATTTTAATTATTGTAAGTAGGGCATATTGATTGTCGCAGTTACTTATATCATTGTATAAAACATTATGTTCTAAGAAATTATTATGTTATTTCTGTTACAGCATTTTTGATAAACAAATTGATATTTTTTGAAACAACAATTGAATTATGAAACATTGAAATATTTTTCTATTTGTCAACCCACTTGAGCCTGCTAGTTGGTAAAGGGAAGGAGCTTCCTGTATCAGAACTTCCAACAGTGAGAGACATGCTAAGATTAGGGCTACTCCTTCGAGAAAAAAATGCAAAGGACAGAAGGAACTATACAGATAAAGAACTCATAAATGACATGATAGTCCCTCTTCTGCATCAATGGACAAAAGCTAATGCACTATTCAAACCACCTGTGATTAATCAGTGTCGAACTATTGAGCTAAAACTAACGAAATTATGGCACAAAGCAGTTGAAACATCACTTGGGAAAGGAAACTTGGCCAGGAAAAATGAATTTCTGCACACACTTGATACTCTGTTTGACATTTTGACCTGCAAGTGCTCCATACAATTATGTTCTGAATCCAACTGTTCTCACTCAGGTAAGAGAGAAAATAATTCCCACATTGATTGTGGTTGTCCTCGTGAAAAGAAGATCCCTGTTTTAGAGCTTGAATTTATAAAGGCACAGAGGACAAAGGCAGAAGGCCAAGGAAGTATGCAAATGGGTTCAATAGATTATTCAGAAACAAAGAAGCAGATTGCTAATGCCAAGAAGAGAGAACAAATCCGAGAGAGGGAACAAAAGAAGAAAATGAAGAGTGAAGAAGCCATCCAAAGAGAGGAAGAGCTGTGTCAAGATGTTTATCACTTCTTTGATAGTTCTTCTGATGAACAGGAAGCAACATCAGATGATAGTTCCAAAGAGCCATCTGAACCTTTACCAAAGAAAATGAAATACAACACAAGAAATATTTCAAACATTGCTTTAGCTAGTATTCGCCACCATGCTGGACTTCGTGAGGCTGCAGAAATTGCAACTGCCGCTTGAATAGATGCAGGCCTCATCAGCCGAGAGGATGTATCTTTGGTGATAGATCATAATAAAATTAGAAGAGCACAAGAAAAAATAATGAAGGAAATATCTGATCAGCATGAAAAAGATTTAAGCGAGGGAGGGCTCTCCTGTCTTTTGTTTGATGGAAGAATAGATGACACAAAAGTTTTGCTAGAAGTAGAGGGAGTGAACAGAAAGTTTCCAGGTCTCATCAAAGAAGAACACTACTCTGTCTGTTCTGAGCCTGGTGGTCGGTTTTTGTTTCACTTTGCTCCCGAAACTGAAGTAGAAGGGAAGAAACATGCAGAGGTCATTGCTGATCATATTTTATGTTGGGTTCAGGAGAGAGGACTTGGCAGTTCACTGCAGGCTGTTGGTGGAGATTCAACTGCAGTGAACACCGGATGGCAGGGGGGTGTAATGACGCATTTAGAGAAAAAACTAGGAAGAAGACTTGTTTGGATTGTATGTGATTTACATACAGGCGAGCTACCTCTTCGTCATCTCATCCAGGAACTTGATGGTCCTACAAAGAGCAACAACAAGTGGTCAGGTCCCCTTGGCATCATGCTGGATGAAGCAACACAACTAGAAATAAATACAACCTTTCCAAAGGTCGAAGTTGGCCCTCCCCTTCCGGCGTTGTCTGAAGGAGTCATCAAAGATCTCAGCACAGATCAATCCTATGCTTATCGTATTGCCAAAGCAATAAGATCAGGAGAAGTGCCTCAGTCATTGGCTCTCTTGGAGATTGGACCTGTCAGTCACAGCCGTTGGTTAACTACAGCTCTTCGTTTCTGCAGGATTTGGATTTCCAAACACGAATTGAAGGGCAAAGTGCTGAAGAATTTGAGGTTAATTGTTGAATTTATTATTGGAGTTTATCTTCCCCAGTGGTTTAGTGTGAAACTTAATCCTATGTGGGTGGATGGGCCCAATCACCTTTTGTTTCAATTGCAGCTAGTAAGAACACAGAGGAAGGTAGTGAGGGACATCGTGTTACCTGTGGCAAGAAGGTCCGCTTGGTATGCTCGATCAGAAGCAGTTTTGCAAGCAATGCTTTGCAGTCAATGTACCAATCTCCGAACCGAGGCTGTAGAAGTCATTCTAAAGATTAGAGGAACGCTAATAGATGACGACCAGTTGGGAGACTGTTCGTTTCATTCAAGAAAAGTTCCCCCAATAAACGTCAATGCCACCAAATTGTCAGAATTGGTTGACTTGAGTTTGGAAGTCTTAGAGCCACCATTGACAACAAGTCTAACTTGCCAAGAATTGAGAAACCTTAAAGAGACTCCAATGCAGGTGCCGAAGTGGCCTTCCCACACTCAAAGTGTGGAGAGATGTGTGAAAATGGTCACAGAAGCAGCGGGCCATGTTTACAGCCACGAGAGGCGAGAAGGTTACATCAAAGCACAAATAGCAAGCAGACTACTGATGACAAGAAACCAAAGCAAAGAGAGTATGAAGGCATTGGTTACTTTCAAATAGACTACGGATAATAAAATATAATAATTTGAAACTTGAAACAGTAACATGTGTGCAAACGCTGGTTATGTTATAAATTCACAAATATGTACATTTAAAAATCCATTTGATGTAGGTAGGACTTATTATAAAAAAAAATTTATGCCAGAATATTGTTTTGCATGCTTAAAGACTACAATAAATTGCTACCAAATTACTCGATTTTTAATTTAGCCAGTTCACCCCCTAAATTGACACACCCTATTCCCCATGACTTATCCGAGTGCTGACCAGGAGAATGGTGACTTTGTCCCTAACCCAGAAAATAATGATCCCAAACCTTCCAGGCATAAGATTCGAAATAGGAAAGATATCCCGAGCATAGCTCTGGCCAGCATGCGACACCACACTGGTCTCAGAGAAACTGCAGAGATAGCAACAGCTGCCTGGATTGACGGTGGTTTGATAACACCTGATGATGTTCACCTGGTGATAGATCATAACAAAGTAAGGAGAGCTTAGGAGAAACTTGTCAGTAACCTAGAAGAGGAGTTTGATAAGGGGATAAGAGAAAATGGAATCAATTGTTTGTTCTTTGATGGGAGAAGGGATGACACTAAAGTGTTCATGAAAGTTGGAGATTCTGACAAGTTGTTCCCTGCCATGGTGAAGGAGGAACACTACTCCTGCTGCAGTGAACCAGGAGGGAAGTATTTGTGGCATTTCACTCCAGAGAAAGATGACATCAGGAAACCAGCTGAGATAGTGGCAGATAACATTGTGAACTGGCTCAGAGAGAGGAACGTAGACCAGACCCTGCAGGCCATTGGAGGGGACAGCACCAACACGAACACAGGGTGGCAAGGGGGGTCATACAGTGGATAGAGCGGAAGATTGGGAGGAAGCTGGTCTGGATTGTTTGTGACCTCCACACCAACGAGTTGCCACTCAGACATCTGATCCAGGAGCTGGATGGCAAGACTCTTTCAAACAACAGATGGTCTGGTCCTCTTGGCAAGATGCTGGACTCTGCCACTGAGTTAGAAATAAATCCGTGCTTTGAAAAAATCACAGTTGGCCCTCCACTCGTTGAGCTTGCACATACTGTCATTGACGACCTGAGTACTGACCAGTACTATGGTTACATGATTTGCAGTGCCATCAAAACTGGGGTCATGCCTGATAGACTTGCTTACCTGCAGGTAGGTCCATTCTCACATTCTAGTTGGCTCACAACGGCTCTCAGGTTCTGCAGAATTTGGGTCGCTCATCATAAACTGAAAGGGAACCAGCTTCACAACCTGAGACTTATTGTCCAATTCATCGTGAGTGTCTACTTGCCAAATTGGTTCAACACCAAGGTCAAGTCGTCGTTCTCCGAAGGTCCGAGGCATGTTCTCTTCCAGCTTGAGCTCCTGAAGAGTCAGCCAAGGAAGGTTGTTCAGATTGTGGAGCAGACTGTGAGGAGAGCTTTCTGGTATGCTCATCCCGAGGCAGTTCTGCAGGCAATGCTCTGCAGTAAGGATGAGGAGGAGAGAAGAGTGGCAGTCAAAAAGATCTTGGATACGAGACTTATGAGAGGATCTGGGAATAACTAATCAGTTGGTGACGATTCCTTCAGGGTCAGGAAGACTCCTGAAGTCAATCTAGGTGCCAAGACCCTTACTGATCTCATAGATCTGGATAACATCCAGGCTGGCAGTGAGCCCCCTCTTACCTGCAGCCTCACCAATGTTCAAGTCAGAGCTTTCCTGGACAACCCCATGCATGTCCCAGCCTGGCCCTCGCACACCCAGAGTATAGAGCGTTGTGTACAGCAAGCTATTTAGTGGTGTTGGTAAAAGGGTGGGAATACTGAATTTTCATAAGATTTCAAGTTAAAATTTACCTAGCAAAAAATAAAGACTTTTCAAATCTGAAGATATCACATGATTCTGCACATAGAACTACATCATTAATACCATGGGCCGATTTTTCAAACTAAAAAAAAAAAAATTCGCCTCCGTATGACACACCCTAATACCCAGCCTAATCTGTGAAAGTTTTGTGTTCGACTGGGCTTATGCTGATATTGCAGGAGTCGTAGACCCTCAGCAATTTGGCAATATGAAAACTTCCTCCACCACTCACTGTCTTGTCAGCTTTCTCGATTACATATACCGCCATCTCGAGAAACGAAAAACGTCTGTAGCTGTCGCCTTCATTGATTTCACTAAAGCATTCGACTTAGTCGACCACAATATAATCATCAACAAAGCCATTTGACCTCGGGCTTCGAAGAAGTCTTATACCATGGCTTACAGACTTCCTCAGTGACCGACGCCAAGCTGTACGCTTCCGAGGGGCTGTCTCCACCTTTCAGTCACTCACCTGTGGCGTCCCCCAAGGCACCAAGATGGGACCACTCTGCTTCCTTATGCTTATCAATGATGCCCTAAGAGAAACCCCTGCTTGCTGGAAATATGTCGACGACTCCACCATTGGGATCAGCATCAACAATTCTGCTCCCGACTATACCGCCCTTCAGGATTTATTGAACAGTCTCCAAAACTGGGCCACCAACAACCATGTCACCATCAACCATACCAAGACCATGGTTATGCACATCAACCTTTCCTCCGACATTGTCCCACCTCCTTCCATTACTTTAGGTCCGAACACACTCTAGGTTGTAGATTCCACGAAGCTCCTAGGCGTCACCATAGACAACAAACTAAATTGGAAACCACACGTCAGTGAAGTTGTCAAATCCTCCAGTTTCCGTCTCCACCTCCTCCGCCGACTCAAGTCCCTCGGACTTCCTGCACCCGAGCTCCTCAGTGTTTACACAACATTCATACTTCCCAAGCTCACCTATGCCTCCCCTACCTGGTCTTCCTCCCTAAATGCCACATAACGTAAACACCTCGAAAAAGTGCAAAAGAGGGCATGCAACATTATTCTCTCCCCTTCCTACTCCACATATCAAGAAGCGCTCAACACACTGACCCTTTCGACTCTCACTGACCATCACCACGACCTCATCTGCAAATTTGGTAAGAAGCTTCTACACCATCCTCGACACCGGCTCCAACTACCACCTGAGATCCCTAGCCCGAGATTTGCTGTTCGACACCACAACCGCATCCAGCCCATACGTGCACGAACTGATCGCTATAAGAACAGCCCAGTCCCAACCATTGTAAAAATTATCAATAACTTGTAATAAACGAGTGTATTCACTCCCAGTAAATACTACTTCTTGCACTGTTACTATGTTGAAATCCACTGTAGTTTGAGCTTTTCCCCATCTACTTATTATATATCTTATTTGTATCACTTATGTTACTTGTATATTTATTGTAATTCGAAACCCATTCCCCAAATATGTAACTGTATATTTTCAGCCTTCTGGCTGCCAAGCTCTTTCAATAAACCGTTAATTATTATTATTATTATTATTATTATTAAGTCCATTTATTAACGGATAGGAGAAATACAAGTAGTGACTAGCGTGTGCGTTGCACGACCCACAGAGTCAGACTGAGGCTGCTTTGCCATATGGCAGCCTCGGGGCAATGGTGCCACATAACACGTGTAGTGTTGCCATGTAATTACATATGTAAATGCTACTCGACAGATTAGCTTATATAAAAGGTTGCGACTCGGCACAGTAGCTTAGATACATAACCTACATCTCCCTCCCCCCCTCACGCTCATAGTCTTTGTCTTGAGCGGACTTCTTAGTTCTAAGTCGTTCCGAGCGTCGAGGTGCACTGTGGGGCGGATCCTCGTGAGGTGTAGGGGACTCGTCCTCGGTCAGGGGGCCAGCAGCAGGGGGTGGGACTGGCCGGAGGAAGCGGCGGTTCCTCCACCAGACGCGGCCGCTCGGCATCCTGACTTTGTAATCCCGCGACCGGCCGACACCCATCACTATGCCCACCTTGTCCCAACGTGTCGTCGTCGGGTCCTGGACGCGGACAAGGGCACCAATCTCCAGCGGCTGAAGAGGGCGGGCACGGTCGTCATACCGAGCCTTGGCGTCCTGGGCACGTGTAGCAGCGCGGTGGTCGCAGCTCTCGGCTCTGGTCTGCCACTCCTTCGCAAAGGCCTTGGCGTGTGCAGGAACGCAAGAGCAGAGAGGGTGACCATACAGGATCTGGGCAGGGGAGCGTCCTGTGTGGGTGGGAGTATTACGTAACTCCAGGAGTCCTTTGTCAAACGCCTCACAGTCTATGTTGCCTGAAGGGGTCACCTTGAGGATGAGGTGCTTGACTGTCTTGACCGCAGCCTCAGCGTGGCCGTTTGACTGTGGGTAGTGGGGTGTTGACACGATGTGGCGGACTCCCCAACGCTCCAGGAATCCTGTGAAGTCCCAGCTGGTGAACTGTGGCCCACCGTCCGTCCGCAAACGTACGGGGACGCCCAGGTCACGAAAGAGGTGCCGGAAGTGGCGAATGGTGGCCGCAGACGTTGTGTCCGAGCCACAGATTACCACCACAGGCTAGCCAGAGAGTCGGTCGGCGACAACTAGGAAATGTTTCCCAGCTGTGCTGAACAAATCAGCCGACACCGATTCGAAGGGCCTGGTGGGTTCATCGTCGCGCAAGAGGGGCTCCTGCTGTTGACTGGGCTGCATGATCTGGCACGGCTCACAGGCACGGACCGTATTGACGATATCCGCGTCAATGCAGGGCCAGTACACAGCCTGCCTTGCGCGGCGCTTGGTGGCATCTGCTCCACGATGGCTGTCGTGTAGGCGGGCCAGAACGCGACGATGAAGAGCTGCAGGGACGACCACTCGGGCACCGTACAGGACGAGGTCCCCAACTGCGTAGAGGTCCTCACGTATCTTCCAATACGGGCGTAGGGCGTTGTGGAGGTCAAAACGGTCGCGCGGGGAACCCAGTCCTCACACTCTCCAAGAGCTGAGTGTAGGAGGGGTCGTCGCGTGCCGCGGTCCGTAGTTCCTCAAGGGCCAGATCGCTGTCGGGTGGCGACACTGAGGCCTGGGTGCTGGCAAGGGACTGTACGGCCTGCAAAGTGACGATGTTGCTGACGGAGAAACCGGCCTTGGTGCTGAGCATCTCGTCTTCAGGTGTCGGGCGGCTGACTGGGGAGCGGGAGAGGGCATCCGGGATGCACAACTCCTTACCTGCGCGCCAAGCCGCGGTGAAGACGAAGGCCAAAATCTTCTCCTTCAGGCGTTGGAGGCGGGGATTCTTGATGGCGTCAAGCGAATAGTTTATAAGAATGGAGACCAAAGGCCTGTGGTCTGTGATGAGGTCGAAGTGCTGTAGGCCAATCAAGTAAAACTTGCACTTCGATAAAGCCCATACCACTGCCAGCATCTCCAGCTCGATGGTAGCGTAGCGAGACTCAGCATCGGTGAGGAAGCGAGAGCCACACTGTACGAGCCGGTACTTTCCTCCGCCGTGATCCTGGAGAAGGGCGTAACCAACCCCGTACAGGCGCGAGGCGTCTGTCTGGAGGACGGTGGGGAGTGCTGGGTCGAAAGTAGTGAGGATAGGTGGACTTGACAGGGCTTCCTTCACCTTATGAAAGGCGAGGTCGTGGTCAGGGGTCCACGTGAAAGTCCTCTTGGGGTTCATCAGGGGGCGGAGAGGCCTGGCAGCGGCGGAGACGTCAGGAGAAAATTCTGCCAGCTGGTTCACCAGGCCCATGAAAAACCTGAGATCCATAAAGTTGGCAGGTTTGGCAAAGTCCGCTATGGCGCGAACGTTCTCCGGGTCCGCAGCAATGCCATCCCTTGAGATTCGGTAGCCGCAGAAAGACACTACAGGTGCGGCCAAGACGAACTTCTCGACATTCAGAGTGATGCCGTGCGTTCTACACCTGGTCAGTACCTCGACGATGCGGCGAAGATGCGTTAGGTAGTCCTCATCGTAGAGGAGGACGTCATCCACTACCTTCATGCAGTTGGTCACGCCTTGAAGCGCCATGTCACCACGGAGACAGAAGGCGTCCCCCGTAGCAGCGAATCCCATAGGGCCACAGCAGTAGCGGAAGCGTCCGTAAGGCGTGATGAAAGTGGTCAGTGGCTGATCCTCTTTCGAAAAGTGCCGTACCTTCAGGTCCACACTCCGTATAGCTGCAAAAAGTGTGGGTGAAGGGTGGGCGGGACGGGACACCTGGCTGCTAAGCTTAGACAAGTCGGTAGTAATCCGCACTCCACCGTTAGTCGAAGCCACAGCGACTAGAGGGTTGCACCAAGGGGACGGGTCGTCAACAACGGGTACGATGACACCCTGGGCCACCATGGAATCCAGTTCCTTCTTGACTGAATCCCTGAAGGCGAGAGGGATCAACCGGGGAGTGTGTATGGCAAACGGCTGCGCGTCTTCCCGCAGGTGTATCCTCATAGGCGTACCCGCCATAGCCTTCAGTGGCGCGGTCCGTAAGGCCTTCTTCATCACCAGCACATCCGAGTACTCCTTCAGGAAGTAGGCCCTTGCGGCTGAAGAAGACGTCACGCTGTGAAAGGGAATCAGCCGTGACTTGGGTGGAGGCGGGGTGGGAGTGGACGCGGGTTCTGGGCAGCTCTGTGCAGCAGAGCCAGGCGCATCGCTCGTTGACTCACGCACCCTGTTGGCGGTGTACCAAGCAGCTGGGATCTGCTCAGGAAAGTCTCTGGGCACCACGCCTAACTCCTTGCAGTGCTCCCACGACAACAAGGGTGCAGCGAGAGTAGGCTGCTCGTCCATCCAGCCGTGACGCGACCTGTCGCCATAGGTAATCTCCGCTTGAAAGGAGCCCACAGGGTCCGGCATCTGGGAACCGTCCGCATTGTAGTACAGCAGCTGCGGCAGTGGTCCCAGGTCGCGTTTGGTGAGGCCCAGTTTCTGGAGGGGCTTCAGGCCTATCACCGTAGTATCAGCGCTGGTGTCCGGTATCACCTCGATGTGACCCGACACATCACCGTGTGTGACGGCGACACGGATGGTAGGGGAAGGGGTAGCCCTGGGGCGTGTGGTGGATTCCACCCTCCTGATGTGACTCAGCTGCTGCTTGGGGCTGCGTGGGCCATCTGAAGGGGGCTGCGTGCAAACCACCCCGAGGGAAGTGCGCTGCGTTCCTCCTCGTCTCGGGCTTTTGGGCTTGGGTTGGTGGCAGCGCTTGTCATAGTGGCCATAGCGACCGCAGGCCTGACACCTGTGGCCTCGTGCAGGGCACCTGTCTGTGTTAGACCAGTGGCCCTTACGGTCACATCCATGACACAGTGCGTCGGCGGCCGGGCATGTCTTGCGGCCATGCTGCTTTCCACAGCTGCCACAGGAAGTACTACGTGGAGGCGTGGAAGAACGTGCGGCAGCCTTCACGTTGTTGGCCGCCTTCTTACTCTTCTTGAACTGTGAGATAGCTCTCACAGCAGGTGGGGCCCGTAAGGCAGAGGTGGCGGACTTGGTGGCCTCGTATGACCGACATTCAGTCATTACCACCTGGAGTGTGGAGGAAGCGTCCAGGGGGATGAGTCGCTGCACCAACTCTTCTTGCCTGACACCTGTCAAAATCCCGTGCTTGATCCAGGCTTCAAAGGATTTATTCTTCGCCTGCTTGCAGCTGGTGAAGGCGCGGCGACGCAAAGCCTCGATATTCCGACCCTTAACGTGCTCCTGCAAAAGGTCAAGCACATCCGTCACTCAAGACGTAGAATCGGGAGGCACCTGCAAGAGCTGAGAGACCGGTATTGAGAGCTACAGACGGACATCCAGCACGAGAGAAAACGTTTACATGAATTCAAGTGGGCCGCCTTCTACTGCCTTCTGGAAAGGGATCAAGCGACTGATGGTTTCCGCCTCTAGCACGGTCCCTTGCCTGCTCGACCAAAACAACGTGAAAATATTCGAAGAGGAAAACCAAGAACAATTACATCGGCGATATTTACGGAAGATCTTTACCATTTGTGAACAGGATAACGAGGGCTTCGACAGGGAGTTTGAGGAGGACATTTTAGGTCAGTTGCAGGACCACCAGCACATACTCCAGCCGCTCCCACGGACTGACTTCACTAGACTGGTGGACAGAAGCTACCTGACGGAGCGCATAGTTCCTGCAGTTGTGTCAGCCGTCATAAAAGGGTTTAAAAACAAATCACCTGGGCAAAGCCATATTAAGAAGAAGATCCTTGCTCAACTCCTGACAACATGATAACGAGGCATGCTCATATATGCAATGCCTGCCTCGCCTCTGGATACTGCCCTAAGATGTTCAAAATCGCCGTTATTCGCCTCATACCAAAAGCAGGGAAGCTTCCAAACAAAGTCGAAAACTTTCGACCAATATTGCTGCGAGCGGTACCAGCAGAGATTCTCGAAAAAATAGTAAACACGCTGTTGCGGGTGTATCTGGAGGTCGAAGACGTGCATAATCACCGCCAGTTCGGCTTCCGCCAGTACCGAGGCACATCCACCGCCATAACCCAGGCCTACGAGCAGGACGCCAACGCCATGACTGGCCGCCTGCAGTGCAACGTAGTACTGATGGACGTCAGCAAGGCGTTTGACAAAGTTTGGCAAGCGGGGCTGCAGTATAAGATCATACAACTAGGGCTACCCAAAAACCTGATGCGCCTGCTGTGCAACTTCATTACGAACCGCAGAGCCAAAATCAAATGCAAGAACATTGTGGAGAAGAATTCTCACTCTCGAGCGGCGTGCCTCAGGGCTCTTTTCTCTCACCAACACTTTACACGCTCTACACGGCTGATCTGCCACCCCCAATCGTCTTCAGCAAGTACGTGATGTATGCCGACGATATAACACAGATCGTCACCTGCCCAGGAAGGTCCACGGCAAGGAAGGCGCGACTCACTGCTCGGGCACTAGAGGATATCTCGGAGTATGAAAATAAATGGAAAATAAAAACAAACAAAACGAAATTCTAGGTCATATCCATAGCCAAATTATAGCCGGTACCATTGATGATCGATGACGAAGAGATTGAGTACTCCAAACAAGGCAGGTTGCTCGGCCTCATCATCTCTCGGACGGGCATCATTTCCGACGTGAAGGACAGTCTAAAGAAAGCCAAAGTCGCCGCAGCCAGATTAAAACGTTTTAAACTGATGCTTGAGAAGATACAAGTTCACCTGTACAAGGCGCTGGTGAGGCCTGTGTTGGAGTACCCACATATACCACTCGTCACACTCGGGAAGACTAGACTACAACAACTACAGTGCTTCCAAAACAAGTGTTTGAGGTCAGCTAGTGGCCAAGCGCGACCCTACCAGGAGACATTGGAAACCATCCACCTAAGAGATAAAACAGAGGCCCTCAACGTCAGGTTCCATCGCCTAGTCAAGAAGGTTTGGGACAAGCTCCTGGACGACCCTCACAGCCCAGGCCACCTACGAGGGGAAGACATCAACGGAGGGCGACCCCACGCCTGGTGGCCACGGAGTCTGCCCGCACTACAACTATGTCCTCCACAGTGATCCACCTTAGATTAAAACTTAGATGATTAAGTTCACATTTAACAAGTCACAATCTAGCGAGTCCATAACGTAATACAGTATAAGTTTTTAATAAACATGCACTTGTAAATTCAAACCAGTCATTGTCTACCAAAGTAACCATTGTGCAACTTCATCCTAAATCCTAGATTAGCTTAGTTTGTCAACAAACTCTGTATTGTGTAAAACAAGGGGTGTCGTCCCACCTCTGTTTAACTCATTAAACTTCTTTTCCAACCTTTCTCCCCACGACTATATGTTGTGACTTCTCCATCCCTCATTTCTGGCTGTGCCTTGAGCCCCAGCATGCCTTCCATCCTTTCCCCACCTTAACCTAAAAAAAAAAAAAAAAAAATGGTGATGGTGGTGGTGGTGGTGGTGATGATGGTGGTGGTGGTGGTGGTGATGATGATGGTGGTGGTGATGGTGGTGGTGAGGCTGATGGTGATGGTGATCATATTGGATCATAATGTTTTGTGAGGAAGTGAATTCAAGGTTGAAAAGATTAATGAAAAGGTAAATAAATTGAGATGTACAGTACATACTTTGAGTATAAGGTGTTGGATATTGTCAGGTTTTGGGACTTTATTTACTTCCAGACTGACAAAGGCAGAAAAAACACCAGACGGGTATGGAAATTTTTGTGTTTACATGGGGTGGGGTGAATGTAGAGCAGGTACTGAGGGGACGCTGTTACCAGGGATCATGGGCTGAATTTTAGGAAAATTTGGAAGCTAGTCGCCTTGCTGTGGCGGCTGTTTTGAGGCGAGGAGAATGACAATGAGTGTTACAAAAGTTGGTGTAAAAATACCTGTTTAATGTCCTGAAGGACTCACCCAGAGTTTCGAATTGTGTGCGTGTGTGTGTATAGACAGAGGCAAATGGCATGAAGAAACTTGCCCATAGCATGCAGCTCGTTAACTCAGGGTGTTGGTTGTTGTGTTGGAAACAGTTTCTACACCTTAAACAAATTCACGCCTAGGTGGCCCTTGGGTCGGCCACCCTCGTTACACGAGGGGCAACCATTATTTTTTTTACGTGTGTGCGCGCGCGCGCGCGTGTGTGTGTGTGTGTGTGTGTGTGTGTGTGAGTGTGTAGTTAAGGACTTAATGCATACACCTTTAGCATTGAAGGGAAGAGAACGCATGGTACTCCTTCGTTATAGCTTTTTTTTTTCTAGGATATAGGTAAAATTAATACTGATAAGGTGAACCAACTGAGTCCCACAAACATATCTACACCGCGTCACCCCGCTTCATTTTTAAGGTTGGATTACATCATTAAGAGGAGAGCAGGGTTGAGTGAATACAGAGCTCGCCTCCTGTCCTAAGGGTCGGTGGCTTGATTCTCGGAGACTGCCGGTCCACCCAGCAGCAAATGGGCACCTAACTTTATAAGTTGGGAAGTGAAGGTGATTGAGTGCAGTGACGGCCAAACTGTTTCCTTTTGTACAGAAAAACTTTACAAAAGCTGTCACTTCACCACTTATAGGTGTATACGGTCCGTCAGGCCAATGGGACCCCCTTTCTACATTATATTAGACGTAATGATACTATCACTTACGTAACTCCATAACAAGTTTGGTCTAAGTTGGTTAGTTTCCATAACAGTTCTCATCTGAGAATTTGTCTCCATGTTCCTCCGAGAGAAGCATTCTGCGTAACACACTTCCTGAACTATTGATTATATTTTACAACAATTTTTATATTTAACTCACTAGTATAGTCCCTTTATTTCCCGGATAAATAAGACAATAACAAGTATTTTGTTCTGGACAATGAAGATCACTGTCCAGTAAATAAACTTTACAAATGTTGTCTACGAAGTTTATAAACAAAATGGTTGCCATTGTTCCCGCCCCAGTGGGACAAACCACCCAGTGAGTCATCGCTCACCACCTGATAAAGATATTGTACCATTACCTGCATCACTACCACTAACACTACCACCTTCACAACCACCAACACTACCACCAACACTACCACCATCACTACCACCAACACTACCACCATCACTACCACCAACATTACCACCATCTCCACCACATCAACTCAACTATTACCACTACCACCATTACAACCAACATTACCAACACCATTACCACCACCAGCACCACCACATCAATTTATCTACTTCCACCAACACTACCATCACCCCCACCACCAACACGACCTCCATCACTATCACCAACACAAGCACCATCAGCATCCTACACAATTACCACCACCATCATAATAAACATTATCAACACCATTACCATTACCATCAACACCTTGTCAACTCCACTACTACCACTAACGCCACCACCACCACCACCATCACTACCACCACCATTACAACCACCATTACTACCACATCAATTGAACCACTATCACCACCAACACTACCACTATCACAATCACATCAAGTGAACCACCACTACCACCACCATCACTAAACACCATCACCAACGCATTAACTCAATTATTACAACTACCACTACCATCATCAACACAACCACCATCACCATCACATCAACTATCACTACCACCACTACCACTATCACCACCAGTTTTATGCAGGTACTGAAAATGTGCAGCTGAAGTAATTTATACGTCTGTTAAGTGAAGAAGATACCTTGGCCGCTATGAAGACACTTGAGACATTCTAAACCCTTCCCCTTCCCTTTACCTCTTCCCTTCACCTCTTCTCTTCATTTTTCCCTTCACCTCTTCCATTTACCTCTTCCACCTTTTCCTTTCACCTCTTCCCTTCACCTCTACCCTTCACCTCTTCTCTTCACTTCTTCCCTTCACCTCATTCCTTCACCTCTTCCATTCACCTTTTCCCTTCACCTCTTCCCTTCACCTCTTCCATTTACCTGTTCCCTTCACCTCTTCCCTTCACCTCTTCCTTTCACCTTTTCCCTTCACCTCTTCCCTTCACCTCTTCCCTTCACCTCTTCTCTTCACCTCTTCCTTTCACCTCTTCCCTTCACTTCTTCCCTTCACTTTTTCCCTTCATCTCTTCCCTTCACCTCTTCCTTTTACCTGTTCCCTTCACCTCTTCCCTTTACCTCTTCCCCTCACCTCTTTCCTTCACCTCTTCCAATCTTACCTGTCACCTCTTCACCTCTTCCCTTCACCTCTGCCCTTCACCTCTTCCATTTACCTGTTCCCTTCACCTCTTCCCTTCACCTTTTCCCTTCACCTCTTCCCTTCACCTCTTCCCTTCACCTCTTCTCTTCACCTCTTCCTTTCACCTCTTCCCTTCACTTCTTCCCTTCACTTTTTCCCTTCATCTCTTCCCTTCACCTCTTCCTTTTACCTGTTCCCTTCACCTCTTCCCTTTACCTCTTCCCCTCACCTCTTTCCTTCACCTCTTCCCCTCCTCTTCCCTTCACTGTTTCCCTTAACTCCTCCCATTCCCTCCTCAACCTTCTCTAAACCATGACCACTGTAATAATTCTCAACTATTGTATTGTGTTTTTATCTAGTAACGCCACCTTCTTCTGCTCACTGCTGGAGTCCACAATAGTGTGTGGTAAGTGGGTATACTCCTTAGTTCTTGTATATAAAAAAAAGAAGAATATTTTTGACGTGGAGCGACGTAGATAACACAATGATGGCTCCTGAGAGCTGCTGACGTGTGTATTAAACTTTAAGATCATTTTGTCCCTAGTATGAAAAAATCTTCAAGATCACGACAACTTTTCTTATATAAGTTAAGGTGAAATTTGCTAAGGATAAAGTGGCGGCGATGAGTTTAATGATCACTTGAGTCTACTATGGGGTGTGGAGCCAAGGTTAATATCACACCTGATTACTTATTCTGATATGTCACTCTATTGTCTCTTGTGAGTTTTACCTGTGTCACTTAAATATTAATTATCAATCACTTTACAACGTACGGTATATTTCCTATAAAGTGCGAAGCCAACTTGATATCAAAGTTAATTACTTATATTTCTGTATCTTCTTTTAGGATGTTTACCTGTGTTCTTACCTGTACTTACTAGTTATCAATCAAACATACTTCATATCACTCCCTCTGTACGAGACAACATACATATAAGAATTCTCCTCACTTTTGGGCTGTTTTGTGTCAATAGTTGTGTCAATTTTGTATCAGTTATTACTACCAATAGATCTATGTTTATGGACAACATTGACTAATCTTATTTTTATGTTGATTCAAGTTTTAGGCAAACATTTTCTTTGCTAGGGACTAAAATATTACTGTAACTCCTTTATCTAAACATCATGTGTGTGTGTGTGTGTGTGTTCTGCACCCAGGTGCCGGGTGTAAGTGTCGACAAGTATCGACTTGAACTTCACCATCTCCGTCGCATGAAAATTTTGTAGGTTTTCCCGATTCATCTTCATAACCTCAAACTTTTCTTGACATATTGCTCGCCTCTCGCTAAGATTTATTACACGACGTGATCCACGAATTCTCAGTTTATAGATACAATTATTTAAAAAGTTGTTGAGCCTCTGAATACGTTGTTACGTAGATAGGAACAGATCAGTAATAATGAACGCTTATCATTATTCCAAGGTATATATCAGTATAATTAATAACCGATATAATTCATGAGAGCAGAACGAGGAGGCAATGATATGTCGACGTTGCAAATCGTAAAGAAACTCTGCTCACGTGAGCTACTAAAATAAATATTACGAGGTCAAAACAAACAGTTTCTATGTAAATTTATGACAACGTTATCGATACTAGCGCTTGAATATTATATCAGTTCAAATATATTCAAAACGTATTACAATATCAGATACAATTTATTTTCTCTTTCTGACCAGACATTCAGGAGAGATGGAGTGACGAAGCGAGGCGAGGAGTCCCAGAATATGTTTGTCCATAAAGCAAGTTGTGTAGCTGTTGGGTGGAGGGGGAGGGGGAGGGGTTAGTGAAGCGTCGCCTGGTGAAGAGGAGGGAGAGCTGACAGTCCTGACACCACCACCTGACACCACCAAACTGACTTGCGGGAAGGAGCGTCAGGTCTCAGCAAGTCGCATTGGCACTAGTCAGAGGACGTTTTCTCCAGTCTTTGTGTAAGTTTAAATTCGATATTTTTTCTAATGTTTTGAAAGACTTTGAAGACGAGAACAAGTGTTGATATCCACGGAGGTTCATGTGACTTGATATTTATAGAACTGTTGATGTTTCCTTTGTGGTTGTTTTGGGTTTAAGTTTGTGATGGTGAGATAAATGATGATTTGGCTTATGGTGTCAGCTGTCAACCTTGGTAAGAGAGAGCAGTGGATAACACCATCACCGCTTGACACAAGACTGAGTCACACTAAACATCCCTCAACACAACAATGAGCCACACTAACCATCTATCAACACACAATGAGCCACACTAATCATCTATCAACACAAGAATGAGCTACACTAACCATCTCTCAACATAACACTGAGCCACACTAATCATCTCTAATCAAAGCTTAGCCACACACCCTTAACTCTCGCCACACCATTGAGCCACACCATCAAGAAGGGTAATGTACGATACTAACTTTCTTCTACGATAATTTTAGGATGTGGTCCTGAACTACACACTGGAAGATACAAGAGTTCGTACGTCAGATCCCTAGTGGCCACATTAAAAAGTTAGACCAACAACACTTTCTCTTTACACTTGACGTAGCATAACCTAACCTAACCTAACCTAACCTAACCTAACCTAACCTAACCTAATCTATTATCACGTCTCCTTAAACACAACTGTGTAGACATCGATCAGAAGTCAGGTGGGGGGAGAAGTGAGAGGAAGGGGAGTTTGGGAGAGGAGTGAGGAGAGGAGGTTGAGAGAGAAGTGAGAGGGAGGGGAGGTGGGAAGAGGAGTGAAAGGAAGGGGAGGTGCGGAGAGGAGTGAGAGGAAGAAGAGGTGGGGAGAGGAATGAGAGAGGGGGCGTAACACACTCACGGCCAAGAGTCTCAATAAAAGTGCGAGTGTCTCCTATTTTAGGTAGTAGGCAACTACCAAACAGGGAGGTACTACCGCCTGGGAAGATATTGGAAGCATAATGTGTTGTCTAAAGGTAGACCCTGCTGCGAAAATTGTGACGAAGTCCCAGGTTGCTGATCTGACTTTCTGCTTCATTTACAACACAATTGCAGGGTCTCATTGTTTCTTTTACCACTGACAACACAACATACATATATTGTTTCTCACTCTTGATCATTTTTTCATTTTTGTATTTATTTATGAATAATTATTATTATCATTATTATTATTATTATTATTATTATTAATATTATTATTATTATTACTATTATTATTATTATATTACATTTTCGCCCCCTAGGCCCCTCTGTGGGTCAGTGACCTGTGCCTGGGTGGGCTAAACCCCGTAAAAAAAATAATAGGCTTGACAACCCGTGTTACTGCTATAACATACTGAGACAAGTTACCCGATCATATCAAAACCAGTTATGATATTAAAAAAATCAAAGCTTAAACAAAGAAATACATAACAGATGAAGCTACAGGGTACAGCAAGAGAAGAGAGTGAGTTTCTACGAGAACATTATTATCCACAGTATGCGGTACTGCAGTAGTGATCCGCCAGTCTGGGATAGTCCAAGCCTGTTGAATGTTACCAAAACAATTTCACTAAAACTCCTGTAGACATACTATTACTGATTAGAGACCAAGAGTAAGCCAAAGCAAAGGACTCTCCTGGAAATAACCACCTGACAGCTTTGTCGGCTATCCTTGGTCAATTTTCCTTATACTGCAGTATCCCCCAACCTTTTGTAGGCCCTGGGCCACATTTATCAATGTAAGCATAGTGGAGGGCGCCAAAACTTTGTATCTCCATTCAAGAAAAAAAAATCATATATACTGTAGAGTTATTTGCAGCTTTACACGTCTAACCGTTACCAGTTACATACTCTTTACATTTATCCTTGGACAGGGCGTGTGTATTTACCCCTCTGGGTCCGTTCTGGGATAACTACACACGTCCTGTACACGACAGGCTCGAGACAAACGCGAAGTTCCTCTCTCTCTCTCTCTCTCTCTCTCTCTCTCTCTCTCTCTCTCTCTCTCTCTCTCTCTCTCAAACTATAAACTTGTATAAAGTTATTACATAGTTTCATTAATTTCACGCTTACAAAGAATCCCAAATAATTCTCAACTTTTTAATAAGTCCTTGCGGGTTCCATAATACTGTAGGGTTCCGCGGGCGCCATCAGATTGTCTTCATCTTGGTTATCATGTTTCTGTTTAGAAGTCATGGACTCATTAAGCTGAGGCGTATCTTCACGTTCTGTGTCTAGAATGTACAGAAATTTTGTTCGTGTGACATCTGTGATCTCAGGTTATATGAGAGGGTCCATCTACTCATAGCAGTAGAAGTTTTGTTTATGCCATCTTTATGCCACCTCCCTTCCTTCCAGTGGCATTGGTCTGGCAATGGTCTGGGTCAACTTGGTTAAACTTACGAGTTGACCTCTTCACTACAAAATCTCTTTCTTGAAATTCATGTTGCACTTCTGCTGGAAGTTGGTGCATCTCATTCACATATATTACTTCCCAGCGTGTATAGTGGGTATGATTATATCTCATAAATAGTGGAAACGTGGCTTGAAATACACAAAGATGTCGTACACTTACTCAGTTTTCTGAAGAAAAAAGTTAATAAGTTGTTGAAAAATAAATCCATCTGTGTTTACATTGTTAAATTTGAACTCATTGGCCCCGAGAATCTAGGAAACGACACCAAAATTATTGTTCTAGCTAGTCTACAGTACATGCCAAGATATAGTAAATCTTATACGCAGTGGTAATCACGGCAGTCATTTTGTTTTCCGCGATTTATATGGTAAAGAGTGGACTGACGATGCGACAGACACCAAATTTGGATTCAGCACACTCAAATTAGGGGGAAAGGTGGTCTGTATGCTTTTCCTCAAAATGACTCTAGAAGTATGATTTTGCCTAATCCAGACCAGATTATTACTGTTTACCATTGTAGTTTACTTGCAATCTCGGCACACAAGACACTGTATACTCCCACGGCCTACGTGCACCGTATACCTACAGTACATGCTCAACTGTACAACTGCATAGTTTATAAATGCTTATCAATTTTTAAACCTGTATGATAATTGTACTGAATCATCATCATCATCATCGTCATCATTAATAATAATAATAATAATAATAATAATAATAATAATAATAATAATAATAATAATAATAATAATAATAATAATAATAATATTATTATTATTATTATTATTATTAATAATAATATTATTATATAATTATCATTATTATTATTATATCATTATTATTATTATTATTATTAACACTGGATGCTGAACCTTCGACATTCAAGGAGACATTTTGGTCGACATTGTTGACCACCTTCACTTCTCCAGCTCTATGTACACCCTCCCACACTTCCACCTGCTACAGTCAGTTGTCAATCCTAACCTCCGAGAATTGTGAACCACGGGAGTATGAACCCGTATCTGAAACAGTCACTCATGACGTAAGTGGGGGACCAGGGGCAGGTGTGTGAGGAGGGTGATGGGCTAGTGGGGGAAGAGGGTAGGAGTGGAAGGTGGCACCAGGGATGGGAGTGGGGCAAGGTAAAACTTCCCCAGCTACAACCCAGTATTTATTAAGCAAACTATTAATATGTAATATAGAGAATAATGTGGTTAATTATATATTCAAATATTACTGACCAAATGTTGTGAGATAATAAATAGGCCAAAATTATACTACGCTGTGTGTGAGGAGGAGGGGCACACACACACACTCACGGCCATACAGCCGTGCTCTGTTCCTACGGTTCTTTCCCTCCCCTACAGAAACGTGAAGAACTGTCACCAACCCGAGGGGGATGCACATGCATGTGTTAAATAACGAGTAACTGATCCACATTATTTTGGTAAATAAAGAAATGAAAAGCAAGCACTTAGCCATATGGATATAGTTACACGGAAGAAGGGAAATAAGGATGAACCATGGTTTTGATGGAAACAATGTGCTCTGGGACGATGCTCACAACGACGAATGGGAGAAACCTCTTTATGAAACATCTTACCTACTAAGGATGAAGCTTAATGTTACAGAACACACACACACACACACAGTGCAACTTTGTGTGACGCGTTGTCTGACTTGGGGTGGCTTTAAGCGAACCATACACTTGATATTACAATTTATGTTAGTATCCTTCCTGTCCATGATTTACAACAATAACTGTAGGTAAAAAGTCACAATATTATGCTAATAACACTGTCATGTATTGATACTATGACTAGTTACCAAGATACAGAGCACGATGAACATAACATGATAATGATAGTGAAGCTTGGAAGGGTTCATATCATAACTTGTGTGTTCGTGCGTATGTTGCCCAGTGAGAGTTACCGTGGGCTTCCATGTGCCCAGGTGGGATGGTCAAGGTATTACACGATAAGTGTGTCAAATGAGGAGTGACTGATCCACATGTAATTTAAGGTTTTTGAAATATGTAGTTAATTTAAACAGGATTTTTCATATAGTTACGCGAATGATAGGAAGCATCGTGGTCTGGCACACACACACACGCGCGCTGTAAACGTTGAGTGGACTCACTGGGTGGTTTGGAAGTGTTTATTTCCATTCATACTTTCGTAACTACAACCTATGGTATTTTTTCTTCGTGTTCATATATAATGAAGATAATGCAGAGTATAAAATGCCATATACAATAGTTATACATAATGTCATCTATACAGCCGTACTATGACTGCGTGTGTTCGTGCGTGTGTTGCCTCGAGATAGTTAGAGTGGGCCCAGAAAGGACACTGTACTAACCTCCACAACCGACCCTAGTGGGCTAGAGAATATGGTTTCCGAGTGTACCTAATTAACTATTTTAATCAATGCTTAATAAAGATGTTATTAAATTACTCAGTTTACCTAATAATCTTCTTATCCCTTTCATAACTTAAATTTGTCTGTCACGAACAGTGATTCTTGTGTGTGTGTGGCTCTTACTTGCTGCATCCACGTATTTTAACCTCTAGATTATTCACTCCTTATTTTTACTTGACAACAGTGCCTTTCCCCAATGTTGTGGGTAGCAAGGAGGGATATCACAGACTGGGGCCTGGCCATGAGCTATCTGAATTTACACCAGAATTTCCCAATTACGTCTTGCTTAATTGACCCTGCTGTCGGTCTTGTAACTACGTAGATTTTTCCAGGTGAAAGTTTCCTAAGTGTAGCTGTAAAATAATTTTGTTTCCCGATGCCAGTAATTCAATTTCGCACTTGGCCAATGTGGTGTGTGCTACAGTCGCCTGACAAATCACTGGTAACCAGTTGTTGACTTAATACACTTTACTCCACCACACACAGTTATCTTTTTTAGAGTAAAGTAAACTAAAGAGAACCCGTCCTCCCACATGAGCAGACCTGTGACTCCCTCTTTTCGAAATCTTGTGTTTCATCTATTTCTTGAGACAGAGAGCTCACCTCTATAAACATAATTTTGCTAAACATAAGTAAGCAACAACTCGGCTGTAGTAGTGACCTCATCAAACTTATTTAAAGTACATAGCTGGTGTCTCCTAGTGCGTATTGTGGGAATACAGCCTGACGCATAAAGTTACCGGCACTCTACAATTCGAAGTTCCTGTCAGTTTTAGATTTAAAGGTTGACCAAAGTTTAAATGTAGTGAAGTAATCCTTACGCTAGTTTGATAACTGGAAGCAAACTGTAGTGGGAAAACTCTCCCCATGCTGTTGTTCTATGGGTGCTAACTAGTAAGGGTGAGATTTTGCTAGATAGCTGCTTCACTACTTTATAGCTTGTGCTTTGACCCCCGACCTTACCTTACAATCAACTGTGAATTGAATACATACTGGGAGACTTTACGTGTAGGGCGATTGCACCCCCTTGTAAAGCAGACTTTAATGCGGAAAAGTTTGTCACTGATCCCCCAGTAGAACACCTGAAAATCTCAAACCCTCGCAAGGACGATCTACGCTATATAGCCACACATTTTAGAATGCAATTTGGTGCTGAGGTAACCAAAACACAGTTAAAGAACATGATACTAGAACACTTTGGCGAGGAGATTGATGATAACGTTGACGGTACAAACTTTGCTAAGGCTGTAACAAGTGCCACTGACACCCAAACCTTACTCGAATTAGAGAAAGTAAAGTTTGAGATACTGAAAGAGAGAGAGAGAGAGAGAGAGAGAGAGAGAGAGAGAGAGAGAGAGAGAGAGAGAGAGAGAGAGAGAGAGGCAGCATGAGTTGGAAGTTTTGAGTCTGAAACAGTCCAATAGGCGTGAAGAAACAGGCATTTAACATCACAAAATATACAAAGTTAACACCTTGTTTTTCAGTATCCAACCCTGCAGGGTTTTTTCTGGGATTTCGAGTCCACTGCTCATCATTTTAGGTGGCCTAAAGAACAATGGATCTGGGTAGTGAAACTGAAACTCTGGAAAGGCTCCAAAGGTTTGTGAAGGATTACAAAACAACACTGTAGTGGATGTAATCCTAGACAAGGTTCTTGAAACTCCAGAGCACGAGCAGTAGGTATATTCAATAAGTGTACAAGACTTGGCGTGATAGCCGACCGATACAGGGACGAACACAAGGGACCCCGGACCGTAGGTAGGCCGAGGCTGATCTGAGGGATGTTGTCTAGCTGGGCAAGGAGAGTTGCTAGACATCACTAGGACAATAACTGAGGTCCTCTAGTTACTCGACTAGCGCGGTACAGACATAGTATATCGGGGCCTAGTGAGTGAACATAGGCATTAGACATAAGCATAGATATCAGACATGGTATAATGATATGTAGTAATACAGACATGTGAATAAATGGTACAATGAATGGTAACAGAGTCTTGGCGTCGGGCGTGTTCACATATCTATACACCTCCCTCCCCCTTTACGCTCGTAGTGCAATCTCGAGCGGTCTACGGACTCTTTTTCCATGAGTCGGGGGGAGCGGCGAGGGACAATGGGAGGATCAACTGACGACCTTCGTTCCTGGTCTGGGCAAGGGGACACAGGGGACGGGGAGGAAGGTTCGTCACTAGAGGATGGCACTGGGCGGAGATGGCGTCTGTTTCGCCACCACACACGACCACTGGGGAGGCGGACTTGGTACGAACGAGACTCGCCACGGCCCATGACGACCCCGACCTTGTCCCAGCGGTGTGACGTCGGGTCCTGGATTCGTACTTGCTGGCCGACGGTCAACCTGGGAAGGGGGCGGGCGTGGGCGTCATAGTGGCTTGTCACTTGGGCCATCCGGGCAGCCTCACTGCGGTCGCACTCGTCCGCCTTGATCTGCCATTCATCTAAGAAGGACTGGGGGTGGGCAGGCACACGAGTACGAAGGGGGCGGCCATACAACACCTGGGCAGGAGAGCGTCCGGCAGGGGTAGGGGTGTTACGGAGTTCTAGTAGGCCCCTGTCGAACTCCTCGCAGTCCAGGTTCCCCGTTGGTGCTGTCTTGAGGATGAGGTATTTTACGGACTTTACCGCTGCCTCGGCGTGGCCATTCGCCTGCGGGTAATGAGGGGAGGTGACGATGTGGTGGACGCCCCAGCGTTCGGCGAAGCTCTTGAACTCGTGGCTATTGAACGGGGGCCCACCGTCGGTTCGGAGGCGGAGAGGCACTCCGACTTCCCGGAAGAAGCGACAGAACATCCGGATGACCCTGGAAGAGGTGGTGTCCCGACCGCAGGGAACTACCACGGGCCATCCAGAGAGCCTGTCGGCGACCACCAGGAAAGACTTTCCGGCCACATTAAAGAAGTCGGCGGACACGGACTCAAAGGGCCGCTTTGGGAGGTCATTGCACGGGTACGGCTCTTGTTGCTGGCTGGGCTGGAGTTGCTGGCAAGGCTCACAGGCCTCAACCGTGCTCTTAATATCGGCGTCAATACCAGGCCAGAAGACGGTCTGACGGGCTCTGCGCCTGGTGGCTTCAACGCCGCGGTGGCTGTCATGGAGGCGGGATAAGGTGCGCCGGCGGAGGGCAGCGGGAACGACGATCCTGGGGCCGTACAACACCAGCTCTCCGTCCGCATAGAGGCTATCCCTTAGCTTCCAGAAGGGGAGGGCGGAGGCGTGAATGTCGTAGCGGTTGGTGGGGAATCCAGCGGAGACGTAGTCGAGGAGTTGGGCGTATGCCGGGTCTTGAGCGGCGGCGATGCGAAGCTCCTGGAGGGTAACGAGGACGTCGCTGAACTGACGAAAAAAGAACTCCCGGGCGGCAGCAGGTGTGGTCATGGCTGAAACAGGTATCTCTGCACACCTGTTGAGGTGTGTCACGGCGAGGATGGGCTTTGGGAACTCGGATGAGACGATGGCCAAGTCCTGACAATGGCCACATGACAAGAGAGGGGTTTGGATGCCCTCGTGGACGTGGACTGTGGCAAGGCAAGACTTGGGACCGAGCTGTAATGTTGCCTTGAAGCACCCCAAAGCTGGAGACATCGGGGACCCGTCCGCTGTGAGCACGTCGTTCCTGGCTGTGGGTGACAGGCTACTCCTGGGGATGTTGAGGGCGTCCAGGTGTGTTGGTCCAATCACCGTGATGTCCGCGCCCGTGTCAGGTATCATCAGGAGGTTGGAAGAGTTGGTGCCGTAGGACAGACGAACATTGACGGGCTTGGGGGACCTGTCACTCGAGGCATCGTCCACGCGTAGGCATCCTTTGTTGTTCTCGGGAGACGGTGAAGAGACATTTTGACCTGGGGATGGAGGCTTCTTGGTGGACCCGCAACACTTGGCGAAGTGTCCTTGCTTGTTGCAAGCGTTGCATGAGACCTTGTTGGCGGGACATCGAGGTGTGCGGGGCCAGTGGCCTTGAAACCCGCAGTTTCGACATGTACTATCAGCCGCAGGGCACTTTCCTGGACCGTGCTGGCGCTGACAGCTTCTGCAGGATTCGGGAGAGAAAACTGGTGACCGTGACGGGGGCTGTGGAGAGGACGCCGTCTGCATCTGGCGTTGATTCCTCTTGTAGGTGGAGACGGCGTGGACTTGAGATGGCGATGAGTGTATAGCTGAGGCAGCCTCTCTTGTGGCCTCATACGACCTGCAATAGGTGACGAAGTCGGTGAGGGGGGAGGCGGCGTCGAGGGTGAGGAGTTTCTGAAGCAGGTCCTCGTCACGTACACCCATCAGCAAGATCATCTTGAGCTGGATCTCGGCACAGGTTACAGGATCGCCTGTACATAGGTCCACCTCGGCTGCTAGGTCCTTAAGTCGTGCATAGAAGTCTGAGAATGATTCCCCAGAGGCTTGTTTGCAGGATAGCAGTTCCCTACGACGCAAAGCTTCATTGCGGAGGCCACGGAAATGACTCTGCAAGGCGTCTAAGACCTCTTTCACTGACATGGAGGAGTCAGGGGGAATGGCTAGCGTGTGCTCTAGGAGGCGTTGAACATCGAGGGAGATGCACGATCTTAATTGGATGAGTTGTTTCTGAGGGGGCATTCGGTCGAGGTCAGACATGACAGCAAAGTCTTCGAAACGACGTCGCCATTGACGGTATACTTGATATGTTGCATCAGATTGAAGAGGTGGGGGGCTGGAAACTGAAGACTTGCTGTGCAGGGGTGTACTCGAGACGGCAGGTAATGGAGGAGGCACGGAGAGGTCGACGAGAGTTGAGACTGGAGCAGGTGGTTGAGAAGGCACTGAGGCATACCCAAGAGGGATAGGTGACGTGTGAGGAGGCGTTGTCTGAAGGGTAGATGAAGAGGCTGAAGCTGGCGAATTGGTTGTGGCAGCTGGTGAAGTCGTCCTCGTTGCCAGCAATTCAAATAGTTCCAGGAGTTTGCGGTTATCAGCTTGTTGTTGTTGTTGGAGTTGAAGACGGTAAGCTGATTCCTCTGACTGTCTTGACAATTCCTCTTGACGTCGTTTTTCCTCCTCTAATTGTCGTCTTTGGGCTTCCTTCTCTTGGGAAACTTGTAGAAAGTGAATTAAATGAGGTATATCCTGGCTCCCATCCTTTGAATTTGGCACGCCCGGCGTGTGGGGCGTGAAGGGGGGTGGGAGGGTCTGTGAGGCTTCGTCTTCCTCATAATCCTCATTTAAATTCCCCAGCAAATCGTCGTGGTCAGACATCTCGTGTTTGGTATGGTTGCAATGGAAAAGACAAGGAGAATAAGGTGAAGTGCTACGTTTTCATCAATGTACTTGCCTAAGTGCAGGAACTGGCGGGCAAGTAAAAGAGTTTTGACTATAATATTTGTGAGGTTGAGTGGAGAAGGCTGGCAGCGGTGGTACTGGACTGTATTCCTCCGCCCGCCCGGGCGAGATGGCGAGGAGACCAGTGGCTTGCGGGCCGGCGTAGACGGAGGATGTATGCCTGAAGTGCTCTCTTGAAAACTGGGCTAAAAGAGTTTCTGCTACCTGTAGGGCCCCAGAAACATAGCAAAACAGACATAAAAGGCACTGCACTTCACTTAGGGCACTTCACAAGGTCACAAAGCACTTTAAATCCAGGGGCACTGTAGAATCCATCTTCTAGGAGGGAAACAGAAGAACCGGCTCTTGAAACTTGTGAACTGTCGTGTTGGAGCTACTCACTGCGCCATGTGGTGGGATGTAATCCTAGACAAGGTTCTTCAAACTCCAGAGCATGAGCAGTAAATATATTCCATAAGTACAAGACTTGGCAGGATAACCAACAGGTACAAAAACAGGAGCAAGCAAAAAGAACTCCTTGTCGTAGCCAGACCTGAGCCGATCTGAGAGAATTTAGCTAACTCGGCAGGGAGAGTTGCTAGACATTACTAGGACAATAAATGAGATCTTCTAGTTACTTGACAAGCGCGGTACAGACATGGTGCATCGGGGCATAGTAAGTAGACATAGGCATTAGACATAAGCAATGCTTATGTCTAATGCCTATATCTATGCTTATTAAGCATAGATATCAGACATGCTATAATAATATGTAGTAATACAGACATGTGAATAAATGGTACAATGAATGGTAACAGAGTCTTGCCGTCAGACGTGTTCACATATCTTAGTATTTACATATCTATACAATATATATATATATATATATATATATATATATATATATATATATATATATATATATATATATATATATATATTGATTATATGATAAAGAAAGCAACTGCCACAGACAGTTTCTTGGGTAACTTACATGGTTTACTATTATTGATGGATGATGCTGTAATACTGGCAACAAATTGGGAGATGTGTTAAAAGAAACTCAGCATTGTATCAAAATATTGTAAAGACTATGGAATGGTGATAAATGAAAAGAAACTAATTTTTTTTGGTTAACGGCCAAGAAAGAGATAAACCTTGTCTGACGATTGAGGGAATTGAGGTGAGCTACTGTATACTAGGGTGTGTCAATTTAGGGGGTGAACTGGCTAAATTGAAAATCGAGTAATTTGGTAGCAATTTATTGTAGTCTTTAAGCATGCAAAACAATATTCTGGCATAAATTTTTTTTTATAATAAGTCCTACCTACATCAAATGGATTTTTAAATGTACACATTTGTGAATTTATACCATAACCAGCGTTTGCACACATGTTACTGTTTCAAGTTTCAAATTATTATATTTTATTATCCGTAGCCTATTTGAAAGTAACCAATGCCTTCATACTCTCTTTGCTTTGGTTTCTTGTCATCAGTAGTCTGCTTGCTATTTGTGCTTTGATGTAACCTTCTCGCCTCTCGTGGCTGTAAACATGGCCCGCTGCTTCTGTGACCATTTTCACACATCTCTCCACACTTTGAGTGTGGGAAGGCCACTTCGGCACCTGCATTGGAGTCTCTTTAAGGTTTCTCAATTCTTGGCTAGTTAGACTTGTTGTCAATGGTGGCTCTAAGACTTCCAAACTCAAGTCAACCAATTCTGACAATTTGGTGGCATTGACGTTTATTGGGGGAACTTTTCTTGAATGAAACGAACAGTCTCCCAACTGGTCGTCATCTATTAGCGTTCCTCTAATCTTTAAAATGACTTCTACAGCCTCGGTTCGGAGATTGGTACATTGACTGCAAAGCATTGCTTGCAAAACTGCTTCTGATCGAGCATACCAAGCGGACCTTCTTGCCACAGGTAACACGATGTCCCTCACTACCTTCCTCTGTGTTCTTGCTAGCTGCAATTGAAACAAAAGGTGATTGGGCCCATCCACCCACATAGGATTAAGTTTCACACTAAACCACTGGGGAAGATAAACTCCAATAATAAATTCAACAATTAACCTCAAATTCTTCAGCACTTTGCCCTTCAATTCGTGTTTGGAAATCCAAATCCTGCAGAAACGAAGAGCTGTAGTTAACCAACTGCTGTGACTGACAGGTCCAATCTCCAAGAGAGCCAATGACTGAGGCACTTCTCCTGATCTTATTGCTTGGGCAATACGATAAGCATAGGATTGATCTGTGCTGAGATCTTTGATGACTCCTTCAGACAACGCCGGAAGGTGAGGGCCAACTTCGACCTTTGGAAAGGTTGTATTTATTTCTAGTTGTGTTGTTTCATCCAGCATGATGCCAAGGGGACCTGACCACTTGTTGTTGCTCTTTGTAGGACCATCAAGTTCCTGGATGAGATGACGAAGAGGTAGCTCGCCTGTATGTAAATCACATACAATCCAAACAAGTCTTCTTCCTAGTTTTTTCTCTAAATGCGTCATTACACCCCCCTGCCATCCGATGTTCACTGCAGTTGAATCTCCACCAACAGCCTGCAGTGAACTGCCAAGTCCTCTCTCCTGAACCCAACATAAAATATGATCAGCAATGACCTCTGCATGTTTCTTCCCTTCTACTTCAGTTTCGGGAGCAAAGTGAAACAAAAACCGACCACCAGGCTCAGAACAGACAGAGTAGTGTTCTTCTTTGATGAGACCTTGAAACTTTCTGTTCACTCCCTCTACTTCTAGCAAAACTTTTGTGTCATCTATTCTTCCATCAAACAAAAGACAGGAGAGCCCTCCCTCGCTTAAATCTTTTTCATGCTGATCAGATATTTCCTTCATTATTTTTTCTTGTGCTCTTCTAATTTTATTATGATCTATCACCAAAGATACATCCTCTCGGCTGATGAGGCCTGCATCTATCCAAGCGGCAGTTGCAATTTCTGCAGCCTCACGAAGTCCAGCATGGTGGTGAATATTAGCTAAAGCAATGTTTGAAATATTTCTTGTGTTGTATTTCATTTTCTTTGGTAAAGGTTCAGATGGCTCTTTGGAACTATCATCTGATGTTGCTTCCTGTTCATCAGAAGAACTATCAAAGAAGTGATAAACATCTTGACACAGCTCTTCCTCTCTTTGGATGGCTTCTTCACTCTTCATTTTCTTCTTTTGTTCCCTCTCTCGGATTTGTTCTCTCTTCTTGGCATTAGTAATCTGCTTCTTTGTTTCTGAATAATCTATTGAACCCATTTGCATACTTCCTTGGCCTTCTGCCTTTGTCCTCTGTGCCTTTATAAATTCAAGCTCTAAAACAGGGATCTTCTTTTCACGAGGACAACCACAATCAATGTGGGAATTATTTTCTCTTACCTGAGTGAGAACAGTTGGATTCAGAACATAATTGTATGGAGCACTTGCAGGTCAAAATGTCAAACAGAGTATCAAGTGTGTGCAGAAATTCATTTTTCCTGGCCAAGTTTCCTTTACCAAGTGATGTTTCAATTGCTTTGTGCCATAATTTCGTTAGTTTTAGCTCAATAGTTCGACACTGATTAATCACAGGTGGTTTGAATAGTGCATTAGCTTTTGTCCATTGATGCAGAAGAGGGACTATCATGTCATTTATGAGTTCTTTATCTGTATAGTTCCTTCTGTCCTTTGCATTTTTTTCTCGAAGGAGTAGCCCTAATCTTAGCATGTCTCTCACTGTTGGAAGTTCTGATACAGGAAGCTCCTTCCCTTTACCAACTAGCAGGCTCAAGTGGGTTGACAAATAGAAAAATATTTCAATGTTTCATAATTCAATTGTTGTTTCAAAAAATATCAATTTGTTTATCAAAAATGCTGTAACAGAAATAACATAATAATTTCTTAGAACATAATGTTTTATACAATGATATAAGTAACTGCGACAATCAATATGCCCTACTTACAATAATTAAAATGTAGAATTCGTCTGGTAGAGTAGGTGCAAGTGCAATGAGAGCAAACCACCGTCTATGATATCTAGAAGGAGAGTGAGCCGGGCGCCTTGTCCTCACGCTTGGTACAAGTCAAAACAAGAATTAAACTGTCCCACACGGAGAGCCTGTTCATGTTCATGTTCTGACATGCATGTTGTACACAAGCTATAGAACCATAAAATACTCCATAATCCATATGCTTACATGAGATTAGTTAATATCAAGTGAATAATTCTAATCAAGTCTCATTAATTTGTTGAAATACTGATATTTGAAACTTTAAGGTATAATTGATGTAGGTGAGGGTTATTTCAATTCATTTTTGTTTGCTAATCTCAAGTTTAGACATAAAGAGGCACAATATTTTGACTACCAAATTTGATTTTTAACATGTTGACAAAATTGACACACCCTAATGTACAGTCTACTGCAGGTTCAAAATCGGGCCCTGTAGATAAGTCTAGTAGACAGAGTCAGCTGGGTGCTTGGAGCAAATTACCAATTCGTAGATTCTGCAAAAAAGAGGGTCATGTAATTAGGGAGTGTCCTGATCCTAAGTGCATAATTTCTAAGAAGGCAAACCTTTCTATACCAGTGGCCACAGCTAACCTGCCCAGCAGTAATTCTCGGGAGGATATTTTCAAAGCTTTCAAATCAATGGGCACAGTTTCACGCACCCTTAATTCGAGGAAACATCCAGTTCAGGTTGTCAGAGACATTATGTCAGCACAAACTGTAATCGTGAGGAAGGCATTTCCAGACATTCGTAAGTGTTTCACAGGGGAAAAGGCATATCTAAAAGGGCTGACTTCCACAATTCCTGTCTATTTAGCAAAAATTATCTCGATTGTGAGCTTGTACAGTGATTGTGGGTGTTACAGATTCGACATTGTCAATACCTGATGCTACCCCCCCTTCTGGGAAATGGATTGGCTGGCAATTTGGTTGTTCCCCAGATTGATGGTTCAGAACTCTCCCTTACCCCATAACAATACTGTAGAAGCTGAGAAAGAGCAGCCATATTTGTTTCCTATATGCGCTGTCACTAGGTCTCAAGTCAGGCTAGACATGAGTGATTGACGACTCTTGGGCTGAGACCCATCAGGTAGCATTGCCAATGTCAGTTCGGAAGACTGTATTGGAGGTCACTCATGAAGGGTTTGGTGGACACCTCGGTAATAATAAGACCTATCGCAAATTGTTGCAGGATTTTTATTGGCCTGGAATGAAGAGGGATGCAACGAAGTTCATAAAATCCTGTCACATTTGCCAAAAACAACAGGAAAGCTTTGTCAGCCAATTCCCCCTTATTCTTTACAACCCATTCCGGTTCCCTCAGAACCTTTTCGGAAAATAATAAATGAATGAGTGGGCCGATTGACCACAATCATGTGTCCCACTTCCTGGTATCCACAGGCTTTCCCGCTAAAGAACATCTCTGCTAAAACTATTATTAAACATTTAGTGCACATGTTTCCCACTTTTGGCATTCCTCAGGAAGTACAGAGTGATCGAGGTACCAACTTCACCAGCTACCTCTTCAAAGAGGTACTCAAGGAGCTAAGCATTAAGCAGACCCTGTCCACTACTTATCACCCGGAGTCACAGGGAGCCCTTGAGCGGTGGCAACAGTCCTTAAAGTCCACGTTCCGCAAGTATTGTTGTGAACACCAGGAATGCTGGGATAAAGGTTTGTATTATATCTTGCTTGCTATGAGAGAAGTCCCTCAGGATTCTCTTGGCTACTCACCTTTTGAGCTGCTGTTTGGTAGGAAGGTTAGGGCTTTAAAACTAGATGGCTTAACCCTACTTCTGACCATATTATCACAGTGTCAAATTACCTTAAATGACTTCAAACCACCTTGAGTAGAGTACACCAATTCGCAAAAGAGAACCTGTTAACATCTCAGACTAAGATGAAACATCACTATGATAAACATGCCAAGATTAAAGAGTTTAGTGTTGGAGACAAAGTCCTTAGCCTACTTCCCTATTCCCGGTTCTCCCAAGTAAGCAAAGTACCATGGCTCCTACGTAGTACAGAAGAAAATTAATAAAGTTAACTTCATAATTTCGACACCAGAACGTAGGAAGGCCACCCAGCTAACCCACATAAATTTACTCAAACCCTATCTAAGTAGTGAACCTGTCTAGGACTCCCGGAGATTACCTTGTAACATTGTAAATACTGTAGATACTAAGATCCAACGACTCCACGGAGTGGTAAGGAAAACTCAGAAATCATAAACATACTAGAGTCGTACTTAGGACATCTGACCCCAAACCAAATCAAAGATGTGGCCATCCTAAAGGAAAGGAAGTATTCTCTGACACCCTTGGCCACTGTGCCAAAATAAAACATGATGTTGAATTAACACCTGGAACCCTTCCTATACGCCAGGCACCCACAAACTCCATCCGAAGAAACGGCAGCAGATGAGAGACGAGGTGGACTGCTGTACTTGCTGAAGAACGGCTTCGCCTTTCCTTCTTGTGCCTGAGGAAGGTGGGCAACTACACTTGTGCACAGACTACCGCCGAATTAACTCAGTGACAGTTCCAGATTCTTATCCCATACCAAGAATAGACGATTTAATTGATTCAGTTGGACAATCTAATTGCATTTCAAAACTAGACTTACTTGAAGGTTACTATCAAGTAAGCCTCTGAAAAATCCCAGTCAATCATGGCATTCATAACTCCTTTTGGCCTGTATTAGTATCTAGTTATGCCTTTTGGGATGAGGAATAGTCCAGTCACCTTCCTAAGATTTATGAGTTACCTCTTGCAAGACCTCGAATGTATTCATGTGTACTTGACTGACATTCTAGTCCTTTCAGAAACTTGGTCCCGCCATCTAGTACAGCTGTCGACCGTCCTGCAGAGGTTGGAGGAGGCGCATCTGACCATCAACCTGGACAAGAACACCTTCTGCAGAGCTATTGTGACCTACCTAGGACACGTGGTCAGCCAGGGCCGGGCCCTGCCCTTACAACTTGAAAGGCTCTCGTGCATTCCCTGGGCATGGTGGGGTTTTACCGTCGCTACTGCCCTAACTTCGCTGCTGTCGCCGCCCCTTTGACCCATCTCACCAGTGGGAAAGTCTCCTTTAGCTGGACTACTGTTTGCCAGGATTCCTTTGAACAAATGAAGCAGTTCCTGACACGTGAACCTGTACTGACGTTCTCTAACTTTGATCTTCCTTTCATCCTTCAAACCGACGCCAGTGACCATTCTACAGGATGATGATAAGGAGATCCTGCATCCTGTTGCCTAATACTCTGAAAAACTACACAAATACCAACTGCCATACAATACCATTGAAAAGGAACTACTCAGCATCACCTCTACGATAAAAAAGTTTGGGTGCTATATGGCACTCGACCCCTGCTGATTTATACTGATCACAACCCCTTGACTTTCTTGAATCGGAACAAATTTTCAAACCAGCGTTTGCTCAGTTGGTCCTTTTGTCTGCAACCCTACGACATCACAATATGGCACATCAAAGGGAAGGCTAACTTGTTAGCTGACGCATTATCCAGAACCAGCTCATCATCTCTCGTCGTGACATCATATTCATTTTCATAGCCAACTATTCCCAAGAAGATCCGACTTCAGGGAGGTAGATATGACGACTCTGTCCCCTCCTCACTCTACCACCATAACCATCACTTGCCCCAACGTGACATCAGGAGAAGAAACTGCTTCATGAATCTACTGGACCCCAGTGAGCACCGATTCAGAACCAGTTTTCCATCTGACTATGAGACCAGTTTCTTATCTGACTATGAGACAGAGGTATCGAGGCAAGTGTGTCTGCCTGGTAAGTTTAGTGTCTTCTCTGAGGCCTACAGTGTTCCTCTTCTCCTAGGGTGTGGAAGACGAGTTGTATTAAGGACTACTGCTGGTGGTGTTGTGACGGTTTGATGGTAGTGGACTACGTCGTTAATCCCTGGTTCCTTGTGGTTGGCCATCGCCATCTAGACTTGCTACCTGAGCTGACAATTTTGTCAGGTTTTTGTATTGTATATAGTATGTGTATTGAGAGTTTAAAGTAAGAGTAATTGGGTAATATTCTGGTGTGTTTTGATAAATGCATAGTTGTGTTAATTGTTTTTTTGATAATTGCATATTTTGTGTTTTACTTAGTTTTATGTAACGTACCTAATTTTCTATCTAAATCATACTTAATATAAATGTTATTAAATTACTCAGTTTACCTGTTAATCTTTTTATCCCTCTCATAACTTATATTTGTCTGTCACGAACAGTGATTCTTGTGTGTGGCTCTTACTGCTGCATCCACGCATTTCAACCTCTAGATTATTCACTCCTTATTTTTACTTGTCAAATTTGTCTTTCCCCAATGTTGTGGGTAGCAAGGAGGGACATCACAGTATTGTATAAAGATTAGATAAAAAATGAGGCCACGGTGGAAAACCAAAAGCACATACTGTAGTTATGACTGAACTGCTGATCCTTGATCGGTGCTGATCCATAGGCAGGCCGGGCCACCCATACCAGATGTAGTGCACAAAATTACGCACTGGGAAAGTTTTAATGGCCAGTCAATACTCTGGAGGGTTAAGTTAATGAATTGTAAAATTCACCAAAAAATATGTTGGTGTTAAACAACCGTATTTAGGTATAAGATCGTGCAAATAAAAGCAACATCTACGCCTTGCCCTGGTTAACCATACCAGGTCGAGCTGCGTGGTTAGATCTACGAGAAATCCTTCCCTACTTTGTATAGTCGCTTAAGACGTTGCGCTCAGAAGCTTCCTCTTAATGACTATACAAACACGTTTCATTGAAGTTATTCTAACATGAATCAGTGCTTACTAGCATCCTCACCAAATCTCAGCAGATATAGTGCTATCATTTAAAAGTCGTTTACCAAGAAAAATAATTATGCTAGCCAATCCATAGGGTAATTCATGCATACCTTCCTTCCTAACTATACACACAACTGTTTGCATAGGCTGCCCTCAGCCTGTTTGAATGAATTATTAATATTAATTTTTTTTTGCATATATGGCAACTTTTATTCTCAGTATTTATTTATATCACGCAGTAACCTTTGGAGGATGATGGAGAATAAGTGAAAACTGAGTCCAGCCATGGCCGGCTACTGGCTAACCCATACACCACTGTAAACTGTCATGTCTGTTCGTCAATTGCTTCTTAAATATATAACAATTATATAACACCTCGTAGCACATTCTTTGTGTAATTTGGCAATTCTTTGAATCAAGCATGTCTTTTGATTTCCTTGTCATACTCGGCTTTACAGCCAATGTCATGGATATTAATTAAACACATATCAGTAGTTCCCTTTAATTAGGCTCTGCCATGCTTAATTACTTAAAATACAGCTTAATGCCTATCGACTGCACAAGGGTCATTAAGGCAAATAAGACTCTTGCTAAAATTTAGACCCAGGACGGGGAAGGTCTGTGCCTTCCACTTCGTCCCTTGTCTGCCATACTGCAGGTGGGACAGGTTGCTGAGGATTAATTTACATTTTCCCTGTAATTAGGGAAGGCGAAGGTGACACAGCTGCCGTAACAAACATTGCAGCAAATGTGAATATTGTTGTGCATTATCGTGAGTGTGGTGTGAGTATGGCTTGTATGAGGTTCTGCTCTGGTGACAGTTGTTGCACAAAGCAAGAATGAATCACAGTATTAAGTGACACGTTAACTTATTATATGCTTCTAAATAATAAAATTAAAATCCATTCCTCTAGCCCACCTCCACTCCTACCCTATTTACCTCCCCCTCCCCTCACTAACCAATAACCCTCCTCACCCTCCCTGGTCTCCCATTCCACGCCAAGAGTAAATGCTTCGGACGTGGGTTCATATTCCCGTGGTTCACAACTCTCGGAGATGAGGATTGACAACGCTGACTGTAGCAGGTGGAAGTGTGGGAGGCTGCACATATTTAAAACTGTGTGGAATGGAAATGTCCCGGAATTGAACCAGCGGCCCTGTAGTTTAAGTGCCAGTTTCTTGGATCTTGTATTGTTTAGTCTTTGGGATTTTTTTTTTCAAATGAACTTTAGATATCGAGAAAACCTGTGAAAAAACAAGTAGATATAGAAAATATTAAACCTTTATTCAATAATGTTCCTTATTGCAGTAAAGTATTTAAAATTAAATTAAGATAAACGCGATAATTATTGCAACTTCTCAACGAATGGATTATACAGTAAATTACGACTCATATCAGTTTCAAACAAATCGAATATTAACTTTTTTATATCTCAGTGTATTGAAAATGGGATAATCATTCTCACTGTCACTGACAACGTTATTTTACCTGGCTGGGCAGAACCTTTGTAAAGTAACTCGAACAGACATCTCTAGGTCTCCATGACAACTGCACACAATAGTGCATGTAATAAGAACTCCACAACAACCGCATATGTTGTTGGAACATGACTGGGAAGACCTACATAAACATTTTATCATATGGAAAACAACTGATGGAGCTAATTGTGTATCAGACAAGATTCCAACTGGAAATACAGCTTTTTCTGTTTCATCCTTTGTCCATCCAAACTTCAAAGGATCTAATTCTAGAGGTATGACATTGAAGCATTCAGTCATAATATTGCTGTAAATGGACACGCTTGACATTCTCCTGGAAAGACTTGCTTGCTGCTGGAAGGGAAGACAACATTTTTTATGACATGATCTGTCTTTTATGTACTATACATGATTTGTATATACTATACACACCAACATTTTAGTGTTATTATGTCCATACATCTGTTATATAAGGATTTATATCGCTTAAATAGTTTAACCTGTAACCAACCTTCATTTATTGACAGACTTTCCTTTCCCTATGTGAAACAGCGTCACAATCAGAGATAGTATGGGCACCAACCAGGATTGACTCTGTTGTGCTGCAGTTTGCCCTGTATTTATGATCCATTGGTCTCCACTTGTGGCTTCCATTGTCTGGTGAGATTGGTTTTCTTTTATTTAAGTCATTTCAACAAATGTCTATGTTATTAGGTAGAACACGAAAACAAGGGTCTTATCACCAGGTAGAACACTAAAACTAGGGTCTCTTATCACCTGTAGAACACTAGAACAAAGATCTCTTATCTTCAGGTTGAACACTAGAACACGGGTCTCTTATCGTGAGATAGAAGAATAGAACATGGGTCTCTTATCATGAGGTAGAACACGGGTCTCTTTTCTTCAGGTTGAACACTAGAACACGGGTCTTTTATCATGAGGAAGAACACTAGAAAACGATTTTTTTATCATTAGCAAGAACACTAGAACACGAGCGTGTTATCACCAGATAGAACACTAGAACACGGATCTCTTATCACCAGGTAGAACACTAGAACACAGGTCTCTTATCTCCAGGTAGAACACTAGAACACGGGTGTCTTATTACCAAGTAGAACACACGGGTCTCATATCACCATAAGGAACACTTGAACATGAGCGTGTTATCACCAGGTAGAACACTAGAACACGACTCTCTTATTTCCAGGTAGAACACTAGACAACGGGTTTCTTATCATCAGGTAAAACACTAGATCACGGGTCTCTTAACCTACCTTATGGTTGCAGGTAGTAGGCAGCTACCAAACAGGTAGGTACTACCGCCTGGGAAGATATTGGAAGAATAATGTCTTGTTTAGTGGTAGACCCTGCTAACATATGGCATCACAAAAATTGTGACCAAGTCACAGGTTGCTGACTTGACTTTTACACACAATTGCAGGGTTTCAATTGTTTCTCTTACTTTAACAACACAACGTACATATATCGTTTCTCACTCTTGTTTTTTTTATTATTATTATATTATATTATATTATATTTTTATTTAATATTTTATATTTGTTTTATTCATTTTTATTAAATTTATGAATTATTATTATTATTACTATTATTATTATTATTATTATTATTATTATTATTATTATTATTATTATTATTATTATTATTATTATTATTATTATTATTATTATTATTATTATTATTATTATTATTATTATTATTATTATTATTATTATTATTATTATTATTATTATTATTATTATTATTTCGGTCCCTGATGTGGGTCATTGACTTGTGCCCTGATGGTCTAATCCCCGTTAAAAAAGAACACGGGTCTCTTGTGTTATGATTACTTCCCTCTTATATATTGTACTTAAGGCCTTCAAAGCGTTGGAATGTCACTTAATACTTTTAAGTTTCACTCCACAAACAACCAAAATTCCAGCACTGGGACAGTGACCTAACACGAATGCACAAAGCTCCCATAGAATCTCTGCACTAATGACCATATATATTTTTAGACATAGGTCACTAAAAGGTATATTGCTATGCTAAAATAATTTGTGAAAAGTGGTCCGGCGATATTGAAGCAAAGCTTAACTAAAAATAAACATGATTATCACTTATCTTACATATTTACATGTATTATGCACAAGAACACCAAAATGAAATAACACTCTTATACAAACACTCCTGTCCAAGAAAGAATACAAATACAAAAAGGAATTAACACTAAGTAACAAACACTCCTACCTGAGAATACTTACTGTAGGGCAAAATTCTATATTAACCTATCAAATACCAGTCTTACCGCACACACACCAACAACCAGAACCGCCACATACAAAGGATCACCCGAAAACCCCCCGGTGCACTTCAGATAGGAGCAAGAAGGCAGTGGAAGGGAAGAGCCCGGAGCGTCTGCTCCGAGTGAGAGCTGTGAGTAGAGAGAGCCTGTCCAGACCAGACGTTCCACGTCCCCCCGGTATGAACCTCAAAACTAAAGTACATCGATATGCCCAGCATTCCCAACACGTATCCTTACAATCATTAATATCATCCTAAATATAACATCATACTATATCACCCAATATAAGAGAGCATATAACAATAAAATAATACACAGATCAAGATATGAAATAATAAAATAATATTTACAATAATATTGTGTAAACATAGTAAATCATGTTACTTATGTTACCAAATAAAGACGGTTTCTAACACTTGTCACCTGACGTGTGACCTAGTGTGTCTTAATAATGTTTGCTGCTTCACTAACGTTTTCTGTATCTAAGTGGTGCTTCTACGTTTTACCTAAAGATGTGCGTCAGTTGGTCTAGTTGCAACAAGTCAATTATTCAGGTGTATATCTGATGCACTTCTAAGTATGCCTTAGCATTTTTTAACCATTGTTTGTGTTTTGTTTGCTACATTGATCAAAATAACACTTCTTGGTGATATAACAGTTGTTTGTTTAGTTTATGGAGATGTTGGTTTTCCTTTGATGTGGCCTTATTGGTGACTGTATATTGCTCAAAATATCTGTCAAATTGATATAATTATTTTCAAGTTCTTAACAATGTACCTACGAAACTCACAGAAAGTATTTAACCATTCAATTAGTACGCTAATTAATGACCTATACAAAGGCACATAGGTGTGATAGTTTTCCTGTGTACACTGATTTAGATGTAAAGACTAGCATATGACCTGAATCAAACACCTGAGGATAACTGTTCTAGAATATATCAGATTTATTTAACTTATATAATTATCACTAAGTATGGTGATCAAGTTCATTGTCTTCAGTTTTAGTACGAATTTAGTCTGAGAATTGTAAAACCCATTAGGAAGATTGTCTGAAATTTTACACTTGTGTACAATAGGCAGAAAATGTTCTCGAGCCTCATGACCATTCTATTATACCTGTTGGGTACATGACCATACCTCATACTGTTTGCTCTATCAATAAATCTGACCAAATTCCATTCCATTCTCCAGGAATATGTCGCATAACATATTCACGTTAAAGAAATTTTTTTGATAAAGTTAAGGCCGCTTTGTTATTTTTATCACGTATATTGCTCCATATATAAAGTATTTCCAGTGTCCAGTTGTCTTATAATAACCTTTCACAACTAACTGTTTACCAACATATGTCATTTTAACATGACATTAGTTTCATCAGGAAAGAAAAAAATATTGCACATTATGCAGATGCGCATGAAACACAGTTTTCTTAGAAATTGGCCTATAACTACATTGTCTTAGCGCTGTGCGTACGTTAGTTTGTATGACTGCCAATTCACATATCCCTTCTGCAGCAGGAATAAACGCGAATACATAGGATGGACATACGTGTAAATGTAAATATGACGATTTACACCATGATAATACCCTAGGATCATCCAATGCTAGCAAGGTATATTCTTCATCTATTAGCAGAAGTTCTTTTGATCTATCCAGGGTATACAGTGTGTCATTAACATACTAAGGGAAGGGTTCCAAATGCCATGCATTAAATTTATGTTGCCCTAGCATAGGTATGTGGATACGAATAACATTGTGCGTGAGAGTTGACTCCAACAGAAGGTAATAATATACTACCTCATGATCTGTGAAAATTGGAGTTAAATGAGAGGTCAACTTGGCTATCTGTAATGCTTCAAGAAGAGTCTTAACAGGCACAAGCTTTGCATCCACTCGTCCTAACCCTGCATCCACGATGCTTGCAATTAGTTTATATTTATTAGTAATTATATCTTGAACAGAATCTTCCGCTGCATGCAAATGTTCAGCGGTCTCCTAGTTTAGCTACATCCTCGGCAGTCGCTGTGCCAAATAGAGTGCTTTGTATAAGACCCACAAAATTAACAATCCTCGCTTTCCTCGTGTTTGGGAACGCACTTTCTTTGCAAGATCATTCTGAGACGCTGGAATAGTGTTTCCAACAGCAACGAGAATCTTTTGAGACGAAGCAGCTGAAGCTCAGCAGTTTGAGAAACCCTCGTTGAAATGTTTGGGGTTGTACGAAGATCATCAAGGACAGTCAAAGCTGTCTGCAGTTGAGCGTCAATGGTTTCCATCTGGCGCGGAAGCTTGAGCAGTCCGTGCAACTCATATTTTATGTTCACTTCGTCCTCAACAATGAGTACGCGTCCAAGGGGTGCAACAAGCGCACCTGGCTTAAAGACATCTGTGGACATATCCGTCAACACAATGGTGCCACAAAGAAGTAGAAGCAGCACACTGATGATCCAAGCCATTCTGTAATGTATTTTTATATTTGTTTGCAGAACGAAGTTTCAAACGATACTCATTAGGCACACTCTGCTTGTGTACTGTTTGAAAAGATGTGTCTTTGACATCATTAACATCTGTGGGTAGTAAATCCTTATGGCCCTTTTTAAGACGATCCGCATGCACTACATCTGCAGTCTGTGCATTAGACTTCCAAATTTTAAACTTGTTGCCTTAAAAATCATTTCAGCGCGTGACGCTGCGAAATGTTTTCGTACTTGGCCATGAATATCTGTAAAAACGCTCATCTGTTTTGTCGCGAAATCTTCCATATTATAAAGAGGGCATGGCTTGTCAGTAAGTACATCATAAGGCAGACGTTTGTCTATGCCATAAACAATATAGTAGGGTGATTTGCCGGTAGAGCTATTAATCGACCCATTAATAGATGCTGCAACCTGTGGTAACCAATCCTCCCATGTGTATTGCATATCACACACATTCGGGCGAAGTATCTCTAGGATCATGCGATTGGCTCTCTCGACAAGTCCATTAGCCTGCGGATGATAGGCTGTAACAAAACTTTGTTGTATTCCATATTGTACACAAATTTGTGCTACTAGCGGATTCTTGAACTCTAATCCATTGTCGGAGAGAAGAACCTTGGGCGTAGTAAAAGGTCATATAAGATATCACTAAGGCATAGCCCAAAGATTCTACTGTTTTATCCTTCAGTGGGACTAAAATCACAAATCTAGAAAAAATTATCCACACACACTAGAACGTACGAGGATCCCTGATGACTCCTCAGATGTTGTAACAAGTCTATCGCGACTGTCAAACGGACGTTCTGGTGTAGAATATTGTAGAATTGGAACCGGTGACCTTGTAGCACCCTTATGTTGAGCACATGACAAATTCTATGTCCTTCATAGTTTTCAACAACCAAAAAAAAATTCTAATTTCCGCAAGGCATTTGCCACGTCCGTGGTGACCTGCTTGAGGAACATCGTGGGACAACGTTATAATCGTTTCACACAATGTGTCAGGTACGACTATGAGTGTAACTATACCCACAGACGTCTTCTTGGATCGATGGAGTATGTTATGTCGTAATTCAAACTGACTGAGCGGGAAAATCAATTTAGGCAGCTTAACTTCCTCTCCCGACTCTAAAGCAAAAATGACTGTAGACCACAAAGGATCGCGTCGTTGTTCATCCTCTAATTGTGAAAGAGTGAATGTAGATACAGGCATCACTGGTGCAATATTTCTAGACAAAGCGTCGGCGACCACATTCGCGGTAAATACCTAAACTCGGGATAAAATTCTTGAATTGTTAGATACCAGCGTCTTAATCTGCCTGATAGATTTCTGCCATGGAACAGTTCTGTTACTGCCGCATGATCCGTAAAAACAGTTATTTTATAACCAAAGATGATGTCTTTAAACTTTTGCTGCACCCAAAAAATAGCTAACGTCTCTAAATGCGTTACTGAATAACGTGTTTCGGCATCATTAAGTTACCAGAAGCGTCGGTACACAGAATGAAATATTGAGAGTAATCAGGAAACGCTAAAACAGGGGCATTGGTAAGTGCTGTCTTCAATGCAACAAAACTATTTTAGTGTTCAGCATTCCATACAAAAATTGCATCTTTCTTCAGTAACTTAGTTAAGGGTGACGCTAATGTCGCATTGTTCTTAATAAAAGAACGCTAATATCCAGATAAACCAAGAAAACTACGCACCTTATCAACCGACGTAGGACGTGGAAACTGAGCTACAGCTTTATCTTTATCATCAACTGTATGAATCCCGTCACCGTGAAGTATATGGCTAAGGAAATGGAGAATTTTAAAAACTCACATTTAGAAAGTTTAATTTTAAGACCTACTGTGGAAAGTTTTTGTAACACTTCACGCAGTGTGACAAGATGGGTATCGACATCCTTACTGACTACTATGAAATCATCCAAGTAAGCACAGACTGTGGTACCTATCAGTCCGGCAAACAGGGTGTTGAGCATCCTCTGAAACGTCAGTGGGGCATATATGAGACCAAAAGACATTCGCAGAAATTCAAAATGGCCCAAAGGAGTAGTAAAAGCAGTAACCTCTCTGGATTTCTCATCGAGTGGTATTCGCCTATACCCGCTAATCAAATCTAAATTGCTAAACACAGTGTTATCCTTGCCCAAGGACTGTAAAATATCACTCAAAACAGGCATAGGGTACCTATCTGGAATGGTATTTTCATTGACGCTCCTAAAGTCAATAACTGGGCGCCAACCGCCATCCTTCTTTGGGACCAAGAACAAAGGGCTATTGAAAGGAGATTTAGAATGTGTGATAACCTTCTCATCCAACATATCCTGAACCATATCCTGAACTACCGCGTGCTGGCTATGTGGTAGTCGGTAAACTGGTATGTAGATTGGCTTCGTGCCCTCTTTTAAGGATATGTAATGTGATGTTAAATCTGTGTGCCCCAACTGTTCCCCTGGCAAAGCTACAATGTTTCAGTAGTCGGCAAGCAGTTCTAAGAGTCCTGCCTTGCCTTGAGGATGATCAATCACCTTAACATGTGGTGATATTTGATCTACCTTCTCCTGCCTAGTTTGTTGAGATTGAGAAAAAATACTACCAATTGGGAATTGCGTAGACTGTGATACAACATTGTTATGATAAACTAGAAAATCAAACAAATAACATCCTTCTTTCAATATTCTAAGAGCGTCTGTTCTGTTAAGAACTAGAACGTCTGTTAAGCCACCAGGTCTAATCGTGCTCAATATCGATTCGCACGATAAACCCTTAACATTGCATGTTTCCGGTAGACATACTACATCAGTCCCCGTGTACACGTCAGGTAAAACTACAGTGGCCATGATGATTTCCTCATTCTGATAGTGGAGAGTACCCGTTAATACTGCAGGTACAATCTTCCGACTTTTGCTGCTATAATAACGCTGGGAAAGTGATTGTGTGAGGTCTTGAGTTCGCTTAGACTCGTTATCCGCCTTCCTCCTAATGGGAATGGTGGAAAACACTTTCAACCTTGCGGAGAGCAACGGTGCAGAATTACACATAGCGCTGTAGGAAACACCTTTAAACGTAATCGTATTATTACGTGGACGAACATCTATAAAATTCGTTTAAGTGTCGGCAGACCTATCAACCCGTCAGCTGGCAAATTAAATTGCTGAACGACATAAAAATCTGCATAAAAGGGAATACCCCGTCTAGAGAATCGCAGTGGTATAGTCACCTTTCCTGCAATGTTCAGCTGCTCCCGGAAACTCCTTCGAGATTGGCGTCAGTAGGTCTCAATGAAAAATCTCGGTGAGGGAATCTACGTTGCAACTCTTGATAGGATGCCAAACCTAATACATTTGCGCATGCACCCGTATCAATATCCAGAACCAATATGATAGACCCAACTCTCGCCGAAATGGAAAACACTTCCGCTTTGTTGAGCGCCGCTATTAAAGAGACTGCCACAGAAGTGCTGTTGGGCGTTGGTACTGATTTACCTATCCTTCCTCGCCCTTGGACTAGCGCTGGTCTTCCCCCCGAATTCTTATAATGATAACGAAGTGCTCTACGCTGCTGTGTTATCTAGGGTGTTCCAGCTTCTATGTTCCTAGCTCGTTGCATCATAGCACACACATCCGTGTTGTGAGAGGCAGACTGATGAAACTCACACCACATATCAGCTTTATGGCCTGTCATAGACGTAGTTTTTGCCGCCACTGAAGATGTTTTGGGTGAGCCATGTCTTTGCCGCGGGCCGGAGGGGGGATGTCTCTTTTCCTTATTCTTGACACCACCACCCAGGAGTTGGTAAAAATCATCCACTGTATGACCTTTCTTCTTACATTGGTACATACTAAAGCTTATCGAGGTTCGTTACCTGGGTTGTTAGGAACTCGTTGTTGCATTGGTGTTACAGGTGTGGGTGTCCTAGGTGGTGAAGTACGAGCGGACTTGGGAGCAAGTTTATTTGCGTAATCTATGATCAAATTAGTAGGTACATACTCAATTTCCTGTGCACGACAATATATAGGGTCGCAAACAGCCACCAAAAAACTAATCAGTTCAACCAAGTTCTCAACATTTTCCTGAGACATCTTGCCGTCATCATCATATCTAGGCGATCCACCAAAATTAGCACGCATGTCCTGCTTGACATCACCAGCAATGGCGACACCCTTCATCGGAGTTTCTGCACGCACCACAGGTGTCAAACGATCAAGCCACTTAAACTACCAATGTAAATGTCCTAGCTGGGAACCAGACTCAAAAATACCAATTAGAGCCCTTCTGAAATATTCATACCTCAGGTCAGCCAAGCCGCTGGTGTCCTGATGGTCACTCGCAAAACTATCTTGCGGGATATGAGAGCGAACAAACGACTTATTCGCCTGATCTGTAGTAATCTTAACATTTCTCATGGTGTACTCACATGCTCTTAGAAATGTAGTTACCCTGTACCCATCTTCCCCCTTAAAATCACGGACCTGGTCACCACGCGGTATCACGTGAAAAACGTTATCGGGGTTAGTAGACATGTCAGTGTTAGAAGCAGCCATGCTATTTCACTTACTCCTAACTGAGGGATCTTTTAATGGGGGAGGTAATACTTGTTACCTGACCGTAGGGCTCGACGGTTTAAATCGTCAAATGATTGGTCTATATTCTATAATATTTTCACTACTCCGGACAAAAAATCGAGCTTTGTTTGCACCCGTGTTTCGTGCCCATCCACTGAATCTATCTCTTCAGTAGTGACTTTAACCTCATATGCAATATCTGAATCGCTAATATAATGCTCCGCCAAATCAGCACTGTCCCAGACGTAGACTTCGAAAAACGGTCCATTAATAAGGAAACGGATCACATCAAAAGTTACATCATAAAAATACAATTATTCTTGCCTCTCATTTACAGTAAATACGTTACCTGTAAAATGAAGAAATAATCACAAAAGAACAAGAGAAACTTAACACTGGACTTTAATTACGCCAGTATCTCCAGTATATATATTCATATGAATAGTAAGCAAGACACTTATTATAATTGATATAACCTACACGATGTCTATCTGAGAGAATTTATGTCGTTGAATATGTTAATGTGGATATATATTTATAATGTATACCTAGATCCCTATTACGGAGGTCTCAGTCGGTCTCAGTCGTCGCAGAAACGGATGCCGACAGACACAGCCGTCCCTCCCACTGGCACAGCTGATTCAAGGTCGAGCTGAGTGGGTCAATGGCCGTGGCACTATCAGGTGCTTATCTTCGTTGCGTAGCAACTGAATGATGCTTCAAGATGGCGACGGGCGAGTCCACTTCAACTCCGGGGAGTCCACTGCCCACCAAAATTGCTGACTACTGGTCATGAGGTCGCTGGATACGTCCACCACTGACGAGATGCCGCTCCTTCTGTGTGTCAAACCTTCGGTAGGCCTGTATATATAGGACTTGCTGAGGACACACGGGGAGTAAACAATCTGCAGTCAAGAACAGCCAAAACACTATGTTTAAGCAATGGTGTAAGGTCCACACTTTGCAAAACCTCGAAGCTCGTAGGTATGTGGCATCACTGTAAGATCTGCGCACAGGATGCTGAACGCTGACCTCGTGAATTCCTTGCTGTCAGGCCTTGTTGCCAGACAGGGATGTTGCCAACTTTCCATAAGATAGTAAGTCATCAATAACTCAGAATTGGTTATTGAAAAAAAAATTGTACATCTCCTTGGATGACAAAATAAAAATCATTCAACTTATAACGTCTCACTACGGAATATAATAATACACTGTGGAATAATATAACACGTCACTGTTTTTTTCTGATTTCGTAAAACTCTTATGACTTGTTATGTAGAATGTGTATATAGACCGGAATGTCGTTATCCGTTCCCACTTTGCTGCCACCTTATGTTCTGGCCCTTTAACAATTGATTCCTTCTGGGTTAATGAGGCTGAAACATGCATGTTATATAGGGTTTTAGTAGCCAAACCCAATTGTCTGTTATGTATTTATTGAGGAACTATTTCACATTCAGTTCTAAGTGTATATCACCATAACTTAATCACTGTAGCTATGAGTGTTAAGATGTGGACGGAGGCTATGTTAAATAGCTCTGCTAAGTAAGTCCTGTCGATGAGCAGTGAGTGATAATGAGTAAGGATCCATCGAGGGAGAACGGAAATATATCCGACGTCCTCCCTCAAGGGAAGACGGAACCATCCACGATGGCTCTCAATAACGTCTTCCTCTAGTCAAGGATATCAAACTACTGCCCGCATTAGGTGGCCAGAGAGCCGGATACTTAGTGCCTTAGCTCAGCACTAAGTGACGCGACTTCCCATGGGTACACCTTAACACGTGCTCTGAACATGCTACCTCATAGCTAGTGGAAAGTTACAGAGGGTGATAGAGTATATAAATCAAATGCAATTAACCCATTTATATGATACTTCTGCCTATAAGACAGGGGCTATTACACTGGAGACTGACGCATCCAAGATGCATGGCCCCGGGTTCGTCTTGTGGCAGCAGCATGGGGAGGAATGGAGGCTCACACAATACCTGTCAAGATTTCTCATTGGCGCAGAATCATGTTATGCAGTTGTGGAGCTGGAGTTGGCGGCTGTACTGTGGGACGTCCCGAAGTGTGACACCTACCTCACTCTGTTAACTTCGACTTGGTTGTGGATCATCGTCATCTGGTGCCTATACTCAACAGGAAGCTCCTTAGGGAGATCGAGAATCCAAGGCTGCTGCATATGCGTGAGAAGCTCTGTATCTACAGCTTCACAGCCCATTGGCAAAAGGGTAAGTTTCATTGCATTCCTGATGCTCTCTCTCGTGCTCCAATCCAGGATCTATCCGAGGAGGACGACGTCCTGGGGCAGGAAGATGAGGACCCTCTGCACGCTGTCGTAATGGCTGCGCTCAGTGCAGTCTGTGAGGAGGGCACCCGACTGGCGCCGTTACAAGACCAGACGCTAGTTAAGGTGCGTGCTGCTGCCGCCTGGGATGCAGAGTACACCGCCTTGTGTGATGTCATCATGAGAGGATTCCCAGAGCACCATCAGGATTTGGAACATGAGTTATGACCTTACTGGGGCGTTCGTAGCATGCTCGCTGTGGACCATAGCCTCATTGTGTATGGTTCACGACCATACGTGAGACACTGGAGAGGCTGCATGACGGGCACCAGGGAGTGGATAGGAAGAAAAGACGTGCTCAGCAGACTGTATACTGGCCAAAGATCGACCACGACATAGAAAACGCAGTTTCATCCTGTTCCCTGTGCCCACCTCTCTTGCCTAGCAATCAGAATGAACTGTTATGGCAAGATTACGATTCCCCAAGTCGTGTGTTTGAATCAGTGTCTGCAGATTACTTCCAACTGGCCAGCCGTACCTTCCTCGTCTACGTAGACCGCCTGTCTGGTTGGCCGTAAATATCTTCCTGCCTCAGAACAGCGTTTGCAGTCCATTTGGTCTGTGTCCTGCGTTCTGTATTTGCAGATACTGGCGTGCCTGTTGCCATGAGGACAGATGGAGATCCGCAGTTCACCTTGTCGACTCTTCGCCGTTTCCTGGCTCGGTGGGGGAGTGGAACACGGGATCACGTCCCCATACAATCCACGCACCAATGGGCATGCAGAAGTGGCTGTTAAGGTCGTGAAAAAGTTAATCTGCACTACTACAAGGAATGGCAGATTGAACGAGGATGACTTTATACGTGGGCTACAGGAATTGAGGAATACCCCGCGTGCAGACGAGAGGTCACCTACCCAGGTCTTGTTTGGACATCCGCTACGATCATCTGTCCCTGCACATCATCGAGCATTCGCGGCGGAGTGGCAACGTGCGGCAAACTAATGTGACAGTGAAGCTGTACATCTGCGTCGACAGGCCAAGGAGTGACACGATGCTTCAGCTCGACCACTCCCCAAACTGCGGCTCAGGTCATATATGGATGTTCAGGACCACACCTCAGGACGGTGGGAACGGTTGGGTGTCATTGTCGGCATCAGATCCAGGCGAGACTATCTGGTGAAGATGGGCAGTGGCCGCACCCTGTGGAGGAATCACAGGTTTCTCCGCCCTCATCGTTCCATGATGCCAGTGGGTGTCACTGCTTCCAGACAGCCACCCGCAGAGGCTGAGCATCCATCATCTGGTGCCGGCCAACACCGCGCTACTGCGACAGTGCGTCCTGGCAGTCCCGGTTACCTGTGTCAACCCCCATCCCACGCCGCTCTGGACGACAGCGACGGGACTCTAAGACGTACAGTGACGAGGGATCTTCAGACGGCAGAGATTCGTACGTCACCCCTGACGTCTTGCGGGGAGGAGTGTGATGTCTGCTAGGTATACGTGCGTGTGTGTGTGTGTGTGTATCAGTGTTGTTCCAGTACGAGTGCTGCCCTTTTGTGGTCTGCGTGCGAATCAGTTGTGAATGAGATAGTCTCATGCTTCATTGTACTATAGTGAATGAGACAGTTTCTATTCCTTATATGTATTGCCGTTACCTGCACAAGTTCCTCAACAAAGCAATTCTTCAAGTACGGAATAAGTAATCTCTGTGGGGTCCAGATGGTCAAGAAAGATGTCACTCAGATACTGACCAACACATTCTCACCTGCTGGAACTCTTATAGGGTAGATCTGAGTTACAATCAAAGGGCCAAGTCATAAAGAATAATAGTGAGAGTAGCAAAAGGAGTGTGGGGTGTTAATGATGCGATGGACCGGACAAAGTGAGGTACTGGACCACCGCCTAGATTATAAGAGTAAATATTTAGAATCTCTTAGTACTTAAAGAATTCTCATCACCGACTGTCTTGTTGACTTTTACTTTACCTGGCAAATGAACGTCTCGTAAAATGCACCATATACATGAACAGAAAACCTTGCAGATTTATATATTAATATAAATATTATCTATAAAAATACATACTCAGGAAGATGTATTTGTGTGTTGAAAGGATTCAGAGAACTATGAATTTATAAGATCCGGATAACACTACGATTATTCTATAACTAATGAAATATTTGCGATGATTCAGAAAATCAACCATTTTTATGTAGACACGGCAGGAATACAAACACTATATACATTAACAGTTAGGTAGAGAAATAATATAAACATAATTTTGTACAGTACAAGTATACTTTATACATACAGAGTATATGTACAAAATCAATAAGTTGATTCGACCAAGAAAAACCATTAAAGCTATCGTGTCGCACAATTGTCTATTCCTTTGTGAGTCACTGACCCACATCGAGGCCTGGGGGGCGAAAAGGTAATAATAATCATAATAGTAATAATAATAATAATAATAATAATAACACTGTAATAATAATAATAGTAATAATAATAATAATAAAAAGACTGTAATATAATAATAATGATAATAAAGAACCATAAAGAAATACAAAAAGAAAAAAAGAAAAATTGAGAAACAACATATGTACTGTATGTTGTGTTGTGAATAGTTAGAGAGACAATTGAAACCCTGCAATTGGCAGGCAGAACATGTAGCAACAGAAGGCAAATCGACTTACAATATATAAATCAAATCTCCAGTAAAATCCACCTAACTTTTCAAATGAACTTTTTGCAAGAGATAAACAATTAAAGGAAAGGTAACACCTGTCTTTTGAACATGACGAGACCTTTCAAGTTCACTGCAAGCGTAAAAACCCACAGTAAAGATCGGCGTGTCTCCTGAAGAAACCGACGACACAGCTGGTGTACAACTGACATGGTCACCAATTATGAAATGTCTCGTGATCACATGTGAATCTGGAGGTGTAGGTGTTATGTTACATGATCACCTGTGACTGTGGAGGTGTAGATGTTATGTTACATGGTCACCAGTGACTCTGGAGGTGTAGATGTTATGTTACATGGTCACATGTGACTCTGGAGGTGCACGTGTTATGTTACATGGTCACCTGTGACATTGGAGGTGTAGATGTTATGTTACATGGTCACCTGTGACTCTGGAGGTGTAGATGTTATGTTACATTGTCATATGTGACTCTGGTGGTGCAGGTGTTATGTTACATGGTCACCTGTGACTTTGGAGGTGTAGGTGTTATGTTACATGGTCACCTGTGACTCTGGAGGTGTAGATGTTATGTTACATGGTCACCTGTGACTCTGGAGGTGTAGGTATTATGTTACCTGGTCACCTGTGACTCTGGAGGTGTAGATGTTATGTTACATGGTCACCTGTGACTCTAGAGTTGTAGATGTTATGTTACATGGTCACCTGTGACTCTGGAGGTGTAGATGTTATGTTACATGGTCACATGTGACTCTGGAAGTGTAGATGTTATGTTACATGGTCACCTGTGAATCTTGAAATGTAGATGTTATGTTACATGGTCACATGTGACTCTGGAGGTGTAGATGTTATTTTACATGGTCACCTGTGACTCTGGAAGTGTAGATGTTATGTTACATGGTCACATGTGACTCTAGAGGTACAGGTGTTATGTTACATGGTCACCTGTGACTTTGGAGGTGTAGATGTTATGTTACATGGTCACATGTGACTCTGGAGGTGCAGGTGTTATGTTACATGGTCACCTGTGACTCTGGAGGTGTAGATGTTATGTTACATGGTCACCTGTGACTCTGGAGTAGTAGATGCTATGTTACATGGTCACCTGTGACTCTGGAGTAGTAGATGCTATGTTACATGGTCACCTGTGACTCTGGAGGTGTTGATGTTATGTTACATGGTCACCTGTGACTCTGGAGGTGTATGTGTTATGTTATATGGTCACCTGTGACGCCCGGAGGTGTAATGTAGATGTTATGTTACATGGTCACCTGTGACTTTGGAGGTGTAGATGTTATGTTACATGGTCACCTGTGACTCTGGAGGTGTAGATGTTATGTTACATTGTAAAATGTGACTCTGGTGGTGCACGTGTTATGTTACATGGTCACCTGTGACTTTGGAGGTGTAGGTGTTATGTTACATGGTCACCTGTGACTCTGGAGGTGTAGATGTTATGTTACATGGTCACCTGTGACTCTGGAGGTGTAGGTGTTATGTTACATGGTCACATGTGACTCTGGAGGTGTAGATGTTATGTTACATGGTCACCTGTGACTCTGGAGTTGTAGATGTTATGTTACATGGTCACCTGTGACTCTGGAGGTGTAGATGTTATGTTACATGGTCACATGTGACTCTGGAAGTGTAGATGTTATGTTACATGGTCACCTGTGAATCTGGAAATGTAGAGGTTATATTACATGGTCACATGTGACTCAGGAGGTGTAGATGTTCTGTTACATGGGCACATACGATTCTGGAGGTGTACCTGTAGATGTTATGTTACATGGTCACCTGTGACTCTGGAGGTGCACATGTGACTCTGGAGGTGTACCTGTATATGTTATGTTACATGGTCACTTGTGACTCTGAAGGTGTACCTGTAGATGTTATGTTACATGGTCACCTGCGACTCTGGAGGTGTAGATGTTATGTTACATTTTCACCTGTGACTCTAGAGGTGTAGATGCTATGTTACATGGTCACATGTGACTCTGGAGGTGTGTATGTCATGTTCCATGGTCACCTGTGACTCTGGAAGTGTAGATGTTATGTTACATGGTCACCTGTGACTGTGGAGGTGTAGATGTTATGTTACATGGTCACCTGTGACTCTGGAGGTGTTGATGTTATGTTTCATGGTCACCTGTGAATCTGGAAGTGTATATGTTATGTTACATGGCCACCTGTGACTCTGGAAGTGTCGATGTTATTGAAATGATTGTTTATCAGACCGCAGCATACAGCCCAGATATGAACAACACATATATCAGTGACTGGAAACGCAGGTGTGTACACCCTCGTAAGTTGACCCACCCTTCGTAATTAAAGTGCGATTAAGTCCTGACCCAGCAGAGGTCATGGTCACAAATGGAACCAGAGTTCTCAAGCCCATGTGATCATGACCGTGTTAACTCAAGAAACTACCCTCCATCCTGCACCACACAGCTGTCTCAACACACCCAGATAAGTGTTAATTAGTGACGTCATCTGCCGGCCTGTGACCTCCAATATAAGGTGCCGACAGCTCCTTCCCAAGTCAGACAGAAACAAACAGGGAGATACAGAAGCAGACAGGAGTCACGCTCTTCACTAGTCGAGGTCGGGAGGGAGACTTCCCTCCCCAGCAGAGTCCCCAGCTAGCAGAGTATCTCACAGGAGGCAGAGTCCAGCAGCACCTGCAGACATTCCCCAGCCGCTGGCCCTCCCTTAGGTCACACGTGAGTCATTGTCAAAGCGATCACTAGGGTGAGTTACTTATGGTGGCAAGTGTGTATCCATTTCATGGTTGTGTCCGAGAGTCATTGTCTAGTAACGTCACTATATTGATCTATTAATGTGTCCATGCCATTGAGTTTACTAATAAATAGCTGTACTTAGAGTTTTTGTTTAGAAAATTTCCCCTACGAATATAATACCAATTTTACATAGTTAATTGGCTACGTTACCAAACTTTTTCACTTTACATCTTACAACTAATATTTCTTATTATACTTGTAACTCTTGCTTTATCTTCTACTAACGAGTTCACCTTCATTATACTGGTGGCAGCATACTTAAGGTAAACCCACGCCCTCCTTCTCAACTTTAGTAAATGTTTCTGATCGTGAAATGTGCGAATTGCCACAAGCATAAATCCCCAGATATGTTCAGTGTTAAATATAATTTGTCAGTGTCCCCTGCAATTTGTAACGTTCTCAGTATCCCTACTGCACTCTAGTCAGTACTAAATGTACCCTTTGTGTTTCAGTGACGGAAGCTGCACCTATACTAACTGTTCTAACCTAACATGTCTCATCACCTACATCCTTCTCCCTGTCCTAACCCCCACTCCACCTGCCTCAACCCACCTGCCGCCCCGTCTCGCCCCGAACCGTCCCACCCCACCATGTGTGACATAACTAATTCCGAGTCTGTTTTGTCCCATAAGCTATGCTTTGAAATTTAAGGTTCTTGTAATTGATATGGCAATACTTGCAGAGCTTCACTCGGTGTATTTTTATGCAAGAATGATACGTGTTGAGAAATAGTATAAATAGTATTAAGCAGTTGTGAGCAGAGCTACCCTCCCCGTACCAGCCTAATGAGAACATTGTCGTGATGGAACCCATAGTTGCCAAACATTAACGTAATGTATAAAGTAAATATCTATTTTATGGATACACTTCCAATTAACAACTACTCCTTCATCCCTTTAGGATTATCTTTCTCTATCAAATGTCACACACAGTACTGCCCCATGGCTTGGGTATGATCTGACCTCGCTTGTCCAAGCTATGTGCAGTGATCGAGCATGATGAGGGCGCCTAATGACAACAGCAGCAATCAAGATGACGATGGACCAAGCATTGACTCCAACCACAGCACGTACGAGCAGAGATTAAGGAGATTTTATTTATTTATTTTTTTATTTAGGCAGTTAAGACGTGTGGAATGCGGCCGTGAAGAGATGGACACTGCAGCACCACACATCAAACCTTGGCCAGCCGAACCAGGGAGGGATTTCCACTGTGGGTGCATGGGACAGGGCAGACCCGTGCCTGTGCAGCTCTGGTACCGAGATCGGGTACCGGGATGCTGATCCTGCCCCACACGTCGTCCAGAGTGATGGCACCCACCCCAGTGTGATCAACTACCCCCGGCCGGATTGGCGGAATGTGATGCTCTACACATAGAGAAATGCAGATGAAACTGAAAAAAACATCTTGAATATGTCGGAAAATAATGCTGTACAGAGGAAACTCAGATGGGGCTGGAAAAACCCATTTGGAATATGATAGAAACTGCTGCAAGAGGAAATTTGCATTATAAACCAGGAGGAAGTGAGAAAAAGTCAGAAGGTGTGGAGACACTACCTACAAGGTGCGGTGAAGAAATAAAAACGTACAATGTGAAGAGAGAAGACATAAGACGTGCTGTGCTGACTTTAGAAGAGTAGACGATGAAGAGGTGGATCATCGAAAGGACCAACCTACCGCCGCTGCTGTACTGCCAGTTTCCCTGATACCAGCTGGTGGAGAATGTGAGCCATGCTGGGCCACACCTGTATTGATGTTGTATATGAATAAAGCTTAAAAAAAAACCCACCCGATCATGTGTTCTGACCTCACTAGGGGAAAGGTCACGGCAGGGTTAGCTCCGGAGGGATAATTATCAGATATGGCCAGTGCTATGTGCGGTCTTGGGTATGAGAGTTTGTTGACCAAACTGGAGTGGTCCATTGAAGAATTGGCGAGGGCCAAGTTAGAAATTGAGAGGGCCACGTTGGAGAACCTGAAATTAAGGAAAGAGCTGGCGAAGTTAAAAGGAGAGGCTGGACGAGTAAAGCCAGTGTCTGACGAAAAATCAAGCGAGTGGAAAATTGTGAGTAGTGGGAAGACAAAGCTGGTGGTGAAGAAGCACACGAAGGATACGACAACAACGACAACAACAGCTAAGTGTACCAACCCGTTCAGTCCCTTGATAGACGAATTGGACGTTAGTACAGTCTGGAGCAGGGATGACAAGGAAGGTATAAAAACTTTAATTGTTGGTGACTCACAGGTAAGGTACATGGACAGGGCCTTTTGTGGTAAAAACAAAAATAGGATGAGGGTGTGTTTCCCAGGAGCTGGGGTGGGGGATATAATTGACAGGATGGACAATATCTTGTCTGGTAATGGGAACAAACCCATTATCTGCCTCAGTGCAGGAGGCAATGATATTGGCCGGTGTAGGAGCGAGGAACTTCTTGATAAGTTCAAGGCAGCCATAGATCGTATTAGGACTAAGGGAGGGATCCCTATCATATGCCGTGTCCTGCCTAGAAGGGGAGTTGGCAGTGAATGGTTGTCAAGGGCAGTTGGTGTCAACGACCGTCTTGACAGATATTGCAAGTCAATATCAGTCCCATTCATTGACAACTGGGACAACTTCTATGGCAGAAGGGACCTTTATGCTAGGGATGGGGTGCACCTGTCTAGGGATGGAGTAGCAACCCTGGCTGGGGCTCTAGAGGGGGCAGTTCAAAAGATATCGAAGTCTTTAAACTGCTAAGAGAACATATGGGCACGGGGGTGGAGGAGACTGCAGTGGGAGCGGGTAAACAAGGTGAAAGATTACAGGGAAATAGTGTTAGGAATGATGACAAAACTAAATTAGACAGGGAGTTTAAAACTAAACGCGGTAAGGGGAGGACTCAGAACACGACTAAATTAAATGTATACTACGCGAACAGTAGAAGTATGAGAAACAAAATGGATGATATTAGGGCCTTGGTATGTACCGAAGAAATCGATATAATTGCATTCACTGAAACATGGATCAACCTAGACACACGTGAATTACCAGTCGAATACCAAATTGCGGGTTACAAACTGTTCCATACAGATAGGCAGACCAGGAAAGGAGGCGGAGTAGCAATCTATGTTAGGGATAATCTGAAGTGTGAAATAAATAAGGAAATAAAAACTGAGAGGAATACAGAAACAATTTGGATAGAATTAAGCGACGGTCCGGAAAAATTTATCACAGGAGTAATATATAGACCCCCCAATCTTGATAGCGTCATTGAGCGACTTATCTGGGATGAAATGCGCAGGGCTTCCATGTACAACAAAGTCTGTATAGTAGGCGACTTTAACCTTGGCCAAATAGATTGGACTGACCTTACAGGCAACTCAGAATCAGAGGATTTTCTCGAGACGATCCAGGACTGTTTCCTAAGTCAACATATAACCGAACCCACACGGGGTAATAATATACTGGATTTATTTCTGTCGAACAGAGAAAACCTCATTAGCAATGTCGAGGTAGGGAACGAACTTGGAAACAGCGATCACAAAGAAATTCGATTCCAGTTAGATTTTCAGGGCAGACGTAAGGAAAATTCCACTAAAGTACCAGATTTCAGAAGGGCAAACTTTGACAGTTTAAAGAGGCAGCTGAGAGAGGGGGTGTCGTGCTTGGCCGTGAACCTGACAGATGACACCGACCTGATAACGAGATCTGAGATTGCCGAGTTCCACGACAATTTAAATAGTGAGTTACTTAATGCACAAAGGCAGAACATACCATACAAAAAACTCAGATCAGACAACAATGACCCTTAATGGATAAATAATTATTTAAACAACATCATTGGCCAAAGGAAGGCTATAGGTAGAAGGATAAATCGTGGCGAAATTCACCTCGGGGACTATTATAGGGTATTGGCGAGTAGGGTTAAAACCGAGATAAGGAAAGCAAAGAGGAATAATGAGGTAAGGATAGCAAGGGAGGCGAAGACAAACCCAAAGGATTCTACCAAATGTATCAAACTAAAACACGAGAAAAGATTGGACCAATACGGTCAGACTCCGGCGAGCTCACTGATAACGATGGAGAAATGAGCAATGATTTCAATAAATATTTTTCAACAGTTTTCACCACCGAAAATTTAAACATGATACCCGAGGCACCGACTCTATTCAGAGATAGTGAAGAAAACAAATTAAGTGAGATAGTAGTGACTAGTAACGATGTTAGTAAGCAAATAGACAAATTAAAGCCTAATAAGTCACCTGGTCCCGATGAGATATTTGCCAGAGTATTAAAGGAATGTAAGGAAGAGCTTAGTATGCCCTTAGCAAAGTTGTTTAACATGTCCTTAAAAACAGGTGTAGTACCAGAATCCTGGAGGATAGCGAATGTAATACCGATTTTCAAGAAGGGGGATAGATCACTATCCTCTAACTACCGCCCAATCAGTCTAACATCAATAGTAGGCAAATTACTGGAAGCAATCATTTCAAACTCTATTCGAAATCACCTGGAGAAGCACGGATTGATCAATGATTCCCAGCATGGCTTCACAAGCGGACGTTCTTGCCTAACTAATCTATTAACATTCTTTTCATCAGTTTTCGAATCGGTGGACGAGGGGCACAATTATGATGTGGTATATCTCGACTTTAGTAAAGCCTTCGACAGAGTCCCCCACGAAAGACTAATTAGAAAGGTAGAAGCTCATGGCATCAAAGGTGACATCCTTAAATGGATTAGGGCGTGGTTATAGGACAGGAAACAGCGAGTGAGCATTAACGGCACTAAATCCTATTGGAGCAACGTCACAAGTGGCGTTCCCCAAGGCTCAGTACTTGGACCATTATTGTTTATTATATACATAAACGACATAGATATCGGCATAGACAGCAACATAAGTAAATTTGCTGATGACACTAAAATAGGACGTGTTATCAAATCTGACGAGTACTCGGTAAAACTACAGGAAGATCTAAACAAATTTTTCGAATGGTCTGAAAAATGGCAGATGAAATTCAACGTCGACAAATGTAAAGTACTCAGTATAGGAGATGTAAACAGGGAAACCAGATACCAGATGAACAACGATGCCATAGAGAAATCCGACTGCGAGAGAGATTTAGGAGTAATGATAAGTAGGAACCTTAAGCCAAGTAAACAATGTGTTTTTGCTCGTAACAAGTCTAATAAAGTACTTGGGTTCATACAAAGGAGTGTTAGTTACAAGACTAGCGAGGTCATCCTAAAACTGTATCTTGCTCATGTGAGACCACACCTGGATTACGCAGTTCAGTTCTGGTCACCGTATTACAGAATGGATATAGAATCCTTGGAAAGAATTCAGAGGAGAATGACAAGACTAATCCCGGGCATTAAGAACCTTGAGTATAGAGACAGGTTAAAGCATCTTAATTTGCACTCCCTTGAGAGACGTAGAGCGAGGGGCGACCTGATAGACGTGTATAAGTGGAAGGCAGGGCTAAACAAAGGGGACATTACAAAGGTACTCAAATTATCCAACCAGGAGCGAACTCGTAACAATGGTTTTAAATTAGACAAATTTAGATTTAGGCGTGAAATAGGTAAACACTGGTTTGGAAACAGAGTAGTTGATGAATGGAACAAGTTACCAAATATCATCATTAACTCGAATACGCTGAATTGCTTCAAACATAGGTTGGATGCTCTTTTGAGCAATAGGGGTTGGGTGTAAACGGGACTGCCCAGTATGGGCCAATAGGCCCGCTGCAGTTTCCTCCATTCTTATGTTCTTATGTTCTTATGTGAAAGAAGGCGTATTTTTTGTTTATTTTGAAGTGTCTCATTGGTGCGTCTGATAACATTTACTGGAGAATGTTTTTATTTTTTTTATTTAAGATTTGTCACTTTTCTATAAGTTCACTTGATCAATGCTTTGTACTACCTAATGCAATGTTGCAGCCATGCTGCTGATTGGGGCTAATCATTATTTTGACATGGGCTGGCAAGGCCATGTAACACCTGTTATTGTTTGTAGAATGTGAAGTTGCAAGTTTTTTCTCAGATTCTATTCTAGATATGTAGGCTCTTTAACTCAGTAACTATTCTAGCTAAGCACATACTATGATCACTCACTGTGTTTGTGTTTTTTCTCCGGGCATAGAAACTTTGAGCTTGGTGGGAGGTATAATGAGTTTTGTCAGATCAATCTTAGCCAGTAGAAAACATACATTCATTAACTATGAGGAAAGTGCTACCGATAGGTAACGGCTATTGTTTGTAAAATGTGAGGATTCATTATCGCCTCAGGGGCTATTCTAGATACTGCACATGATATTACTATGATCACTGTCTATACGTTTCATCAGTTCTCTGGTATGGAAGCTTTGGTCTTGGCGGGAGGTGTAATGAATGTTTATCAGACCATAGCTTACAGCCCAGACAAGAACAATACATATAGCAGTGACCGGAAGCGCAGGTGTATACACCCTCGCAAATTGACCCACCCTTTGTAATTAATGTGAGATTAAGACCTAACCCATCAGAAGTCACAGCCACAAAGGGAACCAGAGTCTCACCGCCACGCGATCATGACCGTGTTAACTCAAGAAACTACCTTTCAGCCCTCACCACGCACCTGGGCAAACACATAAGAACATAAGAAAGTGGGATACTGCAGGAGGCCGACTGGCCCACAGCTGTCTCGACACACCCAGATTAGTGTGTTAATTAGTGAAGCCTCTGCTGGCCTGTGAACTTCAATATACGGGGCCGACAGCTCCTTCCCATTTCATACAGAAACACACAGGGAGAGACAGAGGAAGACGGAGTCACGCTCGCCACTAGTCGAGGTCGGGAGGGAGACTTCCCTCCCCAGCATAGAGTCCCCAGCTAGCAGAGTCTCCCACAGGAGACAGAGTAGAGCAACCGCTGGGACCAGTCTCTTCAGCAGCACCTGCAGACAGATTCCTCAGCTGCTGGGCCTCCCTCAGGTCACACGTGAGGTGAGTTACTTACGGTGGGAAGTGTATCCATTTCATGTTTGTGTCCAAGAGTCATTGTCTAGTAACGTCAATATAATTATCTATTAATGTGTCTTTCCATTGACTTAACTAATAAATAGCTGTACTTAGAATTGGTGTTTAGAAAATATCCCCTAAGAATATATAGTAACGGTTCAATACTTATTTGGCAACGCTACCAAATTTTCCTCACTTTACAATCCTATTACTAATAAATTCTTACTTTACTTGTACTTCTCTAATTCATCCACATTATATTATGCGTTAATGTTTGAAATAAGGCAAACAGAGTATTAGGTTTTATATCTAGAAATGTAAGTAATAAGAGTGCACACTGTGCACAGGTCTTATTGCAACTATATCTTGCGCTAGTCAGGCTGCACCTCGATTATGCAGTTCAGTTCTGCTGCCCTTATTATAGAATGGATATCAATTCACTAGAGTCGGTGCAGCGAAGAATGACAAAAATGATTCCGGGTTTTAGAAACCGTACATATCAAGATAGGTTAAAGAAACTAAACTTGCATTCCCTAGAAAGACGAAGAGTGCAGGGGGATATGATAAAGTATTTAAGTGGGTGAAAGGAATCAATAAAGGAGATATAGATAAAGTTCTTATAATATCCGAGCAGGATAGGACTCGAAGCAACGGATTTAAGTTGGATAAGTTTAGGTTTAGGAGGGAGATAGGAAGGAACTGTTTCACAAATAGGGTGGTGGACGAGTGGAACAAGCTTAGTAACTTTGTAGTCAGTGCTGGAACGCTGGAAAGTTTTACTGGGAGGCTAGATAGATTCATGGATGATAGAGAGTGGTAGTAACTCTCGACTCTGGTAATGTAGGTGATATCTTACGTGGCCACCTGTGACTCTGGTAAAGTAGATGTTATGTTCTGTGGCAACTGTCATTCTGGTAATATAGATGTTATTTTACGTGGCCACGTGTGACTCTGGTAGTGTAGGAGTTATGTTACGTAGCCACCTGTGTTCTGGTAGTGTAGATGTTAATTTGCGTGGCCACGTGAGACTCTGGAAGTGTAGGTGTTAACTTACGTGGCTATCTGTGCTCTGATAGTGTAGATGTTATGTTGCATGGCCACCTGTGGCTCTGGCAGTGTAGGTGTTATTGTACCTGTGACTGGTAGTGTAGATGTTATGTTACGTTGTTATCTGTGTTCTGGTAGTGTAGGTGTTATGTTACGTGGCCACCTGTGTTCTGAGATACCTTGTAAGCTCTTTTTGTTCCTTTGTTGTAATTTATGCTCTTCATTAATTGTGTAGTAGTGTAGAGTTTTCACCACTTTTTAAAATATTTATCTGTCTTCATTTTATTCTTATTATATATATTTCCACATTTCTTTAAATAACAACACGAGAAATTGAGGAGTGTGCAATACGCCTGTTGGCCCGTGCATGGCAGCTCCTGTCGAGAGTTACAAGCACTCTCTATTGTCCATGAATCTATCTAGCCTCCTTTTAAAACTTTCCAGCGTCCCAGCATGTACTACAAAATTGCTACGCTTGTTCCACTCATCTACCACCCAATTTGTGAACCAGTTTTTTCCTATCTCCCTCCTAAACCTAAACTTATCCAACTTAAATCCGTTACTACGAGTCCTATCCTGCTCGGATATTATAAGAACTTTATCTATATCTCCTTTATTGATTCATTTCACCCACTTAAATATTTCTATCATATCTCCCACACTCTTCACCTGTCTAGGGAATGCAAGTTTAGTTTCTTTAATCTATCGTTATAGTGAAGGTTTATAAATCCCGGAATCATTTTCGTCATTCCTCGCTGCACCGACTCCAGCGATTTGATATCCATTATATAATAAGGGCACCAGAACTGAACAGCATAATCGAGGTGCGGCCTAACTAGCGCAAGATATAATTGCAATATTACCTCTGCACTCTTATTACTTACACTTCTAGATATGAAACCTAATACTCTGTTTGCCTTATTTCGAACATTAACGCAATGTTTTTTAGACCGAAGTTCCGGGCTTACGGGTACCCTTAAGTCTCTTTCACAAGTCGACTTCTCGCGTTTGATGTTGTTAAGGCTGAATACATTGACAGTATTTGTTCTTCCAATATTAAGTACGCTGCACTTGCTGGTGTTGAAAATCATTTGCCATTTTTCTGGCCACTCCTGCAGTTTATTTAAATCCTTCTGAGATGCATTTTCATCCTGCCCTAAATTAATCTGCCGCCCTATTTTGGTGTCATCCGCAAACTTGCTTATGTCACTGCTGATCCCAGTATCTTGATCGTTTATGTAGATTATGAACAACAGTGGGCCTAGTACTGATCCCTGGGGAACCTCACTAGTTACACAGCCCCACTCAGATTTAAAACCATCTCCGCTGATCCTCTGTGATCTATCGGTCAGCCATGATTTTATCCAATTTAAAACTTCCCCTTGATACCATGAGCCTTAACTTTTCTCAGAAGCCTCTGATGCGGTACTCTGTCAAATGCTTTGCTAAAGTCTCAGAAGCCTCTGATGCGGTACCCTGTCAAATGGTTTGCTAATGTTTAAGTAAATAACATCGTTATTTTCGTCATTATCTACTACCTGTTAAACTTTCCTAATAAACGTCAGCAGATTTATAGACAAGAATTTTCCTTTGCAAATCCATGTTGAGAGTCATAAATTAATTTGTTTTCTCTAAATGCGATTGGATGCTATTTGCTAAAATTTGTTCAAGAAATTTCCCCACTACTGACGTCAAACTAATCTGCCGGTAATTTAGCGCTGATACTCTGTTTCCCTTTTTGAATATGGGGACTATATTTGTCTGTCTCCACAAATTTGGCACAACTCCCGTGCCTAATGATTTTGTAAATAAATGTAAGAGGGGTCTGCTAATCTGTTCCTTACTATATTTCAAAACTCAAGGAAAAATTTCATCCGGCCCCAGGGATTTTGTCTTCTTTAATTTATTTATATTCTTAAGAACATCCTCTTTTCTGATAGTAATATCCATTAGTTTCTCTTCTTCATTTGCGCTAAACACAATTCCACTTTTGGCGTTTCCTTGAGAATTTCTTCTGTGAAAACTGATAAGAAGTAGCTGTTTAATGCTTTGCTTATTTCCTCACTATCATCCATCACGTCCCCTCTCTCTGACATTAAAAGCCTTATTTTGTCCTTGACCTTTCTCCTATGTACTTGGAAAAATCCGTTTGGATTCACCTTGGATTCTCTTGCTATCCTGAGTTCATAGTCCCTTTTTGTCTTCCGAACATTTTTCTTAACATTCCTAGATAGTTCCTTATACCTATCTCTGAGATGCTCCTCCCCTCCCTTTAATTTCTTATAAATTACTTTTTTTATCCCTATGTTATGTTTAAGTGTTTTGGTCATCCTCCTTGGCTCATTCCTATTTGACCTAATTTTTCTGTATGAAATATTTTGTTCTTGTGCTTTATGTAGTATACTAGTGAATTTAGCATAGACGTCATCAACTGTTGTGTCGCTGGTGACCTTACCCATTCCTACAGGAGACTGACCATATCGTTCTCAGGTGTCCTCACCTAGGTACCTTCTTAATCCCTCACAATCCACCGATCGAAAGTCTGGGACTCTGACCATATTGTCATTATTTTTCGCTTCCGAATTTAGGGTAAGCCTGATTTCTCTGTGATCACTGGTCCCTAGTTCTTCCCCTATTGTGATATATTTGATAATATTTTCTTTATTTGTTAATACTAGGTCTAATATATTGTTACCTCTAGTAGGTTCTGTAATTAGTTGTTTAAAAAAATTATCCTGTACTGCATCTAGGAAGTCTTCAAATTCATAGTCATCTACAATGTTGTCCCAGTCAATATTTCTGAAATTGAAATCCCCCATAATGCACAGTTTGTTGTATCTTGCTGCCCTACTTTTCCTGCTATATAGGCTGAGCTGCTTCTTTCCCGAGACTTGGGGGCCTGTAAATCACTCCCATAATTAGTTTTCTCTTCCTTCTGCAATTGTCTACCCATACAGACTCTGTTCCTATTTCACCCTTTATTGCATTATTAATGCAACAATTTAATGTATCCCTGACGAAGAGTGCGACCCCTACCCCCTCCCTACTGTCCCTGTCCTTGTGAAAAAGTTTGTACCCTTCTATGTGGTACTCTGATCAAAAGCTATTATTTGTCAGATTCACCCAAGTTTCGGTGATTGGTATGACGTCTACATTCTCAGTACATACAAACGCTCTCAGCATGTCTATTTTATTTCTAATACTCCTACTGTTTGTATAGTAATCAGTTACACCTACCCTTCCCTGGTCCTGTTTTACCCCTTGGCCTGATTAACCAATTCTACTTACCCTGACCCCACTCTACTGGCGAAACCCCAGCTTCGGAGTGACAATTTCACGACCCGTGGATGTAGACTACGTCTTTTACCCTTGCGCGAGACAAGGTACAGGTATTCGTTGCCATAGAATCGTCACCAGTTATCAATGAACGCCCAACCATTGCTTGCACAATGTTTTTCCAGTCGGCAATTTATAGCAATTGTCCTGGACAGCCATTCATCGCCAACTCCTCTTCTAGGCAAGACACCACATACTATTGGGATCCCTCCCCAATCTCTAACCTTCCCTAGCGCTCCCCATACCTCATGAAAAGTTCCTCACTCCTAACCTTTCCTATGTCGTTACCTCCTACAATAAGACACACTACTGGCTTGGTACCTTCCCCTGACAAGACCCTATCCATCCTCTTAGCTACATGCCCCATCCCAGCCCCAGGAAAATAAACCCTAGTCCTACGTTTCCTATCTCTTTCACAAAAACATCTATTTAAGAACCTCACCTGGCTGTCCCGAACTACCACGACCTTACCACTAGGCAGGGTTTGACCATCTGCCCTTTCCTCTCCTGCCACCACAGCGTCCTGCCTCTTCTCTTCCTCGCTAGCTTCCTCCAACACTTGGTAGGGGTTACTGCACTCCACACCCTGGTTAGCTTTCCGGATTCTTACCTTACTCCCCTTGGAGACAGCCACTCTCTACTCCTGCTCCTCCTAACCCTCCTTCGTAGGTGTCCTGCTAGGCAGAAAACTCACCTGAAGGAGTTCAGTCCTGAGGGCTTTGTTCTCCCCCTTCAAAACGTCCCTCTCTCTCCGCAACTGCTCCAGCTCCAGCTCACTCAACAGAGTGGCCGGGGAGTCGTCTCTCCCCACATACCGTCCCTCTTCTCCCACAACACAACGGCCCACGGCGGCCATTTTCTATGGTCACTAACACGAGCACACAGAGACACGTCCTTCTCCATGCTAGGTCAGGTCGTTTGACGAGTTAGTATCCACGTGTTGCACCTTCAAGTCGATGCTGGCAGGATGCGCCGCTTAGTGCTACTACTCGGTTCATGTGGAAATTAGGTCTCCAGATTATGTAGTCTTACGAATAACCCCCCAAAACTAACCTAACCTAATCTAACGTAACCTAACCAAACCTAACCTAACTTAACCTACCACAATCAAACCTAACGTAACCTAACCCCCCCAAGTAGCGTTATAAGGTGTTTAATCACCAAATGAAATAAGCTTAATATTGCGTCATCAGTTTGAATAATGTCACTTGCCTTATTAAGAATATTGATTGGCGTAACTTAGAGGCGTGTCACCTTTAAATTTATGGGTAGTAATTTTGGTTAAGTTCGTATCAGTCCTGCTCCAGCTGACACACACACACACACACACACACACACACACACACACACACACACACACAACAGCACACATACACACACACACAACAGCACACACACACACACACACAAACACACACACACACACCAACAGCACACATACACACTCACACTAACAGCACACACACACACACAAACACACACACACACACACACACACACACCAACAGCACACATACACACGCACACACCAACAGCACACACACACACACACACACATGTTTTACTTCATACAACTCAATAAGTACCTCTGGTAGTATGCCCCTCAGGCAGATGTGAACAAAACTAAATGTAAAGTGTGTGGCCAGACCTATGGCCACACGCTCTATTACTTCATCTTAGACTGAGAAAATAGAACCTTACAGGGATAGATCCAACCACACTGTTAATGCAGTGGTACAGCACTTAATCTCTGATGATAAGATAGCTGATATACTAAGGCTGTATCCACAGACAATGTACTTGAAATACTCAGTAACACTTAATGTCATAATATCAAAATCACTGGGTCTGATAAACACCCCTTGTTGCCTCTACTCCGTAATCCTTTTTGCGCTACCGCTCACAGGATGAGTATAGGGTGCACAATAAAGTAGCTGCTGTCAGCGGTAAAATTTAAAAAAATCACACACACACACACACACTTTACCCATACAACACACAATTTAGCACTAATAGCCTATTTTTAAGCTGTGTAATTACCTAACAGATCCAATAACTCCGACACAAGTCTTCACTCAGGAAACTGATAACATCTGAAGCCCCACTAAATTGGTTCGCCCCTCGTGGTTGCCACACGTACGACAACTCACCACCGCTACTCACCAACACCACTCATGAGATCAGATTACTCGAGTAAAGGCTAAAGAAACACTTGAGCTCTCCTCAGAGATAAAGGAAGAGTTACCGTACACTTATTTCACACACAAACACACACACACACTTTGTCACACAATATGAATAATGGCTGCCACTCGTGTTCGAGGATGGCCAGGCCGGACACCAAGGCGCGAATTTCTTTAACGTGTAGAAGATGTCGCCAACTCTACAACCACACCCAAGTCAACGTGTTGTATGACGCAATGTCAAGGAATAATTCCATGAAGACCAGACAAGTCGCCAACTGCACTGGAACCCAATCAGCAAATTGATTCATATATATGTATCCAATTACTGACGGGTAGACAGACAAATGGCGTAAAGAAACTTGCCGGTGGCCGGTAATAAAGTCACAGGAAAAAAAGTCACAGAAAAAGTCACAATTTTGGCTAGGAAAAAAAGTCACAGGAAAAAAAGTCACAATTAATTTATGGTGGCCGGTAAGGTTAGGTTAGGTTAGGTTCTGCATATTCCTTTACTGAAACTGATTGACATATTAACCTTAAAAAATTGTGAGAATTCGATAGTTAACTTTTCTTTTTTTCCTGTGACTTTTTTTCCTGTGACTTTTTTCCTGTGACTTTTTTTCTGTGACTTTTTACCTGTGACTTTTTTACCTGGATGATGCCTTGAGGCATGCATTCAGTTAATCAGCTGGAGTGCTTCGAGGAATGACAGGTAGGATCTGGCGAAACTCTCCAGCAATGACCATTGTAATGCCACCCATGAGCTGGTCATTTTCTCGTATGTCTTGCAAGGTCCTGTCCAATGCTTCAAACGCTAACTTGTGTGACATAGTGCATTCATCCCAGACTATGAGGCTGCATTTTTCTAAGAATTTTGCCTTTGCCGATCCTTTTTTGAGGTTGCACACTGGATTCTCATTGTGAGCGAGGTTGAGAGGCAGTTTAAAAGTTGAGTGCGCAGGACGTCTCCCCTCTAGTAGTGTTGCAGCAATGCCTGAGGATGCCACAGCAAGAGCAATTTTCCCCTGATGATGTACTTTGGCCAACGCAAGGTTGATTAGGAATGTTTTTCCTGTCCCGCCAGGTGCATCGAGAAAGATCACACCTCCCTGCTCCGCTTGTATCGCTTGCAAGATCTGTTTATAAGCATTTGCTTGATCAGGCACCAGGTGAGGCTCATTTTCTTCAAGAAAATTCACCAGAACTTCAACTGAATTGTCTGTCTCTCTGAGCATCTCCCTGTTTGCAACTACTGGTTCTTTTCGGTTTGGGGAAGGCAATCCAAAATCAGTCAGCTCCATCACTTTGTCTTCCAGCATGATCAGAGCCCTGTTGAACATGTCAGCCATGAACTCAATCTCTTGACCAGGATGTTCTCTTTTTGCTTGATGAAGCAGATCCTTTGAAAGACTTTCTTGGTGGTTTTTCCAGAGCTGGCTTGGGTTGGAATGTCCACATGTAGCAATCATGATGGCAAACAGGTTCCTCATCGTCATTGGCGATTGAGTAGCTGCTGCCTCTTCCAATGTGTTATTCCAGTAACCATTATATTCCAGTAGGCCAAGGAGATTTCATGAGCATCAATGCTGTGTTTCCTGGTGTGGTGAGGTCAGTGGCACAGAGTGAGACACGCTGGTCCTCAGTATTGTCCAAGTCAAGAAATAAGATCTCTGCTACAAAGAAGGAATACACACAATATGTTCACACTATGTTTAATATACAGTATACACACTATATTCATTAAATATATCCCTCCTTTCCCGATAAATGCATTGCCGCCGCTGATGTTGTTGGTTCGCCATGGTATCAACTAACAGACGACTATTAAGGGACTTAAAAGTGCTCCCTAGGTCTTTTAACTTAACAATACTATTAAGGCCCTTAAAAGTTTTGTGTATGTACTATTAGTGCATAACAGGATAATGTCAACCTTAACAACTGTTTGCTAGCACTAAAAAGTTTTGTGTATACCGGCCCTGGTTTGAAATAGGGTAGTGAATGAGTGGAACACGTTACCAAACACCATCATTAACTCGAACACTAGAATGGGGGCTTGATCAAGTTTTTTTTTACTTTTATCTACAATTTTGAAATTTTGAACACAGCTTCCTATGACCAAGAACTTTCATTATTTTACAGGAGCCAAACCGAAATCTTACCCTGACGGCCAAATTAACAAATCCAATATGGTTGCCACCGGTACCATAACCTTTGAACCAAAAGTGGTAATGTCACAAGTAATACCTCTTTTGGGGGGTTTATGAGGACGAGGAATCCAACAATGACGCTATTTTTAAGATTCAAAGTCAGTGTCATGTGTCAAGGTCTAGGTAATTTTTGGTCTTAACCTTGATAATGGGCACATCTTGGTGATCTAGGAATCTCAAACGTGTGTTACCAGAGTTTTAGGACGATTGGTGATGTTTTAGGATATATTGGATCAACGATTGTGGTGTTTTTGGAGATTAGGCCCTCAAACTACACGAAGGGAAGCTTCAAATAGAGGTAAGGAAGATATACGAGGCTTATGGGTTGGGCGTAAACGGGGCTGCCTAGTATGTGCCATTAGGCTTACTACAGTTTCCTCCATACTTATGTTCCTGTGTAACCATCATCACAACAACTTATATAAAAAGATTCAATATAAAGACAAACGAAACACTAATTTATGGCCAAAAAAATAACAAAGTCAATGTCATCATACTAATCATGGTCTCTAGGAAGCTGAACTACCAAGTTACTTAATCATGATAACAACTTACATCACTCCATTATAATAATAGACATTTAAGCTCATGTAAGGCTACAGTAGCCTATCACTACAGTAACACAGAAGGTAATTGACTGTTCATTTCTAGAGGTCATTGGTGTTTATGTTTTCGTGATGAGGGACTGTCTTGTGTACAGATCCGTTCTTGGTTGTAGGTGGAGCAGATAGTGAGTAAGTGAGGAATGTAGCAAGGGGTGGTGGTGGTGGTGGCTGTGGAAGTGTAGTTAGGGGTTGTGGTGGTGGCTGTGGGAGTGTAGTAAGGGGTTGTGGTGGTGGTGGCTGTGGAAGTGTAGTAAGGGGTTGTGGTGGTGGTGGCTGTGCGAGTGTAGTAAGGGGTGGTGGTGGTGGCTGTGGGAGTGTATCAAAGGATGGTGGTGGGGGTGGCTGTAGTTGTCGAAGTTGTACGAGTGTAAGCAAGGAGTGGTGGTTGTCGTGCGTGTGGGAGTATAGCAAAGGGTGGTGGCGGTGGTCATGACTGTGGGAGTGTAGCAAAGGGTGGTGGAGGTCGTAGCTGTGGCTCTTGATCGCTGAATAAGGTGCTGTGGGGAGTAGTTGTGTCGTTGTAAGTGATTGTCCCTTATGTTCTTACACAAAAAGTTCCTCTGAAATTTCCCAGTGCCTACACTACTAAATGTATCACAGTTTCATAGATACACAGTGTTTGTATACTACGTATTCCACTTCAGGTATCACACCATTTAGAATTAAACAATAAAAGACTGGAACTTCCTGGATATCAAATCGTTGGATCTGAAATATTATTTCATAGTTTTACAGGGTTTGAAAATTTAATATACCAAGAAGATGGGAAAAAATCACGAAATAATTTAATGTTTGTCTTTGAGGGGAAAACTTTTCCTTCCATTATATGTAACAGTGAAGCAGGTGATTGTTTTGTTAATTGTGATGGTTGTCTAAGGAGTATGTGTTGTGAGAATTGTTTGTTAATGTAAAAGTTAATGAAGATTTTGGGGGATCCACTTTACAATAAGTTCTAAATTACATATTTATATTAATTTTGTATTTCTAGCAATTGGTGAAATAATCAAACTTTCGTCATTTCCAAAAATATTTGATATAGTTGCTACAGATCATCAGGGTTATACTGTAAGTATCCACAGAGACACAACGTACAAGGTGGAATTTTGAACATTTCTTTCTGTTGTTGCACGAAGGTCTTACATGAAGCAGACTCTGGCAGCACTGGGCGAGGTGGTCGTGACACTGTGAAGGATCTTTTATTCCAGGTGCCACACGTCACACAAAACTTATCTCGACTGTGAATTCTCAATTAAAAAGTTTTCACACAGCGGCTCCAACTTTCATATTAATCCAACTCTGGTGTTGAAGCCGCGAGACCCAGTTATCTTGAGGCCGGAGAATAGAAATATTTAGCGAATTATCTTCATGGTTATATTAGTATCTTAAGAATTAGATTTATTTTCTGTGGGTGAGGAACTCTCTCTCTCTCTCTCTCTCTCTCTCTCTCTCTCTCTCTCTCTCTCTCTCTCTCTCTCTCTCTCTCTCTCTCTCTCTCTCTCTCTTTTTCTCTCTCTGACTCTCTCTCTCATTTTTTACGGTCATTCGGTTTGTGGAAAGATAATCTGATCGGTCTCATGTTCTGAGAGATAAATAATACCTTATACATTAATATTACAGATGCCTAACCTAACCTAACCTAACCCAACCTAACCTAACCTAACCTAACACAGACAAACCTGGGTGACACAACACAAACACACCAAGCTGACACAACACAGACACGCCAGGGTGAGACAACACAGATACACCAAGGCGTAACAACACAGACACGCCAGGGTGACACAAGACAAACACGCCAGGGTGACACAACACAGACACTCCAGGATGACACAACAGACACGCCAAGCTGACACAACACAGACACGCCTGGGTGACACAAGACAAACACGCCAGGGTGACACAACACAGACACACCAGGGTGACACAACACAGACACACCAAGGTGTAACAACACAGACACACCAAGGTGACACAACAGACATGCCAAGCTAACACAACACAGACACGCCTGGGTGACACAAGATAAACACACCAGGGTGACACAACACAGACATACACAAAGTGTAACAACACAGACACACAACATAAGAACATAAGAAAATAAGGAGTCTGCAATAGGCCGGTTGGCTGTGCAGTGTGCATGGCAGCTCCTGTCGAGAGTTACTACCACTCTCTATCATCCATGAATCTATCCAGCCTCCTTTTGAAACTTTCCAGCGTTCCAGCACTTACTACAAAGTTGCTAAGCTTGTTCCACTCGTCCACCACCCTATTTGTGAACCAGTTCCTTCCTGTCTCCCTCCTAAACCTAAACTTATCCAACTTAAATCCGTTGCTCCGAGTCGTATCCTGCTCGGATATTATAAGAACTTTATCTATATCCCCTTTATTCATTCCTTTCACCCACTTAAATACGTCTACCATATCTCCCCGCACTCTTCGTCTTTCTAGGGAATGCAGGTTCAGTTTCTTTAACCTATCTTGATATGGAAGGTTTCTAATTCCCGGAATCATTTTCGTCATTCTTCGCTGCACAGACTCTAGTGAATTGATATCCAACTCTATAATAAGGGCACCAGAACTGAACCACATAATCGAGGTGCGGCCTGACTAGCGCAAGATGTAGTAGCAATAAGACCTCTGCACTCTTTTTACTTACACTTCTAGATATAAAACCTAATACTCTGTTTGCCTTATTTCGAACATTAACACACTGTTCCTAGGCCGTAGGTCCGGGCTTACAAGTACCCCTAAGGTGTAACAACAAAGACACACCAAGGTGACACAACACAGACACACCAAGGTGACACAACACAGACACACCAAGGTAACACAACACAGACACATCAAAGTGTAACAACACAGACACACGAAGGTGTAACAACAAATACACGCCAAGGTGACACAACATAGACACACCAAGGTGACACAACATAGACACACCAAGGTGACACAACACAGACACACTAAGTGTAAAATCACAGACACACCAGGGTGACACAACGTAGATACACCAGGGTGACACAACAAAGACACGCCTGAGTGACACAACACAGTCACACCAAGGTGTAACAACACAGACACACCAGGGTGACACAACACTGACACACCAAGGTTAGGGTGTGACCGTTGCCCTCCAAAAATACAAAAATGGTCCTACAATGCTGTTCAAATTTTTAGTGTTTTGTATTTATCTAAGAAACACCCCTGTAAATTTTCTTGAAGATCGGTTCATGTTTGAGCTAGCACCGTCGACTTTACAAAATAACAAGGAATATTATTATCTAATGAACAAATTTAGTGAAATTTCTTTTATTAGACTTATAAGATATACTAACAAGCAAATGATCGATCATATCAATCTTAATACCCCTAAAACAATATTATAGATTAGTACGAAATACAATAATCCCAATAATTGCATTTCTAGGCTCAAGACCCATTTCTCTCAACTGGCGTACAGTGAAAAAATGAAATACTACTACCCCGCAATGCCTGGAGTGTTTGAGGAGCGCCAGCAGGAGATGGCTGACTTCTTCCGTGAATCTCTAGCCCAACCATTTACACATGGCGACTACAAGGAGCTGGTAGAACTTTGTCTGCTGCTTGTAACTAAAGAATCCGAGCCAGTGAACTTCACGATGGTCTACCCCGGCGCACTTCACAAAGCAAGGTGGATGGCTAAACTGCTCTATGCCCTCAAGATTGTTCTTTTGTCAGGCCAGATCAAAGAGCAGTTTCCCAAAGCCGAGGTTGTGACTAAAAGTCGCTGTTTATGTCCTCATGGTGGATTGTTTGCCCCGTTCTAGTAAGTGCGCCACTGAATGACTTGAATTTGGTCGAAACCTTGGCTGAATTTGCCCCATATGACGCCACAATAGTTGACAAAGCACGTGTGGCACTCGGTAGACACACTTGGTACCTAACTGAGGAGTTGGCCCCACTGGCTTTGTTCTCGTCCCAAGTACAAGAAAGGACAAAAGAGGAGATGAGGAAGGCCCTTCTTTGCCATGAAGGCACTGAAGTTACTAAGAGAGTGGGGTTCAATCATGGGGGCTATGAAAGCCATATCTTCCCCCTGTCCAGAAAGTGGCACTGCCCTGGTGGACCTAATTGGGCCTGAATCAAGCCGGTTCTTCACCATTTTAGGCATACCCTATCAGTTTCTCCACAGTCCAGCCAGTGAATGGGCGGATCATGACGACTACCTGAACATGAAACGGGTTGTGTACAAGCTTCAGGTCGTCAATGAGGCTGCAGAGCGTGGTGTAAAACTTTGCCATGACTTTCTTAATGTTGCCAGGGATGAGAGGCGCTTTCAAGAAGTCCTTCAAGTATTTGAAAATGACAGACTCCGCGTTCCTAATCAGCGCAAACGATCATCTGTTTCCGAACAGAAATCATGGTTTCTTCCTCGAGAGAAATAATACCTTGTGAATATATGATAAAACCTCTTAATGTACCATAAGAGAATAAGAATGATTAACTTTTTTGTGTTAGTGATAAAAGCTTTTAATTAAGACAGGCAAATGATTTGTGTTAATATCCCTTATGATGGTTGTGTAATCTCACATATAGGCGCGTATGCCGTATAAGCAAAATCACTATTTTTCAAATTTCTGATGCTCACTCAAATATGCATGAATCTTCAAAAAATTACACGTGGGTATTTTTTATGTCAATATGCAACACCAAAATTTTGAACAGCATTGTACTGTAGAACAAAGTTGGGCAACTGTCACACCCTAACCAAGGAGACACAACAAAGACACGCCAAGGTGACACAACACAGGCACACCAAAGTGTAACATCGCAACCACACCAAGGTGTAACAACAAAGACACGCCAGGGTGACACAACACAGCCACGCCAAGATGACACAACACAGGCACGCCTGGATGACACACACAAACACACCAAGGTGTAACAACACAGACACACCAGGGTGACACACCAAGTTGACACAACACAGACACACCAGGGAGACACAACAATGACACGCCTGGGTGACACAGCGCAAACACACAAAGGTGAAACAACACATATACACCAGGGTGACACAACAAAGACACACCAGGGAGACACAACAAAGACACGCCTGGGTGACACAGCGCAAACACACAAAGGTGAAACAACACATATACACCAGGGTGACACAACAAAGACACACCATGGTGACACAACACAGACACACCAAGGTGACACAACACAAACACACCAAGGTGACACAACACAAACACACAAAGGTGACACAACACATATTCACCAAGGTGACACAACACAGACACACCAGGGTGACAACACAGACACACCAAACTGTAACAACACAGATGCACCAAGGTGTAGCAACAAAGACACATCAAGGTGATACAACACAGACACACCAAGGTAACACAACACAGACACACCAAGGTAACACAACACAGACACGCCAAAGTGTAACAACACAGACACACCAAGGTGTAACAACACAGACACACCAGGGTGACACAACACAGACACATCAAGGTGTTATAACACAGACACCAAGGTGTGTAACAACACAGACACACCAGGGTGACACAACACAGACACATCAGGGTGACACAGCACAGACACACCAGGGTGACACAACACAAACACACCAAGGTGACACAACACAGACACACAAAGGTGTAACAACACAGACACACCAGAGTTACACAACACAGACACACCAGGGTGACACATCACAGACACACCAAAGTGTAACAACACAGACACACAAAGGTGTAACAACACAGACACACCTAGGTAAACCAACACAGATACACCTGTGACATTATCACAGACAGCAAGGTAACAACACAGCTACGTCAAAGTTGTAGTAACAACACAGACACACGAAACCAACACAGATACACTGGGGTGACGCAACACAGACACAAACAAGTAACAACACAGACACAAAGGTGTAACACAGACACAATTAAGCAGACAACACAGACACACCAGGGTGACACAACACAGACACACAAAGAAGGCTGTGGCCAACACAGACACACCAAGGTGAGATAACACAGACACACCAAGGTGTAAATAACAAAGAGACACCCAAGGGTATACACTACAGACACACAAAGGTGTAACAACACAAAACACACTAGGTACACAACACAAGACACACCAAGGTACAACAAAGACACACCCTAAGCAGTGACACAACACAGACCACACAAAGGTGACACAACACAGACACACCAGGGTGACACAACACAGACACACAAAGGTGTAATAACACAGACACACCAAGGTGACACAACAAAGACACACCAGGGTGACACACCACAGACACACCAAGGTGTAACAACACAAACACACCAGGGTGACACAACACAGACCACACAAAGGTGTAACAACACAGACACACCTACGTGTAGCAACACAGACACACCATGGTGACACAACACAGACACACTAAGGTGTAACAATAGAGACACACCAAGGCGACACATCACAGACAATCCAAGGTGTAAAAACACAGACACACCAAGGTGTAACGACACAGAGATAAAAACATAAGCACATAAGAAAATATGGAGTCTGCAATAGGCCGGTTGGCCTGTGCATGGCAGCTCCTGTCGAGAGTTACTACCACTCTCTATCATCCATGAATCTATTTAGCCTCCTATTAAAACTATCCAGCGTTCCAGCACTTACTGCAAAGTTGCTAAGCTTGTTCCACTCGTCCACCACCCTATTTGTGAACCAGTTCCTTCATATCTCCTTCCTAAACCTAAACTTATCCAACTTAAATCCGTTGCTCCGAGTCCTATCCTCCTCGGATATTATAAGAACTTTATCTATATCCCCTTTATTGATTCCTTTCACGCACTTAAATACTTCTATCATATCTCCCCGCAGTCTTCGTCTTTCTAGGGAATGCAAGTTTACTTTCTTTAACCTATCTTGATATGGAAGGCTTCTAAGTCCTGGAATCATTTTCGTCATTCTTCACTGCACCAGAACTGAACCGCTTCATCGAGGTGCGGCCTGTCTAGCGCAAGATATAGTTGCAATAGGACCTCTGCACTCTTATTACCTACACTTCTAGATCTAAAACCTAACACTCTGTTTGCCTCATTTCGAACACTAACGCACTGTTTTCTAGGCCGAAGGTCCGGGCATACGAGTACCCCTAAGTCTCTTTCACAAGTCGACTTCTCGCGTTTGATGTTGTTAAGGCTGTATACATTGAAATTATATGTTCTTCCAATATTAAGTATGCTGCACTTGCTGGTGTTGAATATAATTTGCCATTTTTCTGATCACTCCTGCAGTTTATTTAAATCCTTCTGAGGTGCATTTCCATCCTGCCCTGAATTTATCTGCCGCCCTATTTTGGTGTCATCCGCAAACTTGCTTATGTCACTGCTGATCCTAGTATCTAGATCGTTTATGTAGATTTTGAACAAGAGTGGGCCTAGTACTGACCCCTGGGGAACCCCACTGGTTACACAGCCCCACTCAGATTTAACACCATCTACGCTGACCCTCTGCCTTCTATCGGTGAGCCATGATTTTATCCAATTTAAAACTTTCCCCTCAATACCATGAGCCTTAACTTTTCTCAGAAGCCTCTGATGCGGTACTCTGTCAAATGCTTTGCTAAAGTCTAAGTATATAACATCGTAATTTTCGTCATTATCTACTAGCACTGTTAGAAAATTCAGTATTTTTTACATGTTTGTTCTGTATTTCCGACCAGGAAAACGTAGTAATTTGAATTACTTTTTTTGTTCTGTAAAATATTTCAGACACTCTCTTTCTCTGTTTCAATTTGTTTAATTATCATTATAAACTGACATTTTATCATACTATATACACTTCATGATGCAAAGAACATTTAAAATTGCATGTTAATGCTGTTATTTCTTTATGTAATTACTGAATATGCGGTTGGCGGTTGTTTGTGCTTCATGTTCGTCGTATGTCCGTGTGTGTTTACATTATTTCAAAGAGAGCCATATCATCACATGGGGGGCGCTGGTGGAGTGGTAACGCTCTTGCCTCGCAAGCAAGATGTCACGGGTTCAATTACCGGATCGGCGGAAGTTGTTTGGACATTCTTCCCAGCCTCCCTTGGTCCCTGTTCACCTAGCAGCAAAGTAGGTACCTGCTGTAAATCGAAAGTTGCGAATTCGTATTCAGGGACAAGTTGTTGGAGCTTCCAATAACTTCCAACAATCTGTTAATTCAAGAGATATTTTATGTAAAAATATATACAGAATCTTTGTAAATTATACAGATAATGTTTGGCAACAATATAACCAGTGAATTTTCTGTAAATTTTACAATAATTTTCTAACAGTGTACCTCGAAGTCTTTCCTAAAAAACGTCAGCAGAGAGTTGAGAGTCGTAGATTAATTTGCTTTTCTCTAAATGCGATCGGATGCTATTTGCTATAATTGATTCAAGAAATTTTCCCACTACTGACGTCAAACTGATCTGCCGGTAATTTGACGCTAATGCTCTGTCTTCCTTTTTGAATATGGTTACTACATTTGCCTGTTTCTGCAAGTCTGGTACAACTCCCGTGTCTAATGATTTTTTAAATAAATTTACGAGGGGACCATTAATCTGTTCCCTACAGTCTTCCAAGACTCAAGGGAAAATTTCATCCGGCCCTGGGGATTTTGTCTTCTTTAATTTATTTATCCTCTTAAGAACATCCTCTTTTCTGATAGTGATATTCTTTAAATTCTCTACTTCCTTTCCCCTAAATATCAGTTCTACCTCTGGAATTTCCTTGAGAATTTCTTCTGTGAAAACTGATAAAAAGTAGCTATTCAATGCTGTACTTATTTCCCCACTGCCATTGATCATTTCCCCCCTCCCTGACTTTAAAGGCCCAACTTTGTCCTTGACCTTTGTTCTATATACCTGGAAAAAACCCTTGGGATTCGCCTTGGATTCTCTTGCTATTCTGATTTCATAGTCTCTCTTTGCTTTCCTTACATTTTTGCTATAATTGATTCAAGAAATTTTCCCACTACTGACGCCAAACTGATCAGCCGGTAATTTGACGCTAATGCTCTGTCTCCCTTTTTGACTATGGGTACTACATTTGCCTGTTTCTGCAGGTCTGGTACAACTCCCGTGTCTAATGATTTTGTAAATAAATTTACGAGGGGACCATTAATCTGTTCCCTACAGTCTTCCAAGACTCAAGGGAAAATTTCATCCGGCCCTGGGGATTTTGTCTTCTTTAATTTATTTATCCTCTTAAGAACATCCTCTTTTCTGATAGCGATATTCTTAAATTTCTCTACTTCCTTTCCCTAAATATCAGTTCTACCTCTGGAATTTCCTTGAGAATTTCTTCTGTGAAAACTGATAAAAAGTAGCTATTCAATGCTGTACTTATTTCCCCACTGCCATTGATCACTTCCCCCCTCCCTGACTTTAAAGGCCCAACTTTGTCCTTGACCTTTGTTCTATATACCTGGAAAAAACCCTTGGGATTCGCCTTGGATTCTCTTGCTATTCTGATTTCATAGTCTCTCTTTGCTTTCCTTACATTTTTGCTATAATTGATTCAAGAAATTTCCCCACTACTGACGCCAAACTGATCAGCCGGTAATTTGACGCTAATGCTCTGTCTCCTTTTTTGACTATGGGTACTACATTTGCCTGTTTCTGCAGGTCTGGTACAACTCCCGTGTCTAATGATTTTGTAAATAAATTTACCAGGGGACCATTAATCTGTTCCCTACACTCTTTCAAGACTCGAGGGAAAATTTCGTCCGGCCCTGGGGATTTTGTCTTCTTTAATTTATTTATCCTCTTAAGAACATCCTCTTTTCTGATAGCGATATTCTTAAATTTCTCTACTTTCTTTCCCCTAAATATTAGTTCTACCTCTGGAATTTCCTCGTGAATTTCTTGTGTGAAAACTGATAGAAAGTAGCTATTCAATGCCATACTTATTTCTTCACTGCCATTGATCACTTCCCCCCCTCCCTGACTTTAAAGGCCCAACTTTGTCCTTGACCTTTGTTCTAAATACCTGGAAAAAACCCTTCGGATTCTCCTTGAATTCTCTTGCTATTCTGATTTCATAGTCTCTCTTTGCTTTCCTTACATTTTTCTTAACATTCCTAGATAGTTCATTATACCTATTTCTGAGCTGCACCTCCCCTCCATTTAATTTCTTATAAATTCCTTTCTTTATTTCTATGTCATGTTTAAGTTTTCTGGTCATCCACCTTGGCTCATTCTTATTTGACCTAATTTTTCTGTATGGTATATTTTGTTCTTGTGCTTTACGTAGTATACTAGTGTATGTATTATAGCAATGATCAATTGTTGTGTCATCTGTGATCTCACCCCTTCCTACTGGGGACTGACCTCACCTAGGTACCTTCTTTACCCCTGATAATCCGCCAACCGAAAGTTGGGGACTCTGACCATATTGTCACTGTTTTTCGTTTCCCAATTTTGGGTGAACCTGATTTCTCTGTGATCACTGTTACCTAGTTCTTCCCCTACTGTGATATCTCCGATAATATTTTCTTTATTTGTTAATACTAGGTCTAATATATTGCCACCTCTAGTAGGTTCTGTGAGTAGTTGTTTCAAAAACTTGTCCTGTATTGCATCTAGGAACTCTTCAGATTTATAGTCACCTACAATGTTGTCCCAGTCAATATTTCTTAAGTTGAAATCCCCCATAATGCACAGGTTGTTATATTTTGCTGCCCTACTCATTTCCTGCCATATGGGCTGAGCTGCTTCTTTCCCCAGACTTGCGAGCATGTAAATCACTCCCATAATTAGTTTTTCTCTTCCTTCCGTGATTTATACCCATACAGACTCGGTTACTATTTCACCGTTTATTGAATTATTAATACAACATTTTAATGTATCCTTGATGAAGGGTGCGACCCCTCCCCCCTTCCTACATTCCCTGTCCTTGTGAAAAAGGTTGTACCCATCTATGTGCTACTCTGATAAAAAAAATTTGCTCGCCAGATTCATCCAAGTTTCGGTGATTGCTATGACGTCTACAACCGATCTCAGCAAGTTTATTTTATTTCTAACGCTCCTACTGTTTGTATAGTATGCATTTAAACCTACCCTTCCCTGGTCCTGTTTTACCCCTTGTCCTGAGTAACCAATTTTACTTCCCAGGACCTGCTTGTTTTTTGACTCCCACTTACCCCGACCTCTCTCTACTGGCGAAACCCCCCCTTTGGAGTGACAATTTCACGCTCCAGGGATGCAGACAACGTCTTTACCCCCGCACGAGACAAGTGTACTCCGTCACGACTATACAGGTAGTCGTTGCCATAAAATGGTTGCGAGTTATCAATGAATGCCCAACCATTGTTTGCACAATGTTTCTCCAGTCGGCAATTTATAGCAATTGCCCTGGACAGCCATTCACGACCAACCCCTCTTCTAGGCAAGACACCACATACTATGGGGATCCCTCCCCTATCTCTAATCTTCCCCAGCGCCTCCCAATACCTCTTGAAAAGTTCCTCACTCCTAACCTTTCCTATGTCATTTCCTTCCACACTAAGACACACTACTGGATTGGTACCCTCCCTTGACAAAACCCTATCTATCCTCTCAGCTACATGCCCTATCCCAGTCCCAGGAAAACACACCCTAGTACTACGTTTCCTATCTCTTGCACAAAAAGTCCTATCTAAAAACCTCATCTGGCTATCCCCAACTACCACGACCTTACCACTGGGCAGGGTTTGTACAACTGCCCTTTCCTCTCCTTGCACCACACTGTCCTGCCTCTTCTTTTCCTCGTCTTTCCTCTTCTCTTCCCCGTCAGCTTCCTCCAACACCTGGTAGGGGTTACTGCACTCCACACCCTGGTCAGCTTTCCTGAGTCTGACCCTAGTCCCCTTGGAGACAACCACTCTCCACGCCTGCTCCTCCTTCGCAGGTGTCCTGCTAAGCAGGACACCTACCTGAAGGAGTTCAGTCCTGAGGGCTTCGTTCTCCCCCTTTAGAGCGTCCATCTCACTCCTCAACTGCTCCAGCTGACTTAACAGACTGGCCAGGAGGTCGTCTTTCCTCACACTCCTCTCCTTTTCCCCCACAACGCAACGATCCAAGGCGGCCATTTCCTCTGGTCACTAACGCGAGCACTTAGGGGCACGTCCTTCTCCAAGGTAGGTCAGGTAGCAACACAGACACACCAGAGTGACACAACACAGACACACCAAGGTGTAACAACACAGACACACCATGGTGACACAACACAACCACCAGTGAGACAAGACGTGCCCTGAAGGTGCTCACAGTTTGAGCAGCCAGGCCGAGTCTGGTTGCCCACCCCCCCCCCCTGCTATATCCCAGACACACCAAGGTGTAACAACACAGACACACCAAGGTGACACAACACAGAAACACCAAGGTGTAACAACAGAGACACACCAAGGTGACACAACACAGACACACCAAGGTGTAACAACACAGACACACAAAGGTGTAACAACACAAACACACCAGGGTGTCACAACACAGACACACCAGGGTGACACAACATAGACACACCAGGGTGACACAACACAGACACACCAGAGTGACACAACACAGACACACCAGGGTGACACAACACAGACACACCAGGGTGACACAACATAGACACACCAGGGTGACACATCACAGATGGAATCCAAATGTACTTTAATTATTGTTGGATTGCATCAGGTGTCACTATCAGCTGTCATCGATACTTACTGTCACTCACCATCAACATTTACTGTCACTTACCATCAATCTGTACTGTCACTCGCCATCAACACTTACTGGACTGTCACTCGCCATCAACACTTACTGGACTGTCACTCACCACCTCACACCCATTGTACTTTCATTCATAATCAACACCTACTGTAACTCACCATGGACACATACTGTAACTCACCATGAACACATACTGTAACTCACCATGAACACATACTGTAACTCACCATGAACACCTACTGTACTGTCACTCACCATCAACACATATGTACTTCACTCACCATTAACATCTACTGTACTGTCACTCATTATCAACGCCTACTGTACTGTCACTCATTATCAAAACCTACTGTATTGTCACTCACCATCACCACCTACTGTATTGTCACTCACCATCACCACCTACTGTACTGTCACTCAGCATCAACACTTACTGTCATTCATCATCAACACTTGCTGTAACTCATTATCAAAACTTACTGTCACTCATCATCAACATTTACTGTCACTCATCATCAACACTTGCTGTCAATCACAATCAACATTTATTGTTACTCACCATCAACATCTACTGTCAATCAACCTCAACAACTACTGTCACTTAGCATTAACACCTACTGTCAATCATTACTAACACTCACTCTGACTGTGGACCAAGGCTCTCTTCCAGTACTATGGTATAAAATATAGCCAAATTACTTATTTCCTTTGTTGTCGGTATATCTCTTGTCGGGCCACCCAGTCAAGGACAAAGTTGGGCCTTTAAAGTCAGGGAGGGGAGAAGTGATAAATAGCAGTGAAGAAATAATCCAAGCATTGAACAACTACTTCTTATCAGTTTTCACAGAAGAAATTCGCGAGGAAATTCCAGAGGTGGAACTAATATTTAGAGGAAAGGAAGAAGAGAAATTAAAGAATATCACTTTCAGAAAAGAGGACGTTCTGAGGAGGATAAATAAACTAAAGAAGAAAAAATCCCCAGGGCCGGACGAAATTTTCCCTCGAGTCTTGAAAGAGTGTAGGGAACATATTAGTGGACCCTCGTAAATTTATTTACAAAATCATTAGACACCGGAGTTGTGCTAGACTTGTGGAAACAGGCAAATGTAGTACCCATATTCAAAAAGGGAGACAGAGCATCAGCGTCAAATTACCGGCCGATCAGTTTGACGTCAATAGTGGGGAAATTTCTTGAATCAATTGTAGCAGATAGCATCCGATCGCATCTAGAGAAAAGCAAATTAATCTACGACTTTCAACATGGGTTTACAAAGGGGAAATGTTGTCTAACAAATCTGCTGACGTTTTTTTAGGAAAGTCTTCGAGGTAGTAGATAATGACGAAAATTACGATGCTATTTACTAAGACTTTAGCAAAGCATTTGACAGAGTACCACATCAGAGGCTTCTGAGAAAAATTAAGGCTCATGGTATCGAAGGGAAAGTTTTAAATTGGATAAAATCATGGCTCACCGATAGAACATAGAGGGTCAGCGAAGATGGTGTTAAATCTGAGTGGGGCCGTGTAACCAGTGGGGTTCCCCAGGGGTCAGTACTAGGCCCACTCTTGTTCAAAATCTACATAAACGATCTAGATACTAGGATCAGCAGTGACATAAGCAAGTTTGCGGATGACACCAAAATAGGGCGGCAGATAAATTCAGGGCAGGATGCAAATGCATTAAAGGAGGATCTAAATAAACTGCAGGGGTGGTCTGAAAAATGGCAAATGGAATTCAACACCAGCAAGTGCAGCGTACTTAATATTGGAAGAAGAAATACTGATAATGTATACAGCCTTAACAACATCAACCTAGAGAAGTCGACTTGTGAAAGAGACCTAGGGGTGCTTGTAAGCCCGGACCTACGACCTAGAAAACAGTGCGTTAATGTTCGAAATAAGGCAAACAGAGTATTGGGTTTTATATCTAGAAGTGTAAGTAACAAGAGTGCAGAGGTCTTATTGAAACTATATCTTGCGCTAGTCAGGCCGCACCTCGATTATGCGGTTCAGTTCTGGTGCCCTTATTATAGAATGGATATCAATTCACTAGAGTCGGTGCAGTGAATAATGACAAAAATAATTCCGGGACTTAGAAACCTTCCATATCAGGATAGGTTAAAGAAACTTAATTTGCATTCCCTAGAAAGACGAAGAGTGCGGGGAGATATGATAGAAGTATTTAAGTGGGTGAAAGGAATCAATAAAGGGGATATAGATAAAGTTCTTATAATATCCGAGCAGGATAGGACTCGGAGCAACGGATTTAAGTTGGATAAGTTTAGGTTTAGGAAGGAGATAGGAAGAAACTGGTTCACAAATAGGGTGGTGGACGAGTGGAAATAGCTTAGCAACTTTGTAGCAAGTGCTGGAACTCTGGTAAGTTTCAAAAGGTGGCTAAATAGATTCATGGATGATAGAGAGTGGTAGTAACTCTCGACAGGAGCTGCCATGCACAGGCCAACCGGCCTAGTGCAGGCTCCTTATTTTCTTATGTTCTTATGTTCTTATGTCTTGTTTCTTAACGAGTTAGCGTTTTGTGTTTCAGGATCATTGTTAGTCAAGTTAGGTAAGTGTCCTGGGCTATTCCTTGAAATGGGCTATTCCTTGATATGGGCTATTCCTTGATATAGGCTATTCCTTGATATGGGTTATTCCTTGACATGGGTTATTCCTTGAAATGGGCTATTCCTTAATATGATTTATTCCTTGATATGGGTTTATTCTTTGATATGGCTATTCCTTGACATGGGTTATTATTTGATGTGGGCTATTCCTTGATATGGGCTAGTCCTTGGTATTAGCTGCATCATTTGCTAATTAGGGCGAGATTGTTATTGGATTGACATGTACCTGTAGAGTTGTACGTCAGATCACGCCCCAGTAATGAGTTTAGTGAGGCTAAAACTTTAAAAATAAAAAATAAAATATTATGGACAATATTAAATGAGATTTCGGTAAATTCAAAACAGGGAAGGGATAGAATATGAAACTGTAACCGAAATTAGGTTTTCAGTGTTGCTTGAGGGTGACTGATAAACAAGGACCAGGACAACAATTTAATAATTACAAAGAAGTAATGTTAGAGGCTGGGGGAAAACTTAAAGGACATAGGAGGAGTGAGGCTAAAAGTGAGTGAATGACAAATAAAATTTTAAAGAAAATGGATAGACGAATAAATATGAGAAATCGAAGTAAGGCTTGCCTAAAAATTACAATGAAATTCAATGGAAATTCAGACAGGCAAACGCAGATGGTCTAGAAACGAAATGTAACGCAATTGAAGATAAATGATGTGGTGTCTCATGCCCCCCTCCCATCCCCACCAGACACCTCGCTGGTGTTTATATACCTCTCCTCAGACGCCTAGATCCTAACACCATCTATTCTAGGCGGTGCAGGTTGGAACGAGATACGAGATACTCTAATCTAGGGTTACAATACGTAAATAAATCATAGAAAAAAATGATGCAATACATTCTAGAAAATTTTACATTGATAATACATCAATATATACAAGAAAATTTCACAAAACTTGCCAATATAACTGGTGATTGAAATAGAAAATAATCAAAACACCTGGTATACAAAAAATATAATACTAAATTATGCCTCACAATAACAATATGTTTGTGTGTGTGTGTAATAATAATAATAATAATAATAATAATAATAATAATAATAATAATAATAATAATAATAATAATAATAATAATAATAATAATAATAATAATAATAATAATAAACAGTTTATTAAAAGAGTATGGCAGCCAAAACGCTAAAAATTTACAGTTAACACAATTGGGGAACTGGCTCACGTGATTGACAAATAATATATAAGTAACATGAGTGATATAAATATAATATATAAAAAGAATGTGGGGAGAAGGTCATACTAAGGGGCATTTCAACACAGTAACAACATGCAAAGAGGTAAGATTGGCTGAGAGTGAACGAACTGGTTGACTACGATTTGTTGATAATTTTGACAATGATTGTGATTGGAATGTTCTTATAGCGATCAGTACGTGCTCCCATGAGCTCGTTGCGCTTATGGTGTCGAACAACAATTCGCGGACGAGGCATCTCGGGTGGAAGCAGGAGCCGGTGTCGAGGACGGTGCAGAAGCTTCTCAACAAATTTGCAGATGAGGTCGTGGTGATGATCAGAGAGAGCTGAGAGGGTCAGTGTGTCGATCATTTCTTGATATGTGGAGTAGGAGGGAGAGAGAAATATCTTGCAATCCCTCTTTTGCACTTTTTCTAGGTATTTCCATTGTGTGGCATTTGGCGAGGAAGACCAGGCAGGGGAGATATAGATGAGCTTGGGAAGTATGAATACTCAGTAAGCACCGAGAGGCTCACGCACGGGAACTCCGAGGGACTTGATTCGGCGGAGGAGGTGGAGACGAAAGCTGGAGGATTTGACAGTATTATTGAACTGACTTGTGTTTTCCAATTTAAGTTGTGACGCCGAAGAGCATGGTGGAGTCCACAACCTGGAGAGTGTTGTTGCCCAAAGTAATGGAGGAAGGTAGGACAAACTCAGAGGAGACGTTCCGGAATAATCAGAGATACAACTTAAGGCACCCAGAGCGACTAAGACCACCCCTCCATGCGCTCCTCTCAGTCCAAGACCTCCATAAAATATCATGGTGTGAAAGTATGGAACAACTTACCCCCACCCATCCGAGCAAAGACTACGCTCCCTTCCTTTAAATCATCTCTAAAAAAATATCTATTGTCGAAGTATTAATACTTCTTGTAACACTTACTATATTTACAGTACCTGCTTTTATTGTACCACCAAATCCGTTTTATCGGAAATTATCATGTAAATAAATAAGTAATTACCATTGCAATACACATAATTGCCAACTAGACATAATCCTGAAAGCTCTGTCCTCTTGTTCAACCTTATTACTGCACAACCCAGGTTGTACTGCTCCCCCATTATACTTATGTTTTTAAATTCCACTCTAATTTATATGTATATGTGTATGTGTATGTATGTGTGTGTATATGTATATATATGTATATATATATATATATATATATATATATATATATATATATATATATATATATATATATATATATATATATATATATATATATATATATATATATATATATATATATATATATATATATATATATATATATATATATATATATATGTATATGTGTATATATGTATATGTATGTGTATATGTATGTAAATATATATAAATAAAAAACAAAAATAATAAATAATAAAATAAATATATATTGAAGTGATAACCGTGGTAACATTATGAGATGTTCTTATTACTACCATGCCATTATACTATTCCAGATGATACTAAATGTTACATAATACTTCCTTGTGATAAATGTATAGTATATATCAGGTGCCTCAAAGAGCTCAGGTTCTCAACTGGCTCAGCCATGTTAATATTGTTATTTCTATCCACTCTGTATCTGTATTTTTCTGGCTATATAAAATGTTTCAATTCAATTCAATTCAACGTTGATGTGCATAACCATGGTCTTGGTATGGTTGATGGTGACATGGTTGTTGGTGCCCAATTTTGGAGACTTCAATATATTCTGGAGGGCGGTGTAGTCGGGAGCCGAGTTGTTCACACTGATCTCAACGGTGGAGTCGTCGACATATTTCCAATGGGCAGAGTTTTCTCTTTGGGAATCATTGATAGGCATGAGGAATCAGAGCGGTGCCATCTTGGTGTCTTGAGGAACGTCACAGGTGAGTGACTGAAAAGTGGAGACAGCCCCTCTGAAGCGTACGGCTTGGCGTAGGTCACTAAGGAAGTCTGTAATCCATGTTATAAGACGTCTCCAAAACCCGAGGTCAATAGCTTTGTTGATGATTAAATTGTGGCCGACTAGGTCAAATGCCTTTGGTGAAGTCAATGAAAGCGACAGACACAGACGTCTCTCGATTTTCCAGATGGCGGTATATGTAGTCGAGAAAGCTGACAAGACAGTGAGTGGTGGGGGAAATTTTCATTTTGCCAAATTGCTGAGGATCTACTGTATGGTGCCTGCAATATCAGCCTAGGCCAGGCAAAAACGAAACTTTCACTGATTAAGTTAGGCAATGGGTCGTAGCTCATTTAAGGATTGTGGGCTCGTTGACTTGGGCACTGGCGACACATGTGAGGTCTTCCAGGCAGCTGGACACCTTGCTTGACTGAAGGAAGCATTGATGAAGGAGCAGAGGGATTTAGCTAGTTCCGGGTAGAACTCCTTGTAGAGTTTCATTGTGGATGGTGGAGCGCTTTATCTTCAATTTGTCCAGACGTTTTTCTACTTCAAATTATTTTACTAAGTCAGTGGGAAAGGGGGCTAAGGAAGTGGAGGGGTGTGTGTCTTATGGTTCAGTCAACAGAGTTCTTTAAGCTTACCATACCACTGTCTGATTTTGGTCTGCTTTAGATGTTGCTGCTTGGTTGGTGTAAAGGCTATAACGAACGGGTAGGTTGTCCGCCGCTCGTTCGCTTGTGCAAACGAGCGGCGGTGAGAAGGCCGCTGCTGTGCCCATCACCGGGAGACACGATGCAGTCTTCACCACAGCTGCTACTTCACCCAGCTGTTCTATTCCTACTCTGGTTGTGTACTCATCTGAGGTTCCTGGGGCTCGTGGGCTGATTCCCCTGTCCTTTATTATTCGACTGTCAACTCCGGTCACCTACTCCAGCTACTGCCACGGCAGCCACGTGATCACCACTTTCACCACGCCCAATCCACCGCCCGTGCCCTGGCGTCTCTCTTGTGTGGCAAGACATCGCCCACCAATGCCTCCGCCAAGTGAGGAAGCTGCCCTGGACCTTCCCCCTGAGCGGACGCCTGAGAGTTTTGGAGGCGAGCCCGACTGTTTCACTCGGCGTTACCAGAACATTCTACAGTGCTGGTTAGAAGGAAGATTCATCTACAGCCGTAGGAAATAACTATGCTTTGTTTCATTGATTACGCTTTGTTTTAGTAACTGTCTTTGACTCTAGTGCTGTTTATTTAATGCCCGTGTGAGTGGTGACAGAGTTAAACTTTTGTGATCATTTCTTAGTAAAGAGATGTCCTCTTTTCCCTTTGTTTATTACCCCTTGAAAACCCATGGTTCTTGACTTTACTTTGATAAGATCCTCATTAGGTTGGCAAGGAATTTATATCTTACAGGACAGGCCTCTACAGTTGGGTATTAAGACTAATTTGCAATGCGTATTTCTCGGATGACTTGGTTGCTAAGGGACCTGTAGCGGTTCTGGTCATCGAGATAAAAGGCGCTGTCTCTCTGTTGCCTAAGTCTTTTGATCCAAGGTGTTTTCCAGGGCAAGTCAGCTAGGTATGATCTGACCATTGGGGTATAAGACTGTAGGATGGTGGTGGCGTGAGCAGTGAATCGCGCTGTCGGGCGTGAAGCCAGCCAGCCGCGCTGCCGTCAAGAGCCCGGTTCCGTCTCCACACCTCACCAGTCAACGACGTGTGTACTGCTAGTCTACATGAATTATTGTCCTACTGTTCATTTATAAATACATTTGCTAATGTGTAAACAAATGAGAAAATTCATATACCTTTATTATTCAGAAAAATTTATACAAATAATACAATAAACATCTGTGTAAATACGATGTCTATATGTATAGTACATAATCCTACTGGCCACTGAAATGAATGAGCTTTGTGTATAAGTGACGACTCTTTACCTTAACCTGGGTTTGTAACTTAGCAGTGCACTGTCTTGCAGCATATGCATATCTTACTTGCACATAGCTTTCGCCAACTGCTTTAATCAATAATTGTATGTGATTTTCCATAGGTTCTGTATCAAACATGTGGTGAGATAGCTTAGGAAATACTTCTCTGTTAGTGTAACTTGATAACACTGAATGAACAAGTCTGTGAAAATCTACTCTTCCTAAAGTTAGGTCTGTATTTTGTCTGCCTGACATGGTTACTATAAACTTTTTCACAATTAACACAGATATCTAAAACATCATCTGAAGGATATATCAGTCCCCCTTTGGATTTCAACATAATCAGAGAATGCATCTGGCCAACATTAGTGCTTGTTAAGGCATCAACACAAGCTTCACAGTGTAGAGATTTCTTTAACCGAAACACAACGAAGCCAGCTATACAGTATATGCAAAAATTTTGTTGGAACACTGGGACAAATGGAAACTGCTAGGAACATAAGTATAATCATGCTCTTTCCCATTAGCTAAAGATGACTCAGACAACACGTCTATGTCCTCGTCTCTGAAGTGCTTTGAGCACAGACATGTATGCCTAGATGCAACAAAACTTTCAAGTCTTATTGTCCGAACCCATTCCTGTCTTAAGGCCTCATTTTTAGGAAAACTGAGTCACAATGATCTTTACTGCAACATGCCGCACATGGCTGGCAATATGCATAAGCTTAATATTTTCATATTAAGAAACAATATAAATTTCCACTGTATGTATTAATATTGAATGCTATATGGCTGATGTTGCTATGAATCAGGTCGTTTTTAAAGCTCCAAGAAATATACTCGATTTAGTTCTGTCGAACAGAGAAAACCTCATTAGCAATGTCGAGGTAGGGAACGAACTTGCAAACAGCGATCACAAAGAAATTAGATTCCAGTTAGATTTTCAGGGCAGACGTAAGGAAAATTCCTCTAAAGTACCAGATTTCAGAAGGGCAAACTTTGACAGTTTAAAGAGGCAGCTGAGAGAGGGGGTGCCGCACTTGGCCATGAACCTGACAGATGACTCCGACCTGATAACGAGATCTGAGATTGCCGAGTTCCACAACAATTTAAATAATGAGTTACTTAATGCACAAAGGCAGAACATACCATACAAAAACTCAGATGAGACAACAATGACCCTAAATATAAATAATTATTTAAAGAACATCATTGGACAAAGGAAGGCTATAGGTAGAAGGATAAAGCGTGGCGAAATTTACCTCCAGGATTATTATAAGATATTGGCGAGTAGGGTTAAAACCGAGATAAGGAAAGCCAAGAGGAATAATGAGGTAAGGATAGCAAGGGAGGCAAAGACAAACCCCAAAGGATTCTACCAAATGTATCAAACTAAAACACGAGAAAAGATTGGACCAATATGGTCAGATACCGGCGAGCTAACTGATAACGACGGAGAAATGAGCAATAATCTGAATAAATATTTTTCAACACTTTTCACCACCGAAAATTTAAACATGATACCCGAGGCACCGACTCTATTCAGAGATAGTGAAGAAAACAAATTAAGCGAGATAGTAGTGACTAGTAACGATGTTAGTAAGCAAATAGACAAACTAAAGCCTAATAAGTCACCTTGTCCCGATGAGATATTTGCCAGAGTATTAAAGGAATGAAAGGAAGAGCTTAGTATGCCCTAAGCAAAGTTGTTTAACATGTCCTTAAAAACAGGTGTAGTACCAGAATCCTGGAAGATAGGGAATGAAATACCGATTTTCAAGAAGGGGGATACATCACTATCCTCTAACTACCGCCCAATCAGTCTAACATCAATAGTAGGCAAATTACTGGAAGCAATCATTTCAAACTCTATTCGAAATCACCTGGAGAAGCACAGATTGATCAATGATTCCCAGCATGGCTTCACAAGCGGACGTTCTTGTCTAACTAATCTATTAACATTCTTTTCATCAGTTTTCGAATCGGTGGACGAGGGGCACAATTATGATGTGGTATATCTCGACTTTAGCAAAGCCTTCGACAGAGTCCCCCACGAAAGACTAATTAGAAAGGTAGAAGCACATGGCATCAAAGGTAACATCCTTAAATGGATTAGGGCGTGGTTACAGGACAGGAAACAGCGAGTGAGTATTAACGGCACTAAGTCTCATTGGAGCAACGTCACAAGTGGAGTTCCCCAAGGCTCAGTACTTGGACCATTATTATTTATTATATACATAAACGACATAGATATCGGCATAGACAGCAACATAAGTAAATTTGCTGATGACACTAAAATAGGACGTGTTATCAAATCTGACGAGGACTCCGCAAAACTACAGGAAGATCTAGACAAATTTTTCGAATGGTCTGAAAAATGGCAGATGAAATTCAATGTGGACAAATGAAAAATACTCAGTATAGGAGATGTAAACAGGGAAACCAGATACCAGATGAACAACGATGCCATAGAGAAATCCGACTGCGAGAGAGATTTAGGAGTAATGATAAGCAGGAACCTTAAGCCAAGTAAACAATGTGTTTTTGCTCGTAACAAGGCTAATAAAGTACTTGGGTTCACACAAAGGAGTGTTAGTTACAAGACTAGCGAGGTCATCCTAAAACTGTATCTTGCGCTTGTGAGACCACACCTGGATTACGCAGTTCAGTTCTGGTCACCGTATTACAGAATGGATATAGAATCATTGGAAAGAATTCAGAAGAGAATGACAAGACTAATCCCAGGCATTAGGAGCCTTGAGTATAGAGACAGGTTAAAGCATCTTAATTTGCACTCCCTCGAGAGACGTAGAGTGAGGAGCGACCTGATAGAGGTGTATAAGTGGAAGTCAGGGCTAAACAAAGGGGACATTACAAAGGTACTCAAACTATCCAACCAGGAGCAAACTCGTAACAATGGTTTTAAATTAGACAAATTTAGATTTAGGCGTGAAATAGGTAAACACTGGTTTGGAAACAGAGTAGTGGATGAATGGAACAAGTTACCAAATATCATCATTAACTCGAATACGCTGAATAGCTTCAAACATAGGTTGGATGCTTATATGAGCAATAGGGCTTGGGTGTAAATGGGACTGCCCAGTATGGGCCAATAGGCCCGCTGCAGTTTCCTCCATTCTTTTGTTCTTATGTTCTTAAATTAAAATCTAAGAAATATTCTTAAACATATTTTTTTCCATCAATTCTGACATCTCTATCAGTGAACAACACTCCTAATTTATCAATGATTAGTTTAATATATTCCCCCTTGTTACAAGATTTATATCTCACTTTTCTGCAGTGCATGCGCAGATGGCCTACTGATTATTTAAAATAACCCTTAAAACGAGAAGCGTTGAGGGAGATGCATGCACTGTAAAAAGTTATACACGCTTGCCATATGATAGCATTTTTTTTCACTTTATACTTGGTTCTTTATCATTTAAGAAATTACTTACTGATGAAATGTAAGATGAGGATCTAAGGTCTTGTCGAACCTAGCAGTACATCCATAAACAGCACACGATACTGGCATTTTTATATGTTATATGTTATATGTGACCTTGTGACCTTGTGACTGTTAACTGGCGGGACACTGCCGCGACCTAGCCTCTTTTGCAAGCCACAATATGGCCGCCGGCTTCTCAGAGTGACCTCACTTTTCTGAGCTGATGTCGCCTCCACCCTATTATACCTTCATGGAGATGAAGGACTTCTCGGGGATGAAGTGCTGGTGAGGTTCCGTGGTGGTGTTGGTGTAATCTCTTCATTTCGTGCAATTTCCAATAGAATAATAGGGTTGGTATTAACAACGTATAAGAGTGGACTTAACCATTTAATAATTAAAACACACAACACTGGTATGGCACACGGCAACACTCCCACGACGTAGGACAGTACTCCTACAGCACAAGTCTCACTGCAAGACCTTTTTTTCGTTTTTTTTTAGGTTAAGGTGGGGAAAGGATGGCAGGCATGCTGGGGCTCAAGGTACAGCCAGACATGTGGGATAGAGAAGTCACGACATATAGTCGTGGGTGGAAAGGCTGGAAAACAAGTTTAATGAGTTAAACATCGGGGGACAACACCCCTTGTTTTACATAATACAGAATTTATTGACTAACTAAGCTAACCTAGGATTCAGGATTCAGTTGCACAATGGTTACTTAGGTAGATTTTACAATTACATGTTTATTAAAATTTTATACTGTATTACGTTATGGACTCACTAGATTGTGACTTGTTAAATGTGAACTTATATCATCTAAGTTTTAATCTAAGGTGGATCACTGTGGTTGACATACAGTTGATGGGTTGCGGGTTAGGTTGTTGTAGTGCTGGCAGACTCCGTGGCCACCAGGCGTGGGGTCGCCCTCCATTGACGTCTTTCCAGCATAGGTGGTCTGGGCTTTGAGGGTCGTCCAGGAGCTTGTCCCAAACCTTCTTCCGTAGGGGATGGAACCTGACGTAGAGGGCTTGTTTTATTTCTCAGGTGGATGGTTTCCACTTTCCCCTGGGAGGGTGGAGCTTGGCCACTGCCTGACTTCAAACACTTGTTTTGGAAGCTCTGTAGTTGTTGTAGTCTAGTCTTCCCGAGTGTGACGAATGGTATAGGTGAGTACTCCAACACAGGCCTCACCAGCGCCTTGTACAGGTGGACTTGTATCTTCTCAGGCATCAGTTTAAAACGTTTTAATTTGGTTGCACCAACTTTGGCTTTCTTTAGTCTGTCCTTCACATAGGAAATGATGCCAGTCTGAGAGATGATGAGGCCAAGCAACCTGCCTTGTTTAGAGTACTCAATCTCTTCGTCGTCGATCATCAATGTGGCTCCGGCTTGAATTTGGCTACCGGTATGACCTCGAATTTCGTTTTGTTTGTTTTTACTATCCATTGATTTTCATACTCCGAGATATCCTCCACTGCCCGAGTAGTGATTCGCGCCATCCTTGCCGTGGACCTTCATGGGCAGGTGACGATCTGTGTTACATCGTCGCCATAAATGACGTACTTGCTGCCGACGATTAGGGTGGCAGGTCAGCCGTGTAGAGCGTGTAAGGGATTAAATAATAATAATAATAATAAACGGTTTACTAATAGAGTTGCAGCCGGTGGCTGAAAATATACAAGCTTACATTTGATTTAGATATAATGATATGCGTTGAATACATTTACAGGGCTGTACAGTACATAAATCAGGAGCTGTTTCTTATTTTAACAATAGATGGTGTTACGAGTTGGGGATTTAGAATATAGTTAAAAGTCTACCCAGATCCCAACAGGTAACAACAATAAAAAAACAAAGACAATCGGACTATAAAAGGGTAGACAAAGGATGCGAGTTTTCGTTGTGTATAATAAAGTACCATAAATTCCTTAACAAAATATTCAGCTTCCTATAAATTACCCTTAACCAAACTTAACCTAAACATTAACAGTATATACATATTAATACAACATAAAACAATCGTGAAGCAAGGTGGAGGTGGGAGAGGCAATACAAGATTACAAATACTTAAGTGAGGAGCTGAGATGGCTGACGAGTAAGGCTGAGTATTGTAGAAGACGGTAGGTAGTCACTGTGCCGTAGGTTTAGAGGATAGGTGATCCTGTGGTCACTTCCCAGAGTGTAGTGCTCTCTCCTCGAATTGGAGCTGACAAAGAAGACTTTGAGGAGGTGACGCAACAACCAGGATATGGAGAAGGGAAACCCCGGAGTGGTAACTAAGACGAGTCATACTCGTGTTTCGTCCCTAGATGGCGTTGCTCGTGGTGCTGGGTAGGTAGATCAAGACAATAGATGGCGTGGTTCGTAGTGCTGGGTAGGTAGATCATGACAATTGGTGGCGGGGTTCTTAACAATGGGATAGAGCTATTCTTATATCTATAAGTGTGGAATTATGGGCTGAATTTTGTTGTATTGGCGGACTGCGCGAGGGGGGCGGGGGACTGCCAGTGGCTGGAGGTGGTGATGACGAGGATGGTGCAGTAGTCCACTGCCAAACCTTTCTTGTGCTTGGTGGTGGAGGTCACTGAGGGATGGCATTTCCATGGTGGAGAGAGCGTTGTTGTAGCCGGAGTAGTCTGTGCCGAGCATGATTCTGCAGGAACTTTTCTGTACCTTCTCTAGTTGATGTTGTTGGGTAGAGTTGAGAAAAGAAGACCAAGCTGGTGATGTATACGTTAGTTTGGGGAGAATAAAGGCATTGTAGAAAGTCCTCAGCTCTGGCGTGGGTGCCCCAAGTGACCTGAGTCGTCGTAGCATGTAAGGTAGGTATGAGGCTGCCTTGATTGTGTTGTTTACATGAGCCTTCCAGTCCAGTTTGTGGTCTATGGTAACACCCAGGAGTTTAGTAGACTACACTAACTGGAGAGGATGGGCACCCACTGTGACTGCTGGAGCTTGCATTGGAGTGGTGGCAGTATATTGATGTGCATGACTACGGTTTTGGCGTGGTTGATGGTGACCTTGTTCTCCGTAGTCCATGCCTGTAGCCTGTCCAGGGTGCCTTGTAGCGATGAGTAGTCTGGTGAGGTGTTGTCCACTGTAACCCCCACAGTGCAGTCATCCACGTACTTCCACCTGTGAGGAGTGTTTGGTAGAGCGTCGTTGATCAGGATCAGGAAGCATAGTGGTCCCATCTTGGTCCTCTGGAGAACACCGCAGGTGAGGTGTTGGAATGTGGAGTCGGAACCCTGGTACCTGACTGCCTGACGACGCTCACTCAAGAAATCAGTGAGCTATGAGACCTGGTTGGTGGGCAGCCCTAATGCAATGGCCATATTGATAACAGTGCAGTGATCAACAAGGTCAAAAGCCTTCCTGAAGTCAACAAGGACAACGGCTAGTGATGTCTTACGTTTCTGCAGTTTTTTGTGCAGGAAATCCAGGAAACTAACTAGGCAGTGTGATGTTGAGGAGGTCCTCATATTGCCAAATTATTGTGGATCAATTGACTGATAAGTTCTAGCAAATGCCCACTCAAAAACAAAGTCTTCACAAAGTAGACTGGGTATGGGGGTAATGGCAACTGGCCTGAAATCGTTAGGGGACTGTGGGGTGGTGACCTTGGGGATAGGGGTGACAAATGTGGTTTTCCATTCATTAGGGCATTTGCTTTGTCTGAGGAATGCATTAATAATAGAACAGAGGGAGGTGGCAAGTTCGACTGCAAGCTCCTTGTTAATTTTGATTGGGAGGTCAATTGGGGTTGTGGAGCGTTTGGATTTAAATTTCAGGAGTATGTTGTCGATTTCAAATGGTTGAAGGTTGAACGGGGAAGGTAAGTAAGCCGGGAGGAGAGTGAGGTCAAGACTGGGTAGGGTATGACATATGGTAGCAAAGTGGTTATTAATTATCTCAGCTGCCTCCTCACTAGGAAAATGTGAGATGAAAGGAAGTGTGGGAGACTGACGGTTAAGACCACAGTGATCTTTTACCTTGGAGTACCACTGACCGATGACGACCTCCTTGAGGCCGTGCACTTTCCTGGGATAATATGACTTCTTGGCTGACTTAATTTTTCTGATGACCTGGTTACGTAGACTTTTTTGTACAGGCGGTTGTTGGCGTAGTATGCCTTGTTGCGCTGCTCAATTAGTCTTTTGATACTGGGTCTAATCCATGGGACATCATTGGGGTGGATCCTCAGTGTCTTGGTTGGAAAGAAGTGGTGGTAGGCTTTGGTGATAGTGTCAAGGTAATTATCCCACCTGTTCTGCACATCGTCTAACATGATCGCTTCAGTCCAGGGATACCCATTGTCCGAAACGCCGCATGGCAGAGTCAGGGGTAGGTCGGTATGTCCTGGTGACAACTGGCGGTCGTGAGATAGTAGGTGTAGGTGACCACAGTAGAGACAGGTGGGGGCTACGTCCCATGGGAGGCAGCGGCTGGGGGGGAAGGTAGTGGTTGCCGAGATCAGTCATGATGAGGTCTAGGGTGACATTGCCATGTGTGGGAAAGTCAACTATTTGTGCAAGGTGGAGGTGTTGGGTGATGTTACTGATGTCTAACTCATTAAAGTCACCGCATATCACTAGTTTAGCACATTGAAATCTGGATCTCAGGGAGTCAGCAGTGTCTATTATATGAGTAATCAGTACATTGGCGGTTGGTGGACGGAGGGGAGGGGGGGTAAGATACAAACAATGAGCAAACAATGAAGTAGGCAAACTAGCGGGGGTGGAAGGTGGGAGTGACCTGAACCCAACCAAGCTTCTACATCCTCAGGTACATTAACACCTAGTTGTGATGGTTTAAGGTCACTGCAACAGTACAGCACTACACCCCCACTCTCCAGTCCTTTCTAAGGTGGTGAAATAACTCATAGTTTTCTATGGCACAGATCTCAGGAACAGTTTGCCCTGAGGCACGCCGCTCGAGAGTGAAAATTCTTCTCCACAATGTTCTTCCATCTTGAATTTGGCTCTGCGGTCCGTAATGAAGTTGCACAGTAGGCACGTCAGGTTTTCGGGTAGCCCCAGTTGTATGATCTTATACTGCAGTCCCATGTGCCAAACTTTTTCAAACGCCTTGCTGACGTCCCTCAGTACTACATTACACTGCAGGCAGACAGTCATAGAGTTGACGATCTGCTCGTAGGCCTGGGCTATGGCGGTGGATGTGGCTTGGTACTGGTGGAAGCCGAACTGGCGGTGATTATGCACGTCTTCGTCCTCCAGATACATCCGCAACCGCTTGTTTACTATTTTTTTCGAGGATTTTGGGAGCAATATTGGTCGAAAGTTTTCGACTTTGTTTGGAGGCTTGCCTGCTTTTGGTATGAGGCGGATAATGCCGATTTTTTAACATCTTAGGGAAGTATCCAGAGGCAAGGCAGGCATTGCATATATTTGCAAGCTGTTATAGCTGGTTAACTATAGGTTCTGTCGAAGTTAACTAGGCTGGTACATTTATATTATATTGGGTTAGAGTCGCGAAGCCCAATTGTCTGTTTCTCCTTTTATTGAGGAACTGCTGTTGATACAATTCTAGAGTGTAAGTCAACCATAACTTAATCACTGTAGCAATGAGTGTTAAGAGAAGGACGGGGGCTATGTAAATAGACCGTTTAATCACGTCCTTCTTGTGTGAGGGATTGAGTAGTAATGCCCGCTATAGGTGGACAGAAAGGCTGGCAAGTAATGCTTTAACTCAGTATAATATGACGCGGTTTTCCATGGGCACACTTTATCACGTGCTCTGAATATTTCACCTCATAGCCAGTGGAAAGTTACAGGGGATGAATCAGTATATAAATCAAATGTAATTAACCCATTTATATAATCTTTTCTGTTGATGAAACAGGGGCTATTACGTAGCTCGGTCACCTGCCTTCCAAGCTCCGCGAGGACTAAACATCCTATACATAAACCTAACCATGTTACAAACATATATGTGTAAACACTAAGCTGGGGACTCTGAAACCGTAGGGTTTTCATCAACTACAGGAGTCCTAGACTTAAGTGGCTTACGGGCTAGTATGTTATGTACAATTGACAACTTAGATGACACTGACTTATAATAACAAAACAGAAACATAACTGCCAGAATTAACATAATTGTGGGAATTGTTAAACTTAGTATTGCAAATCCCCGTGAAAAATAAAATGGCAATTGATCACTCAAATCAGCAAATTGGGACTCTTTCAAGTAGGAAATAACTTTTAATTTCTCTGAAAGAATCTGAAGGTCACTTACAGTAAGTTTCATAACAGGAAACAGGGGAATTAAATCATAAGTTAGATTCAAATTTAAAGCAAAATGCTGATGAGTAGGCAAGGTCCGTAATGAACTACAAGATACTTCAAAGTAATCCGGAGCCTTATAATGACCTTTCACGACTAACTGCTTACCACCATCGTGGCATTTTAAAATAACAGAAGTGTCATTAGAAAATAAAAAGTATTGCACATTATGCAGATGAGCGTGAAACACAGCTTTAACACTAACTGGCCTAAAGCTACAATGCGTAAGCCCTGTGCGTACATTAGTTTATATGACCACCAATTCACATATACCTTCTGCAGCAGGAATAAATGCGAAAACATAGGTTGGACATACGTGTAAGTGTAGATATGACGACTTACACCGCAATAACTCCCGAGGATCATCTAATGCCAACAAGGAATATTCTTCATCTATAAGCAATAGTTCTTTAGGCCTATCCAGTGCATATAGTGTGTCGTTTACAAACCAAGGGAAGGGTTCTAAATGCCATGCATTAAACTTATGCAGTCCTACCATAGGTATGTGGATAAGGATTGCATTGTGCGTGAGAGTTGACTCCATCAGAGGGTAATAACATTCCACCTCATAATTGTTAAAAATAGGAGTTAAGTGATACGTCAACTTGGCAATCTGTAATGCATCAAGAAGAGTCTCCACAGGCACAACCTTTGCGTCCACACCTTCTAACCCTGCATCTACTATGCTGTCGAATAGTTCATTTTTAATAGTAATTATATCCTGAACCGAATCTTCCGCAGCATGCAATTATTCAGAGAAATATTATTCAGAAAAATAAAGGAGCCACTCTAACGTTGGGACTGAATTCTGTAACTTATACACAATCCTCGAGAAATGGTCAGACTCCAATATTATCGCATTAACTTTTGATTCTAAAGCAGTAATCGCATGGAATGTCTGAGATATAACACGATTTTGTTTAGATACAGCTTGATCGACAATGTTCATGCGGTCCCTTAATTTAGCTACATCTTCGGCAGTCGCTGTGCCAAACAGAGTGCTTTGGATAAGACCTACAAAATTAAATAAACCACGCTGTCCCCGTGATTGAGAACGTACTTCCTCTGCAAGATCATCCTCAGCTTCGTTCTGAGACGAAGCAGCTGAAGCTCAACAGTTTGCGAAATCTTCATCGAAATATTAGGAGTTGAAAGGAGATCATCTAGTACTGTCAATGTTGCCTGTAGCTGAGTGTCGACGGTTTCCATCTGACGGGGAAGCTTGAGCAGTCCATGCAACTCATTCTTGATGTTCAACACGTCCTCTACTTTGAGAATGCGTCCAAGGGGTGCAACTAGCGCACCAGGCTTGAGGACTGATGTGGACATGTCTGTCAACACAACGGTGCCACAACACAGCAGGAGCAACACATTGATGATCCAAGCCATTCTGTAAGAAATTTTATTTGCGTTAATATCTGCTTGCAGAATGAAGTTTCATACAATAATCATTAGGCACACTCTGCTCTTGTACTGTCTACAAAGAGGTGTCTATAACATCATTACCATCTGTGGGTAGTAAATGTTCATGGGCTTTCTTAAGACGATCCGCATGCACGACATCTGCGATCTGTGCATTAGCCTTCCAAATTTTAAATTTGTTGCCCGCTTCCTTAGCGATAATGCGGAATGGACCCGAAAACTTAGCCGAAAGCTTGGAGTTACTTTCAGGTTCTCTCACCATAACAGCATCGCCTATCTCTAACACGACAGGTTTAGCTTGTTTATGTTGCTTGACCATCATTTCAGCGCGTGTCGCCGCTAAATGTGTTCGTACTTGGCTATGAATATTCGTAAACACACGTAGTTGTTTTGCCGCGAAATCATCCATATTATAAACAGGACTTTGCGTGTCTGTAAGTACATCATAAGGCAGACGTTTGTCTGTACCATAGACACTGTAGTAGGGTGATTTGCCCGTAGAGCTATTAATCGACCCATTAATAGACGCTGCAGCCTGCGGTAACCAATCTTCCCATGTGTATTGCAAATCACACATTATCGGGCGCAGTATCTCCAGGATCTTGTGGTTGGTCCCCTCAACAAGGCCATTAGCTTGGGGATGATAGGCTGTCACAAAACTTTGTTGTATTCCATACTGGGCACATATTTACGCCACTAGCTGTTTCTTGAACTCTGTCCCATTATCTAGAAGAACCTTAGGCGTAGTATATGGACATATGAGATTCATCACCAAGGTATAAGCCACAGATTCGGCTGTTTTATCCTTCAGTGGGACTAGAACCACAAATCTAGAAAAATGATCCACACACACTAGGACGTACGAGGATCCCTGATGACTCCTCGGAAGTTGTAACAAGTCTATAGCGACTGTGTCAAACGGACGGTCCGGTGAAGGATATTGTAGAATCGGTGCCGGGGACCTTGTAGTGCCCTTATGCTGAGCACATGACAAACACTTAGCAATGTGCAATTCTATATCTTTCTTCATTGTGTTCCAGAAATATTTCTTTCTTATTTCCGCCAAGCACTTGCCACGTCCCTGGTGACCTGCCTGAGGAACATCGTGGAACAACGTTATAATCGTTTTACACGAGTCAGGTACGATTATTTGAGAAAAAGTACCCTCGGACGTCTTTTTCGATCGATGGAGTATGTTGTGCCGTAATTCAAACAGACTCAGTGGAAGAATTAATTTGGGAAGTTTAAAAATTCTCTCCCGATTCTAAAGCAAAAATGCCTGCTGACCATAACGGGTCACGTCGTTGCTCATCCTCCAGTTGTGAAAGAGTGAACGTTGATACAGGCAACACTGGCGCTATATTCCTAGACAAAGCATCGGCGACTACATTCGCCCTTCCCGGTAAATACCTAAACTCGGGGTCAAATTCTTGAATTGTCAGATACCAGCGTGCTAATCTGCCTGATAGATTCCTGCCATTGAACAGTTCTGTTACTGCCGCATGATCCGTAAACACAGTTATCTTATAACCAAAGATAATGTCTTTAAACTTCTTCAGAGCCCACACAACAGCTAACGTACCCAAATGCGTTACTGAATAACGTGTTTCAGCATCATTAAGTTTACGGCTTGCAAAAGCTATCACTCTAAACTTTCCTCTCGAATCCACTTGCATGAGTACAGCTCCGATTCCTTGTCCAAAAGCGTCAGTACACAGAATGAAAGCTTGAGTGTAATCAGGGACTGCCAGAACAGGGGCATTGGTAAGCGCTATCTTCAATGCCGTAAAACTATTTTCGTGTTCAGCATCCCACACAAACATTACATCATTTTTCAGCAACCTTGTTAAGGGTGATGCCAATGTTGCATAGTTCTTAATAAAAGAACGATAATAACCAGATAAACAAAGAAAGCTACGCACTTGATCAACCGATGTAGGACGTGGAAACTGAGATACAGCCTTTACTTTATCATCAACTGTATGAATGCCGTCACCGTCAACTACATGACCAAGGAAATGGATTCTGGATTTTAGAAACTCACATTCCGAAAGTTTAATCTTAAGACCTGCTGTGGAAAGTTTTTCTAACACTTCACGCAGTTTAATCAGATGGGTATCGACATCCTTACTGACTACTATTAGATCATCCAAATAAGCACAGACTGTGGTACCTATCAATCTGGCAAACAGGGTGTTGATCATTCTTTGAAACGTCAGCGGGGCATTACTGAGACCAAAAGGCATACGCAGGAACTCAAAGTGGCCCAGGGGAGTACTAATTGCTGTGACCTCTCGTGATTTCTCATTGAGTGGTATTTGCCAATACCCACTAAGCAAATCTAAGTTGCTAAATACAGAATTATCCTTGCCTAAGGACTGCAATATATCACTCAATACAGGCATAGGGCACCTTTCCGGGATCGTACATTCATTGACGCGCCTAAAATCAATAACTGGGCGCCAACCACCATCATCTTTCTTTGGGACTAAGAATAAAGGGCTATTGAAAGGGGACTTAGAATGCGTAATAACATTCTCATCTAACATGTCTTAGACCATACCCTGAACTACAGCGCGCTGGCTATGTGGTAGTCGGTAAGCTGGTACATAGATAGGATTTGTGCCCTCCTTTAATGATATGTGATAGGACGTTAAATTTGTCTGTCCTAGCTGTTCCCCAGGCAAGGCTACAATGTTTCTGTAGTCAGCAAGCAGCTCTAAGAGGCGTGTCTTGCCCTGAGGATGATCAATCACCTTAACATGTGGCGCTATTTGATCTATCCTCTCCTGCCAACTCTGTTGGGATTGAGAAACAATACTACTAACTGGGAATTGCGTAGGGTGTAATTCCACATTGTTGTGATATACAAGAAAATCACACAAATAACATCTTTCCTTTAATATCCTAGTAACGCCTGTTCTATTTAGAACTAGAACGTCTGTCAAACCACCAGGTCTAATTGTGCTCAACGTCGATTCTCACGACAAACCATTTACCTTGCACATTTCCGGGAGACATACTACATGAGTCCCTATATACACGTCAGGTAATTCCACAGTGGCCTTGGTGAATTCCTCATTCTGATAGTGGAGAGTACTCTTCAAAACTGCAGGCACAATCTTCCAACTCTTGGTGCTATAATCACGCTGGGAAAGTGAGTGTGTGAGGTCTGAGACTCGCTTCGACACATTATCCGCCTTCCTCCGTGTGGGAATGGTGGACAACACTTTCGACGTTGCGGAGAGCAATGGTGCAGAATGACGCATAGCGTTGTAGGAAACACCCTTAAACGTAATAGCATTATTACGCGGACAAACATCTATAAAATTCGTTCTCAGTGTTTGGAGACCAATCAATCCTTCAGCTGGCAAATTAAATTGCTGGACCACATAAAAATCCGCATAGAAGGGCGTACCACGTCTTGAAAATCTAAGTGGTAACGTCACCATTCCTTCAATACTCAGCTGCATGCCGGATACTCCTTCGAGATCGGCGTCAGTATGTCTCCATAAAAAATCTCGGTGAGGGAATCTACGTTGTAACTCTGGATAGGATGTAAAGGCTAAAACATTCGCGCATTCACCCGTATCTATATCCAGAGCCAATCTGATTTCTCCCACATATTAAAATAAGTAAGACACTTACAACAACGATATAGCCTACCTGATGTCCTATCAGTGTGAAGATATGCCGTTGACTATGTAAATGTGTGTATAAAGTATGTGAACCTTTAAATACCTAATGCAGGAGTTGGACGTCTGCATAGAAAATGCGATCCACAGCTGGTCCCAGGTGGCGGGGTAGTTGGGCGAGTGCCCCAATTGCTCCTCCCACTGTGAGTCAGAGTATGTCCGGTTGCCTAGCAACCAGAGATGTGTTGCTAGATGACAAACGACGGGTGAGTCCACTTCACAAGGGAGGTCACTTCCACGTGATGACCAAACTGCTGATGACGAGGAATCAGGTCTCCTCTCGCTGCTAGGATGTCGCCTGCTGTGTGTCAATCCGTCAAAAGCCCTGCTTATAAAAGACTTGCTCTGGGCACAGGAAGAGCTGCAATCATCGATCACGAAGTCACAACAGTCGTCCTGACACTTGTGAAAGGTCCCATGTTAGTAAACCCTGAAACTTGTGGGTATGCCTGCAACACTGTAAGAGGCGGGCACAGGGTGGCAATGCTGATGATGCTCTTTCCTGACCGCCACCCCTTGTCGCGAAACAGGGGTATTACTAACTAGCCGTATGGTAGTAAGTCAACAATAACTCAGTATAGGTTATTGTAAATAATTCTGCACACCACTTTGGGAGACAGAATGAAAACACTCAACTATAATCGTCTCACTACGGGATATATCATTACACTTGGATATTTCATGAACACCTCACTGTTTATTGTTTCATTGCTTAGGGAAAACACTGACGCCTTGGTATGTAGAATGTGTATTCAGACCGGAATGTCGTATCCGTAACCACACTAGCTGCCACCATATGTTATAGCCGGTTAACTATAGGTTCTGTCGAAGTTAACTAGGCTGGTACATTTATTTATATTGGGTTAGAGTAGCAAAATCCAATTGTCTGTTTCTCCTTTTACTGAGGAACTGCTGTTGATACAATTCCAGAGTGAATATCAACCGTAACTTAATCACTGTAGCTATGAGTGTTAAGAGAAGGACGGGGCTATGTAAATAGACCGTTTAACCACGTCCTTCTTGTTTGAGGGATTGAGTCGTAATGCCTGCTCTAGGTGGACAGAAAGGCCGGCAAGTAATGCCTTAACTCAGCATAATATAACGCGGTTTCACATGGGCACACCTTATCACGTGCTCTGAACATGTCACCTCATAGCCAGTGGAAAGTTACATGGGATGAATCAGTATATAAATCAAATGTAATTAACCCATTTATACAATGTTTCTCTTGATGAAACAGGGGCTATTACAAAGCCTCTCTATCATGTTGTCTGGGAATTGAACCAGGATCTTCTTGTTAATATGGCTTTGCCCAGGTCACTTATTTTTAAACCCTTTTATGACGGTTGACACATCTGCAGGAACTATGCGCTCCGTCAGGTAGCTGTCGTCCACCAGTCTAGTGAAGTCAGACCGTGCGAGCGGCTGGATCAGGTCCTGATGATCCTGCAACTGACCTAAAATGTCCTCCTCAAACTCCCTGTCGAAGCCCTCATTCTCCTGTTCACTAATGGTAAAGTTCTTTCGCAAATATCGCCAATGTAATTGTTCTTGGTTTTCCTCCTCGAATATTTTCAAGTTGTTTTGGTCGTGCAGGTAAGGGACCGTGCTAGAGGTGGAACCCATCAGTCGCTTGATCCCTTTCCAGAAGGCAGCAGAAACGCGGTAATTGTTGGCTGCCTCCCACACCTAGGTGGCCCACTTTTGTTTATGTAAACATTTTCTCTCATGCTGGATGTCTGTCTGTAGCTCTCGGTACCGGTCTCTCAGCTCTTGCGTCCACCCGCAGATACTGGCTAGCTGTTTCACGTAATCGTAATCGTAGTGGACACTGAACTGCCTCAGCTGGTGACTAGCGTGAGGATGGAGAATGGTCCTGTGAGTGTTGGTCGGGATGTTTGTTGTCCATCTCCGTCTTGACATCCGTGTATCATTATTCGACCGCTTCGTCGATATCATTGGTGCTGGCTTTTTCCAGGTTCCTCCCCTGCTTGAGACCGAGAGACTCCTTGCAGGAGTCCCAGTCTGCCCATTTGAGGTTTAACCTGATGTTGCAGGGATCATAATGGGTTTGGATGAGAGGGTCACGACGACTGGCAGGTGGTCGCTGGTACTGATGGGTCCGGTGGTAACGTGCCTGTTCAGGACGGCCTCGTTGTTAGAGAGGATTATTTCGGGTGTTGTGGTACTGGCACGTCTGCTCAATGTCGGGAAATCTGACACGAGGTGTTGTAGTTTTCCCTTTCTGATGTTTTCATACAGCGCCACACCGACGTTGTTCTCTTTACCATGTCCGAGTATGGCGTGGCGCGCATTTAAGTCCTCTATGATATGTGTTGGTTTTCTTTGGCGTAGCAACTGGTTGAGGTCTTGTTCGGGTAAGTAAGGAGGTTTGGGAGGTAGATACATTGTGCATATGATAACAGGACCCTAGTTGTCTCCACCTGCACTCCTAGAACTGGATCCTCGAAATCTAGCAACACTCTATGACTCAGCCGTGACCTGGTGGCCACAGCGACACCATCGTTCAGCTCACCCTTCATGTTCCTCTGGTATACAGTGTAGCCAAAAATTTTCAGATTACTTTCGTCTTTTATGCCAGTACTGTTTAACCGAATAATTTCTGGGTCTAATTGATAGTATAAGTTAGACAGTTCGTTACGTCTATTAAGGGACCAGTGTAGGACATTATGTTGGACAATTTTCATCCTGCTAACTACTGCCATTTCGGAGACTGTAGCTTGGGGCGTCGCTTGAAGTGTTTGCTCGGCTTCTGCCATTTCAAGGGGGCCGGAACTTCTTAGCAGAACCTTCGAACATCTGCTTGTCAGTTTATGAAGAGCCCTCGAACTTCTCGTCACCCGTGTACAGGAAGGTGTTCAGGTCCTGGGCCTATGTGTCGAAGTAGTCTACTGAAGCTGCAGCTCGAGGGTCTTGTTCCCCTGTTGAGTAAGTCGCCATCATCTGGTCACAACCATTGACTCTGGTTGCAGTCCGATGGTCACTGTCGTCGCTGAGAGTACATGTCTTGGGGTCACGGAGATTTACAGTGTCGTTGGAGCTGTGATCCCAGGAAGATTGACTGGCCATCTCGGGGCTATGGTTATACTGACTTTTGCCTAAGTCAGGTTGGCCATGGTCCATTTCTGGCGTGGGTTGAGGTCGTCGATAAGTCGTTGAGTGGGTTATTGCCTTCAGGATTTTTTTTAAGGGACTCCGTTGCTTATTTCAACAGGTGCAATATTGTTCCTGGTTAGTGTCTCGTTGAAGTGTTTCGAGAATGAACCTGGATGAACCATGTTCATGTGACGGGCATGCAGGTAAGACAAGTATATAGTGGTGGCTTTGGACTCGTCCAGCTGTAGAGAGGAGACGCTCCTGATGCTCTCCACCACTGCGTCCCTCATGGCACCCAGTAACTCAGTAACTGCCTATTTTATTGAGTCCTTGGTGGTTCTTATCTCTGATTGCAGGACTTCAATGGTCTTGCTGACATTGTTGAGTTTTTGTGACTCTGCTTGAGTTTCATTCAGAGCGTCTTTTAGGGTTTGGGTGTAAGCCATGATCGTCGACTGAGTGGTCTTTTCTATGATGTTAGGAATTTCCCTGGTTTCTTTTTGCTTGGTTATTTCGGTCAGTTTCTTCTCTGTTTCTTGAGTTACCTGTTTCCTGACCAGGCAGGTGGCAGAGGAGGTCCTATGGCCACCCTCGCAGACGACACACTTTTTGGTGGTGCTATGGCAGTCTTTGTAGAAGTGCTGATCAGATGAACACTCAGAGCGCATGACCCCTTGCAGGGGGCAGCTCTTGGTCATGTGGTCATTGTATTTATAACACTTCATACATTGTTGGATGGGCGTATGCTTTTCATATTCTATTTTGTGTGATGAGATGGAAGTGCCATGTGCATAGAGCCCCTTCTCCTTCATTATTTTTGCATCTGTTGTGTCTGCAAAGCGAACCTTGATTATATTATGGGCATACATAGGATACACCTCTACAATCTTGACATTGTTTTGCTTTTCTATTTCATCTCTGAATTCTTCTGCGCTATTTTCCACTACATCTTTGTCCAACTTCTTACCTACAAGGGTGAGCTTGGCGCCGTATTCCCGTGAGACAATGTCCTCATAACCGTTAGTTTTCCTTTTGTCCATGGCACTAGACTTAAGTAGTTTATCAGCATCTTCATCTGTCTCTGTGAGGATGATGTAACCATTTCTCAGATCCACAAGTCTATATATTCTCACCTTTAGGTCGCTTAATAGCCATTTTAGCCCTATCCGAGACCCCTGGGTCGGTGTTCCGGAGATCTTTACTCTCACTTTGGCCATGGTCAGTAACATACATGAATATCCTACCTAATCTGTCCACCTCAGCTAAGCCCTATGGATGTCGCTCCTTCTCTCCGCTTGCTGGGCGAGTAAAGACGGATCTAGGGGTAGCGTGAACAGACAATCCAGTGACGGAGGCCTAGCCAAGCCCTAACACCTAACGGTGACAGGTTATGAAGCACTGCTGAATCCCTACTATCACAGCTTGTGATAGTAGCAGCTTGTCCTGGATATCAGTGGTATCAATTTCGTTATAATCCCTGCATAGCACTAGTTTGGCACATGGGTACCTAACTCTGAGGTGGTATTGAGGTTATCGACAAGAATGTCTTTGGTGGGTGAGCGTGGACGATGGTATGCCACACAGTATATTAGGAGAGTAATGTGGCCCAAACTGAACGAGACCTACAGAAGATCCTGAACACCTACGCAGATGCGTATGCGCACTTTGGCCTTGAGGTGAATGCACATAAGACTCAGATTCTCTTTTAGCCTGCCCCTGGTTTAACCACACCTACACCATCCAGCCAGTACCTTAGCTTCCACCTGTTCACCACCGTGGACATCGATGAACAGAATCAACATCGTATCAGATGTGCATCTCAAGCGTTTGGCAGACTCTGTGACCATGTTTTTAGCTGTGGGGAGCTAAAATTATCCCCACTCTACTTTATGGCAGCGAGATATGGGTCACATACAGGAGGCACCTCAAGGCACTTGAAAACTTTCACCAACATAGTGTACGTTCCATCCTCGGAGTTCGCTGGGAACACAAGGCAACAAATGCCAGAATTCTCGCCGATACCAACTGTAGGAGCTGGCAGACAAAGGAAAAAGGTATAAAGATAGTCTTAAGACAAACCTGAAAAAGTGCCAAATCGACCCCTTCACCTGGGAGACGATCACTGCACACTGCAATACTTTGATGAGCACCACACGAGAAGGTGTCAATAATTTAGAGTTAGCCCGAGTGCATTCCGAGGCAGATAAACGCCAGCCCTTGAAAGACGCTGCCGCCGTCCCTCTCGCACTAGATGTAGCCCTCCTCGCGCACAGCTTCAGTGGACGGCCCAGCCGATCCCGTATCGACCTCTCGAGTCACCCCATCATTTTATCATAGCTGGATGATCGTCATACTCGATTCTGAGTGACAGCAAAGTACTAGTAGTGTGTGTGTGTGTGTGTGGTGAGAGAGAGACAGACTTGCTAGGAGCTACATCGGTTGCCCACCGATTGACTTGACTTTTGAGGGACAAGTGGGCGATCATTTTTACTCAAAACTCACGAGATCGTAGGCTTCTGGCTTCAACCAATCACAAGCCGAAACTGTTATTAGTACTGTGTCTGTACTTTTAATTTGTTTATGATAAACTGTGCTACTCGTTTTTTTATTCGTTTAGTTCCTAGATACTTTAAGATATCTAATCACATATACAGTACGGTCCCGCCTTCCTGAACCGAATTTCTGAACTGTAGTAATAATAAGGATAAGAATACAGTGATCATGCTATCGTCAGATTACATTTACTATATGTGGACCGGTAGAAAGGAAAATTACAATGTTCATAAGACTATAGCCTTTATTAAAAGTAGGATATGATATAATAAATGGATAATCAAGTGTATTTTAAAGGAAAAATTATTCACATATTTCTTAGATAAATATATTAATATGTAATATATCTGCACATATGTATATTATTATTTTTTAAATAAAAGATAAATAAAATCTGATACAGTCAAGGTGAATAGTGCAAAGTCCGCCTATACCTCACTGGACAGCGGGTCGTTTGTCTGTGATGCGACTCGTGGAAAACAAAGTTTACCAGGTTTGTGTCTGAATCTTTCCAGATCACTAAATAAAATTTCAAGGTATAACAAATTTATATCCAACTAGCAGAAACGCCGCCCTCCGGGCGGCTCTTTCGTTAGGCCAAGGTAGGACGCCACCCTCCGTGAGCCTCCACATTGTCTCACTGTAGTGCATTAGGGTAGACCACATTTTTGGTTTTGCCATTAGGAGCAAGTATGTACAGATTTTTGCCAATTCCCACTCTGGAGCATCGAACATATAACTGTCCATGAGAGAAGCAAGGAAATACCAGGTTTAGGCCAACCATCTTTAGGGACTGTCCCTGGCTTTTGTAGAAGGTCATGGCAAAGCTCACTTTAATCGGGAACTGAAGTCGCTTGAACTCAAATGGCAGGTCAGTGGGGATGAGAAGTATCCTTGGTATAAACACGTCCTCTCCTTTAGGTTTTCCTGTCAGTATTGTAGCTTCCAGTACATGTGGCATCATGTTCTTCACCACCAGTCTTGTGCCATTGCAGAGGATTGGTGGTTCAAGATTTCTTAAGAGCATTATAGGAGTTCCAATCTTAACAATGAGATGGTGATTAGGCATTCCAGCGGGCTCCAAAGAATTAAGGAATTCTGCAGGGTACTGGACTGCTTGGTCCTGGTCAATTACTGTATCAACAGATTTGAATGAGGTTTCACTGCCTTGAAGCTGTCTGAGTAGAATCATGTTGATTTCAGCCACTGTTTCATTCGTTGGTGTCATCAACACTACATATAACTGCACCCATCATCACTATATATAACAACATCCATCAGCACTACATACTATAACACCATCCATCATCACTACATATAACACCATCCATCATCACTACATATAACACCACCCATCATCACTACATATAACAACATCCATCATCACTACATATAACATCATCCATCATCACTATATATAACACCATCCATCATCACTACATATAATACCATCCATTACCACTACAGATCGGTAAAGTAGTTTCCGGGCTGCAAATTCTCAAATTCATTGATGAGGAATATAAATATATCTATAATATTGGCTCGAACCTTAAATACCCTAGATCTTTCATAGACAAATGCCTGAACATTACTAAGAAATCGTTTTATAGAACTGATCCCAAGCCCACCCATGACCATAAGAATCTCTTAGTATTACCATTTCACAAAAATTTCTCTCAAAATCCTTTACATCTAAAAACCTGGAACGTCAATGTGGCATTTAAAAACTCATGCACGATTAAACAAATGTTAATCAAGAACTCCCCCAACAATACAAGTGGCTGTATTTATAAAGTTCCTTGCAAGGAATGTAATATGTTTACTTAGGCCAGACAGGTAAAGATCTTGTAACTAGACTTAAACAACATAAATATAGTGTTAGGATAGGCCAGGAATCCAAAGCTCTGTCTGTTCATTTGAGCGATAATAAACATTGCATTGACTGGGATAATGCCTCCTCAATATTACCTTGTAATTCAATTGACAGTAGGAACATCATAGAATCTAGTGTCATTAAACATACCGAATCCGTCAACATGAATTTAAGCAATGGTATGTACAAATTGGATAATTTCGTAATTAAGAAGATTTGTAACCAGGTGAGAAGGTTGGGGCAGCTTACCCTCTGACCTGACTACCTACCTCTGCGGTGCTTTTGTGAAGATTAGTAGGGTCATTACCTATACCGGACCACTGTGGACTTGATCTCACCCTCCTCTGTATATATATATATATATATATATATATATATATATATATATATATATATATATATATATATATATATATATATATATATATATATATATATATATATATATATATATATAACATGTTCTGTACTTCTTCTTAGTCTGTACTCACCCCTGAAGATGTGAATTACAGGAAAGCGCTTGGGAACTTCGTGTTTTCTTTTTTCCTTGTGGTTATCAGCATATACCTGGATCACGCGGGGAACGCTAACTGCTGGACCACCAGGATACTAAAAGCAGTCCTAGACTTGTTATATTTCACACAAAGGACTGCTTTTAGTATCCTGGTGGTCCACCGGTTAGCGTTCCCCGGTCACAGTCATAGGCTTGTGGGCCGTGGGTTCGAATCCTGGCGGGTTGAGGTGTTGATTATATATATATATATATATATGTATATATGTCAGGATGAGTCCGATGACTTCCGAAATACTACATGTAACTCGTAATGACCCGGGAGGGATGGTATGCGTGGTTCTGTGGCATACTGATCCTACTACATTTGGTAGTCGATCATCCTATTAATTATGCCAAAATAAGTACCCATTGCAGCACTTTTCTTAAGCCTTATACCAAAGTAAATGCATGCTCCAATATCTATCATTCGTGGTCTTATAATGTTTCACCCAGTGTGGACAGATACTCTTTTGATATACTCTATAGACATACTTGACATGTTTATCAGCTGTGTTCCATACCATGGGAAAATTGGTTTTATCAGTTTTATTTTTAAATTAATATTCAAATAATGAACAGTGAGAGAATGAAGTACTGTATCTTCCCGGGGTCTTGACGAATTCATCGCAGAACGGTTAATCTTTCAACACACTCATGTGTGAAGCTCATAAAGAGTTAGTTGGTAGGCCTGTGGATCCTTGGAAGGGGTCGCCAGTGACACCATTCACTGTGATAGGCAGTCAGGTTTCATAATACTTCGGCCAAAGATGGGATGATACTTCACTCTCTCACTGTCCATATATTTTATATATTAGAATTTACGTGATACATATATGCTACTATTTACCGTACATATTTTTTTCTTTCTTTCTTATTCATATTCAAGTTGCATATAAAGCAAGGATAACACCCGCCAGCCACACAAATCTGGTGAACAATGAATTTAATTTTGCTCTTATCTACTATCAGACGACAAACCTTGCCAAAGTAACCTAGCGAGTTTCCAACAAAAATTCTGAAGGTGTGGTCGTCATTTTGTCTACTGTGTCCCAGGTGAAGGCATGTCACAAATTTATAAAAATGAAGGAGCTTTTTCTTGTCTTTCTTTTCAATGTCACGATTTATGATTCTCAGAGTTTGGTTCGCTTGACCCGCTGCGCCTCTGCCTCCTCCTACCTAATGTGTTGTCTGTTGTCGCCGTATTCATGCTCTTGTTTTTATAAAATTTCTCTAAAATCAGTGTGTCTTTTTCGCCAAAATAATTCGTGAAAAATTTCTCCAACTTTCCCTGAGATTTAAATTCGTAACTACACACACACACACACACACACACACACACTCTCTCTCTCTCTCAAGCTCGCCAATTGAAAAACTGCACACTTAAACTTTCTCAAAAGAACTCTTTACAAACTCTCAAAACATTGTCAACCTTTCGAGAACACTACAGCGTGGATGGTGAGTGTTTAGACTATTCTTGAAACTAGGGCGATGGCTCTTCTCAGTCTTACGATATATGAATGTAAAAGTTGTCTAAGAATAAAACATCTAAGTATTTATTCTATGACGTAACCTCACACAGAATGATAAGCAACACTAAAAACAAAATAATACACTGGAATAATAACATAAAACGCATATAATACATCTGAAATAAAACATATATTTACCTCCCGGTAAACAAATTTATTGAGTTTCCACTTTATCTATTCGTTTATAGTTTATTTTATATCTTCTCTTGTGTTAAAACTTCATCCATACTTTTATCTCTTATCTAAATATTAATATAATTTGGTTTAGTTTATTGTACTAAGTGCTAGAATATGAATTCTTCTAAAAGTATACAATTATTTTTGTCAGTGATCGTTTTTGTACCTAAACTAATCCTAAACTAAACTAAATTAAGCTAGCCAAAATTTACCTGACCTACCTGACAATATCTCATATATATCAAAAATTAAAAAAAATGAAACCCCTCGAAAATACCACAAAAAAAAACTTCCCCTGAAATTAACATAACTTTCAGCCTTGTTAAAAACTTTCTCAACTGCATAAAACCATCAGAAAAAACTTCCCTGAAAAAGGCTAGTATAAGTTCATTAAATTCCCCAAGTGTAGTCGAGAAAATAACTTGAGGAACGTAACAGATGAATTAAGGTATAATTATGTAAACGCTATCTTCACGAGTCGCGTAACAAACGGTACAGCCGGGTAGTCGCGTATGGCCTTCAGTAAGCATCATCTTATTCTGAATCTTAGTAAACAGAATATTGATTTTAATAATACGTATCGGATGACTATTTTATGTTTCGGTAACAACCCCCACTTGCTCTCAAACCGAAATAATAATAATAATAATAATAATAATAATAATAATAATAATAATAATAATAATAATAATAATAATAATAATAATAATAATAATAATAATAATAATAATAATAATAATAATAATAATAAAAATAATAAAAATAAAAATAATAATAATAATAATAATAATAATAACAATAATAATAATAATAATAATAATGATAATAATAATAATAATAACAATAATAATAATAATAATAATATTAATAATAATAATAATAATAACAATAATAATAATAATAATAATAATAATAACAATAATAATAATAATAATAATAATAATAATAATAATAATAATAATAACAATAATAATAATAATAATAATAATAATAATAATAATAAATAACCACAACAACAATAACAATAATAATAAGAAGAAGAAGAAAACAATAAATCATAACACAACTCTCCCCACCACACAACTCACTCCCAGATCAACATCACAACCTAAGGGATTAAATCAATATAATTTCTCTCTCTTAAAAAAAGAATCCATTTACGAAGTCCCAAAGCTTCTTGTGTGTGATGAAACTGTCAGTCCACCATTACATGCTCTGTCCCGTCTCTCTCACGTCTCTGTCACGGCTCTGTCACGTCCCTGTCAGGTGCTTGTCTCGTGCATTCCATTATCCCCCTCTCACACATGGATAATTACTACCCTAAGAGACTTGAATTAAAGGATTCTTCAACAGTGGTCTAAGGTCCTCTGAGTGAGTGAGTGAGTGAGTCTTTCTTTCAGCTGTGGAGGATCAATGTTCCCAGATATTTCGTCTAAAATTCATCAAGGAGGAATGCAGCGATGAGATGTGATTTACAGTAGATGTAATGGTGGTGGTGGTGGTGTTACACATGGCGGTGTCACAAAGGGTAGTGTCACACAGGGTGGTGTCACACAGGGTGGTGTAATGGGTCTAGCGTGGCAGAATTATGTTAGTGTTAAGGTGCAATCACTGCTTGCTTCCTCTCTCTTTCAGCTACCACCGCTGGCTAGCCCTCGTGGCGAATAGGGAATCAACTTGCATCAGCTTTCTCCTGTTAGTACACAGACTCTTCACCATCAAGACTCCTGCTAGACCAGCAGGGGATCTTGGAGTAGCAGTGGGACCCAGAGGAACGGTGCATAGACCCACTGGCATGTGGACACGTCCTGGCGCCTACCAACCATTGCCCCGCTGCCTTGCGGATTAACCTTGGTAGGTATAAGGCTACGGGGGTAAACCCCGAACGAGAAATCTACAGTGGTGCCCCTCATCAGGCAGACTTGCTTACAGAGCTCCAACAAGACCCCAACGGCGGTATAAGCAGAAGAGGTGACCAACAGGGGAACCCAAAGACTACGCTGGCAGAAAAAGGCAATGCATAATGGACAGGCTACTAAGGCGAAACCCAACAAACTGGGCTCTCGGCAGTCCAGTGCAACTCTCCCTATACCCAGTCGTTGCAACACTTGCACCACTGGAACAGGAAAAAGAAGAGCCAAGATGTGTGGTTGCAGTCTGTGCTCCTGCCTCACCACATAAGTCAACTCATGCACAGCCTTCATCCAGCTCATTATATTCCCCATCATCATCAAACACTTATACCCCAAAAGTCCTATGGCGGCGGAGGAATGGCGACTGGGACAGGCAAAGATGACTGCCAGAAGTCTCTAGTCACAACTCTGCACAGGGCGGCACAGATAGGATGGTCGTTTATGCACTGGGATCTAAGCAGCAGTGCAATTCGGTCCTGTCTGAGCGACTGAGCATCAATTTCGAGGAGCCACTCTGCTTACCCCACATGGGGAGGGGGCTAGAAAAGGTGCCCTAAACATAGCCTGCTTTACCAACCTGACTGGGCATCACAATCATAATCACAGATCAAAACAAAAACAAACTTAACAACCTCTTATGCTCGCTGCCTGGAATGTCAGGACCCTTCTGGTTACTGGCACAGATGCACGTCCTGAAGGAAGAACCACCTTTGTGGCAAAAAAGCTGGTTAGATATAACCTCGACATAGCAGCCATTAGTGAGTTCCGGCTACCAGAGGAGGGTCAACTCACAGAATGGGGGTCTGGCTATACCTTCCTCTGGAAGGATAAGCTTGCTGAGGTGAGAAACAGCATTTATGAAGTTGTCTTTGCCATCCGCCAACGCATCCTACACAGACTAACTGAAATCCCTTTTGAGATCAACGAGTGCCTCATGACGCTCAGAGTCCCACTGAATCACTCACGTCATGCCTTTTTCATCAGTGCATACGCCCCAAAACTAGATGCAGCAGATCACATTAAGGAGGCCTTTTATGCAGAACTTGACAGAATGCTAACCTCTATCCCCAAAGAAGATAAGGTTGTGCTCCTTGGTGACTTCAATGCTATGGAGTTGGTAAAGCTAATGACATTTGGCAGGGAATCAAAGGGAGAAATGGACTAGTAGGGTGTGTCATAGGAGGGAAGATCAGCTAAAACTAATGGCCCATCACTTTTTTGGTAGATTTTAGTGTATATAAACAGAAAATAATTTCAGTTTCAATATTTTGCAACCTTTTGCTAGGTAAATTTTAGCGTGAACTTTATCGAAAATCTAACGTACAGCTGCGTAGTGCATTACAAATTAAATAGTAGACATTGCTTTTCTCAGCTTCATTCTTTAACAACCCAACTAACAATATTTTTCTGTTTCAGATTCTGATGCATTTATAAGTTGATAATATTTGCGATGGCTGCTTGTGTCAGGACGAGGAACCAAAATCCAGCCATCTCGAAGTCACTATCTTGGGTCTGGGAGAGAGCTCCTGAAGTCAGGTTGCCTACATTTGAGAGATGCTGAGATCACGGTGTTTAATCAGGCAAATCAGTAGAAAGACAAAAGAACTTACACAAAACAAAGACATTGCCAGTGATATGACCAAAGCTGTCTTGGCACAGTACACTCTGGCTAACGCTCAGTTCAAACCTCCAGTCATAACAAGTCAGAAGAAGATTAGTGAGAGACTGCTAGCCAGTTGGGAAAAGGCAAGAGATATCTCTCTTGGGAGAGGAAAACTTTTGAAGTTAAGGACAGCTTTGCCAAGCAACTGGACCAGTTATTTGACATAATTACTTACTGCAAATTGCCCAATTGTTCTGTCCTGAGTTGCGTTACGATCGTGACTGCATAAATCCAGGGCCCACATCTCCTGTATTTGCAAGCGTGAACTGAAGATTCCTGTGATCGAACTGGCATTTGTCAAAGCACAGAGAGAGAAGACTGGCAGTATAGGGGCTCTCATGATTTCTAGCCAAGATGTTCGGAGTCAAGACAGGAGGCTGCCACAGAGAGACAGAAGAGGAGAAAAGTTGCCGAGGAAAGAGACTTGAAGGCCCAGGGTGAGGTAAAAGGCCGATGATTGAGTCAAGCTGATTCAGAGGTTAATGACTTCCCATGGCTGATCCGAGTGCTGACCAGAAGGAGAATGAGTGACTTTGTCCCTAACGAATAATAATGATCCCAAACCTTTGGGCATAAGATTCGAAATAGGAAAGATATCCAGTATAGCTCTGGCAGCATGCGACACCACACTGATCTCAGAGGAAACTGCAGAGATAGCAACAGCTGCCTGGATTGACGGTGGTTTGATAACACCTGATGATGTTCACCTGGTGATAGATCATAACAAAGTAAGGAGAGCTCAGGAGAAACTTGTCAGTAACCTAGAATAGGAGTTTGATAAGGGGATAAGAGAAAATGGAATCAATTGTTTGTTCTTTGATGGGAGAAGGGATGACACTAAAGTGTTCATGAAAGTTGGAGATTCTGACAAGTTGTTCCCTGCCATGAGTGGTCCAGGAGGGAAGTATTTGGCATTTCACTCCAGAAAGATGACATCAGGAAACCAGCTGAGATAGTGGCAGATAACATTGTGTGAACTGGCTCAGAGAGAGGAACGTAGACCAGACCCTGCAGGCCATTGGAGGGACAGCACCAACAACTTACGAACACAGGGTAGCAAGGGGGGGTCATACAGTGGATAGAGCCCGGAAGATTGGGAGGAAACTGGTCTGGATTGTTTGTGACCTCCACGCAACAGAGTTGCCACTCAGACATCTGATCCAGGAGCTGGGATGGCAAGACTCTTTCAAACAACAGATGGTCTGGTCCTCTTGTAGAGATGCTGGACTCTGCCACTGAGTTAGAAATAAATCCGAGCTTTGAAAAAATGCAGTTGGCCCTCCACTCGTTGAGCTTGCACATACTGTCATTGACGACCTAGTACCAGCCAGTACTATGGTTTACATGATTTGCAGTGCCATCAAACTGGGGGGTCATGCCTGATAGACTTGCTTGCAGTGGGTCCAGTCTCACATTCTAGGTGGCTCTAGCGGCTCTCAGGTTCTGCAAATTTGGGTCGCTCATCATAAACTGAGGAACCAGCTACAGCCTGAGACTTGGTCAATTCGCCATTGGTGTCTACTTGCCAAATTGGTTCCTTTACCAAGGTCAAGTCATCGTTCTCCGAAGGTCGAGGCATGTTCTCTTCCAGCTTGAGCTCTGAGGAGTCCCAGCCAAGGAAGGTTGTTCAGATTTGTGGAGCAGACTGTGAGGAGATCTTCTGTTATGCTCATCCCAGGCAGTTCTGCAGACAATGCTCTGCAGTAAAGGATGAGAGAGAGAGAAGAGTGGCAGTCGGAGCTGCCATGCACAGGCCAACTGGCCAATTGCAGACTCCTTATTTTCTTATGTTCTTATGTTCTGTCTGTGTGACTGAGCAGCCCTTTCGAGGAGCCACTCAGCTCACCCCACATTGGGAGGGGACTAGGAAAGGTGCCCTAAACATAGCCTGCCTAGAGAAACAACCTGACTGGGCAACCGCACCCAGTAAGGTCATCCTTATACGGTCGAAAATACAGTCACAATCACAGATCTAAAAGAAAAAAACTATACAACTTCTTACGGTCGCTGCATGGAATGTCAGGAGCCTTCTGGATACTGGCACAAATTAGCGCCCTGAAAGAAGAACCGCCTTTGTGGCGAAAGAGCTGGCCAGGTATAATATCGACATAGCAGCCAATAATGAGTCGCGGCTCCCAGACGAGGGTCAACTCACAGAACGGGCTTCTGGCTATACCTTCTTCTGGAAGGATAAACCTGCTGCAGAGAGAAACTGAATTTATGGAGTTGGCTTTGCCATCCGCCAACGCATCCTACACATGCTAACTGAAAAGCCTGTTGGGATCAACGAGCGCTTCATGACGCTCCGAGTCCCACTGAATCACTCACGTCATGCCTTCTTCATCAGTGTATATGCCCCAGCACTGGATGCAGAGGAGGGCATCAAGGAAAAAATGAGACCTTTTACGCCGATCTCGACAGAGTGCTAACCTCTGTTTCCAGAGAAAATAAGATTGTGCTCTTTGGTGACTTCACTGCCAGACTTGGCAGAGATTTTGACATTTGGCAGGGAATCATTGGAAGAAATGGACTAGGCAAGAGTAATCCCAACGGCCTACTCCTCCTCAGTAAGTGTACTGCACACAACCTCACTATCAGCAATACCTTGTTTAGGAAGGCCGACAAGTGTCATCTTATTGAGTACATGATTGTCAGAGAAAGAGATCGCCGAGATGTCCTCATCACCCGAGCAATGCGTAGCTCAGACCACTGCGACACTGATCATCGGCACGTGAGAGCCAAGATCTCACCTCACTAAGCGTCTGGAGAATTCAGCGGTAGCACATGCTTTCAGAGAGTAGCTTGATATGTGCTGATAAACAGACTGACAACAAACAACCCAAATCCCAGTGGCGAATGAGGTATTCTCGACACTGTCAGGACAAAAACCTGCAGAGAGGCCCTCGGCCAGATCGAGGGAATACACCAGGGGTGGTTTGATGAAAAGAACTTGGAAATCAATGTTCTTGTTGGTGAAAAATGTGCTACTTTAAGTGACTGACTGAACAACCGTCAGTCTCGGGTGGCCCAGCACAAACTTCAGAAACTTGTTTAAAAATAAATCATGCGAAACATAAATACTTGCAGATCAACACAAGTTGCGAGAACTTTTCAATTCCACTAAAACATTTCATGGGCCAATCACTCATGGCGCAGTCCCTCTCCGCTCATCCGACGGTAAGTCCCTAATTAAAGATGATGAAGGCATCCTTCACCGATGGAAAGAATACTCCCATTCGCTGCTCAACCGGAACACCGTTGTGGATGCCCTTACTACCAGACAGGTCCATCAGATCCAGAGCTGGCCCATCACAGCTATCCTCAAACCCTGGATGAGGTAGCTACTGCCATTAAACAGATGAAAAATAACAAAGTCTCAGGGCCTAATGGAATCCCAGCCGAGGTGTATAAAGCAGGAGGACCTCTGCTTGCCAACCGTCTCCACTCTCTCCTGGAGAATATATGGGAAAAAGGAGGAAATCCCCCAAGCTCTTAAAGAAGCCTCCATTGTCAATATTTATAAGAACAAGGGAGACCCGTCAGACTGTTTCAACTACTGCGGGATCTCGCTGTTGTCCGTGGCTGGCAAGATTATCTCTCGAATCATCCTAAACTGACTTCTTCCTGAGGCGGAAAACTACCTCTCAGAATCTCAATGTGGCTTTAGACCGTCACGTGGCACCACTGACGTGATCGTTGCAGCCCGCCAGATACAGGGAAAGTTCAGGGAATAGCATCGTGACCTTCACATGGCCTTCATCGACCTAACCAAGGCCCTCGACTCAATCAACAGGGAAGCCCTCTGGCGGACCCTCAGCCGTTTTAACTGCCCACCAAAATTCATCGCCATTGTGAGGGAACTCCACGATGGCATGAACGGCAATGTCCTGTACAATGGCACCCAGTCTGAGTTCTTCCCCATTCAATCTTGAGTAAAACAAGGATGCGTACTGGCACCAACTCTCGTTTCGATTTTATTGGCTGCCTTCCCTACTTGTGCTAGTGCCACTTTAGGTGGCAGGGTGGACCCTCAGTACCGGATGAATGGTCTTAAAAAAAAAACACGACTCCAGGAAGTAACAAAGGTATCGCCAGCTTCCATTACTGAGCTTATATATGCAGACGACCTCCACATTATCGCTCACGCTGAATGCGACCTACAGGATATCATGAACATTTACGCAGATGGGTTATGCATACTTCGGCCTTGAGGCGAATGTAGGTAAGACTCAGATTCTCTTTCAGCCTGCCCCTGGTTCAGCCACACCTCCACCATCCACCCGGCTTAATGGTACTACGCTCTCTAATGTTACCCACTTTCAGTATCTCGGCTCACAACTGTTCACCACTGCAGACATCGATGAAGAGATTTAACATCGGATCCAGATGTGCATCTCAAGCCTTTGGTAGACTCTGTACCCGTGTCTTCAGCTGTAAGGAGCTGAATTTATCGACAAAGTTACACGTATATCGAGCAGTGGTCCTTCTACCCAATATGAAGGTCATGTACAGGCTACGACTTCGTTCTCTGAACTTTTCCTGTATCTGGCGGGCAGCAAAGATCATGTTAGTGGTGCCACGTGATAGTCTAAAGACACATTGGGATTCTGGGAGGAAGTTTTCCGCCTCAGGAGGAATCTGGCGATAACTTTGCCAGCTATGGACAGCAGCGAGATCCCACAGTAGTTGTCACAGTCTAACCGGTTTCCCTTGTTCTTTTAAATATTGACGAAGGAGGCGTCTTTAATAGCATAGGGGAATTCCTCCTTTTCCCATACATTCTCCAGGAGAGATGAGACGGTTGGTAAGCAGAGGTCCTCCTGCCTTATACACCTCGGCTGGGATTCCATCAGGCCCTGAGGCTTTGTTATTTTTCATCTGTTTCATGGCAGTAACTACCTCGTCCAGGGATAAAGGATAGCTGAAGTAAGTCAGCTCTGGATGCTGTGGGATCTGCTGGGTAGTCAGGACATCCACAACAGTGTTTCAGTTGAGCAGCCATTGGTAGTGCTCTTCCAGCACTGAAGGATGCCTTCTTCGTCTTTAATTAGGGAGTTACCATCTGATGGGCGGAAGGGGTTGAACCATGGGTGGTTGGCCCATAATTATTTTTTAGTTAAATTGAAACAGTCTCATATTTTGTATTGATCTGGAATTTTTTCGTTTCACAATATTTATTTTTAAACAAGTCGTTCTTTAGATAGTGAAGTTCGTGATGGGCCGCCTCCTTCTTCTTGGGAAAGGTATCATCTTTGGTCCGAGACAGATAGTTATTCTGCTAGTTAGTTAAAACAGCACGTTTATGATCAAAAAGTACGTTGATTTCGTGTCATTTTCATCAAACCAGTCCTGGTGTATTCTTCAGATCTGGCCGAGGGTCTCTGCAGGTTTTTGTCATGAGTGTCGAGAATATCCAAATCGGCACTGGGGTTTGGGTTGTTTGATGTCGGGTTGTTTATCAGTCCATTTTCGAGGTGCTTTCTGAAAACATGTGCTACTGCCGGATCCTCCAGACGATTAATGTCAAAACCTCCCCTGGAGGCTTGTTTTATTAGCTTTTTTGGGGCGATGTGGAGGGAGAGTTTGCCTCTGACGAGCCGATGATCAGTGTCGCAGTGGTCTGAGCCATGCATGGCCCGGGTGATGCGGACATGTCGGCAATCTCTTTCTCTGACAATGATGTAGTCAATGAAATGCCATTGTTTGGATCGTGGGTGTTGCCACGACCCCTTGAACTTGTCTGTCTGCCGAAATATGGTATTGGTGATAGTGAGGTTGTGAGGAGCAGTCGGCCGTTGGGATTACACTTATCTAATTCATTTCTCCCTAAGATTCCCTGCAAAATGCCAGCATCTCTGCCAACTCTGGCATTGAATTCACCGAGAAGCACAACATTATCTTCTCCTGGGATAGAGGTTAGCACTCTTACACGGTCGGCATAAAAGGCTTCAATGATGTCATCCTCTGCATCCTGTGTTAGGGTGTATGCACTGATGAAGAAGGCATGAGGTGAGTGATTCAGTGGGACTCGGAGCCTTATGAGGCGCTCGTTGATCCCAACAGGCATTTCAGTTAGACTATGTAAGATGCATTAGCGTATGGAAAAGTCAACTCCATAAATGCGGTTCCCTCCTCAGCAGGCTTACCCTTCCAGAAGAAGGTATAACTAGAGTCGACCCTCGCTGGATGCCGGGACTCACTAATGGCTCCTATGTCGATATTATACCTAGCCAGCCCTTTTGCCACTAGGGCAGTTCTTTTTTCAGGATGCTAATTTGTGTCAGTATCGAGAAAGGTCCTGACATTTCATGCAGCACCCATATGAGGTTGTATAGTTTGTTTTTGTTTTGATATGTGATTATGATTGTTTTCGACTGCATAAGGATGAAACATGGTGCGGTTCTCCAGGCAGGTTGGTTCTTTAGGCAGGCTATGTTTAGGGCTCCTATTCTATCCCCCTACCCATGTAGGATGTGCAGAGTGGGTCCTCGAATGGGCTGCTCAGTCGCACAGACATGGCCGGATTGCAATGCTGCCTAGATCCCAGTGCATAACCGACCATCTTATCTACGCCGCCCATTAGAGACTCTCGGCAGTCATCTCTGCCTGTCCCCATCGCCAATCGTCTGTCGCCATAGGACTTTTGAGAGTTAGGGCTTTTGATGATGATGAGAGGTATGATGAGCTAGATGATAACTGCACGTGAGTAGATTTATGTGGTGAGGCAGAAACACAGGCTGCAACCACACATTTTGGCTCTCCTTTTTCCTGATCCAGTGGTGCAAGTGTTGCAATGATTGGGGAGAAGGAGAGTTTCAATGGACTGCCGAGTGTCCAATTTGTTGGATTTCGCCTTAATAGCCTGTCCCTTCATCCGCCGGTTGTAGTCGTTGGGGTCTTCTTGGAGCTCTGTAAGCATGTCTGCCTGATGCGGGGTTCCACCACAGATTTTTCGTTTGGGGTTTTCTCCCGTAGCCTTATACCTACCAAGGTTAATCTGCAATGCAGCAGGGCAGTGGTTGGTAGGCGCCAGGACGTGTCCACATGCCAGTGTGCCAAGGCGCCGTCCCTTTGGGGCCCACTGCTGCTCTTAGATCGCCTGCTGGTCTAGCCTGGGCCCACGAGGCACCCAGTTATCGTGTGTTGCCACGAGGTGACACAGCAGGAGTATTGATGGTGAAGAGGCTGTGTACTGGCAGGGAAGGACTTGTGCAAGTTGCTTCTCTGTTTGTCACGAAGGCTGCACGTACGCATGCACGCAATCTCTCTCTCTCTCTCTCTCTCTCTCTCTTTGAACCGGGCCATTAAAATGACAATACCAATCCTTCCTGCACACCTATTCCCTCTCCCTCCTTCCCACATATCCTTCACTCCAACCCCACCCCAGTCCCTCAATACTTTCCTTCCTCCAGCACCTCTTTCTTTTCTGTAACACCTTCTTCCCTCCCTCTATACAGTACTTCACCAATTCCAACACCTCCCACCTCCTTCAATAACTTCCTCCATTACCTTCTCATACCATCCAGCACCTCCTCCTTACCTCCTTCTCTCCCTCCCTCCTACACCTCCGTCTTAACTCCAGTACCTCCTTCTTCCCTCCAGCAACTCTTCCCTCCCTCCCCCCATCCCTCCCTCCCCCCATCCCTCCCTCCTTCCCTCCCTCTATACCTACCTCCCTCCCTCCAGAGCCTCGTTCTACCCTCTAGCTCAGCCTCTAGCACCTCCTCCCTAGCTCCCTTCTTTCCTAGCTCCCTCCTTCCCTAGCTCACTCCTTCCCTACCACCCTCCCTTCCTTCAACACCTCCCTTATTCCAACACCTCCTCCCTCCCTAAATACCTTCCTCCCTCCAGCACCTCCTCGCTCCCTCCTTTCCTCTAACACCTCCTCTCTCACTCCAACACCCTCCCTCCTCCCACACAACAAGGATTCTTAGCATTAGAATATTAGCTTCCATTATCATACAAAATTACCACACCGGACTCGACCAACATTACGACACAAAGTAACACAACCCTTCTCAGCTTCCCGACGCCGAGGAGGGGAACATGTTTCTCAGATGCACAAACAAGGAGAGAGGAGGAGGAGGAGAGGGGGAGGAGGAAGGGGAGTAGGACGAGGAGAGGGAAGGAGAGGGGAGATGAGAGGAGAGAGGGGGGAAGAAGAGGAAAGGAAAGAGGGGGAAAGAAGGGGAAAGGAGAAAGGGGGAAGAAGAGGAAAGGGGAAAAGAAAAGAGAGGAGGGATAATGAGAGAAGGGAGAGGAAAGGAGAGGAGAGATGGTAGAAGAAAAAGAGAAGGGTAGCAGAGGAGGAGAGGGTGGCAGGGATAGGAGAGAGAAAAAAAGAAGGGAAGAGAAGGGAGAAGAGGAGTGGAGGGGAAGAAAGAGGATGGAAGAGACGGTAGAGTGGAAAGGGGGGGAGGTAGAAAGAAGGAAAGGGAGGGTGGTGGTAAGAATGGAAGTAAGAAAGGAGAAGGGGGGGTGGAGGTGAGAAAGGAAGGAAGGAGAAAGAGGAAGGGCGGAGATGAGAACGGAAGGAAGAGAGGAAGGAAGGAAGGAGTAGGAAGGAAGGGTGATTTGCATCTCAAAAGACAGTGTTAGGAGGTTTTGGTTGCCCTCATGTATAAAATGTGGGTCTAAGACGAGGGAGGAGGAGGAGGAGGAGGAGGAGGAGGAGGAATACATCATCAAAGGAACAGTAGGTTGTTTTAGGGTGTGTGAAGACGTCTTACCTGTATGAGACACTTCTTTGTTGTTGTTGTTATTGTTGTTGTATGTATGTACTTGTTAAGGACTTGTTCGTATATACTTATGACTTGTGTCCTTATAACGGGAATTTGTTTAAAATAGCTACTCTGGGCCAGGCAGGTGGGTTGCCCTGAACGCCATGGGTTATGTACAGCTGCCTCAAAGAGTTCCTTGACCGCCTGCGGTGACGTTTACGTACGGTACACGTGACAGCGTCACAGTACTCGAGTAAACTTATGAATGTATGTGTAACAATGGAGGTGATTGGTGGAAAAGATTCCTAGAAGTAATTTCGCTTGAGTGAAGCAGGTAATTAACATCTACCTTGATTGAAACAGGTAATTAACATGTACCTTGATTGAAACACGTAATTAACATCTACCTTGAGTGAAGCAGGTAATTAACATCTACCTTGATTGAAACAGGTAATTAACATCTACCTTGAGTGAAACAGGTAATTAACATCTACCTTGAGTGAAACACGTAATTAACATCTACCTTGAGTGAAACAGGTAATTAACATCTACCTTGAGTGAAACAGGTAATTAACATCTACCTTGAGTGGAACAGGTAATTAACATCTACCTTGAGTGAAACAGGTAATTAACATCTACCTTGAGTGAAACAGGTAATTAACATCTACCTTGAGTGGAACAGGTAATTAACATCTACCTTGAGTGAAACAGGTAATTAACATCTACCTTGAGTGGAACAGGTAATTAACATCTACCTTGAGTGAAACACGTAATTAACATCTACCTTGAGTGAAACAGGTAATTAACATGTACCTTGAGTGAAACACGTAATTAACATCTACCTTGAGTGAAACAGGTAATTAACATCTACCTCGAGGGAAACATATTAACACATTCTCACACCTCTAATATTAATCACATAAAACCAGTAATCTGTTAAATAAGGTAATGAATTAATGAATCGGATAATAAATGTATAAATATAATAAAACAGATAATAACTGTAATGAGGAACAGTGAGTCTGTTGCGTGTCCTCAACACTCCGTCATTATCATGTAAATTAAACGACGACTTTATGTTAATGGTAGCGGGGACACCATTATGTTATGGTGGTGAAGACACCATTATGTTATGGTAGTGGATACACCATTAAGTTTGGTAGTGAGGACACCATTATGTTATGGTAGTGGAGACACCATTATGTTATAGTAGTGAGGACACCATTATGTTATGGTAGCAGGAACACCATTATGTTATGGTAGTGGAGACACCATTATGTTATGGTAGTGAGGACACCATTAAGTTTTGGTAGTGAGGACACCAATATGTTATGGTAGTGGAGACACCATTATGTTATGGTAGCAGGAACACCATTATGTTATGGTAGTGGAGACACCATTATGTTATGGTAGTGAGGACACCATTAAGTTTTGGTAGTGAGGACACCATTATGTTATAGTAGTGAGGACACCATTATGTTATGGTAGCAGGAACACCATTATGTTATGGTAGTGGAGACACCATTATGTTATGGTAGTGAGGACACCATTAAGTTTTGGTAGTGAGGACACCAATATGTTATGGTAGTGGAGACACCATTATGTTATGGTAGCAGGAACACCATTATGTTATGGTAGTGGAGACACCATTATGTTATGGTAGTGAGGACACCATTAAGTTTTGGTAGTGAGGACACCATTATGTTATAGTAGTGAGGACACCATTATGTTATGGTAGCAGGAACACCATTATGTTATGGTAGTGGAGACACCATTATGTTATGGTAGTGAGGACACCATTAAGTTTTGGTAGTGAGGACACCAATATGTTATGGTAGTGGAGACACCATTATATTTCTTAACGGTACTCCTCTTCCCCCTAATTTTTACTCCGTTTATCCCACTCCTGCCTTCCCTCAACCCTCCTCCTTCTTCCTTCCACGTCTTCTTCCTCCTTCTTTTCCTCCTTTTACTCCCTTTTCTCCTACTTTTCCTCCTCCTCCTCCGACAACTCCTTCCCCTCCTACTCCTGTGGCCATCCTTGGAAGGATTATACAATCGAAAAACACCTTTCCACTAATCCCCTGTGTGTGTGTGTGTGTGTGTGTGTGTGTGTGTGCAGCCACACACAGGGTGGTGAAATGCGTCTAGAGTGGCAGCATTAGGTTAGTGTTAAGGTGCAAGCACTGCTTGCACCCTCTCGGTTTCAGCTGCTGCTGCTGGCTAGCCCTCGTGGCGAACAGGGGAGCAACATGCATAAGTCTTCCCCTGCCAGTACACAGCCTCCTCACCATCAACACTCCTGCTGTGCCTCCTCGTGGCAACACACTGTAACTGGGTGCCTCGTGAGCCCAGGATAGATCAGCAGGGGATCTCGGTATAGCAATGGGCCCCAGGGGCACGACACATAGGCCCACTGGCATGAAACACGTCTTGGCGCCTACCAACCACCGCCCCGCTGCCTTGCGGATGAACCTTGGCAGGTATAAGGCTACAGGAGTAAATCCCCGAAAGAAAAATCTGCGGTTGAGCCCCACATCAGGCAGACATGCGTACAGAGCTCAAACAAGACCCCAACGGCGGTGTAGGCGGAAGAGGTGACCGCCATGGAAACCCAAAGACTACACCGGTGGATGAAGGCAATGCCTGATGGACAGGCTACTAAAGCGAAACCCAAAATACTGGGCTATCGGCAGTCCATTACGACTTTCCCTCTCCCCAGTCGTTGCAGCACTTGCACCACTGGATCAGGAAAAGGGAGAGCCAAGATGGGTGGTTGCAGCCTGCACTCCTGCCTCACCACATAAATCAATTCTTGCTCAGCCATCACCCAGCTCATCATACCTCTCATCATCATCATCATCATCAAAACCCACTATACCCCCCAAAAGTCCTATGGCGACGGACTAGTGACGACGGGGACAGGCAGCGATGACTGCAGGGAGTTTCTAGTCACAACTCTGCACATGGGCGGCACAGATAAGATGGTCATTTATGCTGGGATGTAGGCAGCAGTGCAATCAGGTCCTATATGTGCGACTAAGCAGCCCTTGCAAGGAGCCACTCTGCTCACCCCATATGGGGAGGGGGCTAGAAAAGGTGCCGTAAACATAGCCTGCCTAAAAACCTAACCTGACCCAGTAAGATCATCCTTATGCGGTCGAAAATATAACCAAAATCACAGATCCAAACAAAAACAAACCATGCAACCTCTTATGGTCATTGTAGGGAATGTCAGGGCACAAATGAGCATCCTGAAAGAAAAACTGCCCCTGTGGAAAAAGAGCTGGCTAGGTATAACATCGGCATAGCAGCCACCAGTGAGTCCCAGCTCCCATATGAGGGCCAACTCACCGAACGGGAGTCTGGCTACACCTTTTTCTGGAAGGGTAGGCCTGGTACGGAGAGAAACAACATTTATGGAGTTGGCTTTGCCATCAGCCAACACATCCTACACAGGCTAACTGAAATGCTTATTGGGGTCAACAAGCGCCTCATGGCGCTCGGAGCCCCACTGAATCATTCACGTCATGTCTTCTTCATCAGTGCATACGCCACAACACTGGACGCAGAGGATAACGTCAAGGAGGCCTTTTACACCGAACTCGACAGAGTGCTAACCTCTATCCCCAGAGAAGACAAGGATGTGTTCCTTGGCGACTTCAATACCAGAGTTGGCAGAGATGCTAGCATTTGGCAAGGAACCATAGGGAGAAATGGACCAGGCAAGTGTAATCCTAACGGCCTACTCCTCCTCAGCAAGTGTGCTGCACACAATCTCACTATCACCAATACCTTGTTTAGGCAGGCTGACAGGTTCAGGGGTTAGTGGCAACACCCACGATTAAAAACAATGGCATCTCATTGACTACATCATTGTCAGAGAAAGAGGTCGCCTCGGTTTCCACATCACCCGTGCCATGTAGCTCAGACCACTGTGACACTGATGATCGACTTGCCAGAGCCAAGCTCTCACTTCACGCCCCAAAACTGTGAAGGCAGCAAGCCTCCAGAAGAGGTTTTAATACTAAGCGTCTGGAGGATCCAGCGGTAGCACATGCTTTCAGAGAGCAGCTCGAGCATACAGTAGGCTTATAAATAACCCAACAGCAAACAACGTGAATCCCAGTGCCGAATGGCATACTCTTAATACTGTTATGACAAAAACCTGCAGAGAGACCCTCGGCCAGATCAAAAGAATACACCAGGACTGGTTTGAAGAAAATGACCCAGCAATCAAAGTACTCTTCGATGATAAACGTGCTGCTTTTACTGACTGTCAGAACAACCCTCAGTCTCGGATCAAAGATGATACCTTCTGCAAGAAGATAGAGGCAGCCCAGCAGAAACTAAAGAAATCTAAATAATGACTGGCTTAAAAATAAAGTATGTGAAGAACAAAAACTTGCAGATCAGCACAAGAGGTGCGAATTTTAAATTTCCACTAAAACATTTTATGGGGCAGTCACTCGTGGAGCAGCCTCCCTCCTCTCATCTGACGGTAACCTCATAATTAAAAACGATGAAGTCTTCATCGCTGAAAAGAGCACTACCATTCATTGCTCAACCGAAACACCGATGTGGATGTCCTGAATACCCAACAGGTCCCTCATCATCCAGAGCTGACCCGCCTCAGCTATCCTCCATCCCTGGATGAGGTAGCTACTGCCATCAAACAGATGAAAAATAACAAAGCATGATGGAATCACAGCCGAGCTGCATAAAGCAGGAGGACCTCTGCTTACCAACCGTCTCCACTCTCTCCTGGAGAATATATGAGAAAATGGGGAAATCACCCAAGCTCTTAAAGACGCCTCCATTGTCAATATTTATAAGAACAAGGGGGAAAAGTTCCTCCCAGAATCTCAATGTGGATTTAGACCATCAAGTCGCACCGCTGACATGATCTTTGCTGCCCGCCAGATACAGCAAAAGTGTAGAGAACAGCGTCATGACCTGTACATGGCTTTCATCGACCTAACCAAGGCCTTCGACTCGGTAACAGGGAAGTCCTCTGATGGACCCTCTGCCATTTTGGCTGCCCACCAAAATTGAAGGATGGTATGAACGGCAGTGTCCTGCACAACGGCAGCCAGTCAAAATTCTTCCCCGTCCAAACAGGAGTTAATAACGGTGTGTACTGGCACCAACTCTCTTTTTCATCTTCTTGACTGCCTTCCTTACTCGTGCCAGTGCCACTTTAGCCAGCGGGGTGAACATCTATTCCAGGGTGAAGGGGGGTCTTTTCAGCATAAAACAACTCCATGCAAGAACAAAGGTGTCGACAGCTTCCATTACTTAATTTTAGTATGCAGACGACCTCACCCTTGCTGCTCACACTGAACACGACCTACAAGAGAACCTGAACACCTAAGCAGACGCTTTTGCACACTTTGGCCTTGAGGTGAATGTACGTAAGACTCAGATTCTCTTTCAACCTGCCCCTGGTTCAGACACACCTCCACCATCCATCCAGCTTAACAGTACTACTTTCTCTAATGTTACTCACTTTTGGTATCTCAGCTCCCACCTGTTCACCTCCGCAGACATCGATGAAGAGATTCAGCATCGGACCAGATGTGCATCTCAAGCTTTTGGCAGACTCCGAAATCGTCTCTTCAGCTGTAAGGAGCTGAAATTATCTGCAAAGCTGCACGTATATCGAGCAATGGTCCTCCTCACCCTGCTATATGGCCATAAGACACAGGTTACACACAGGATGCACCTCAAAGCACTTGAAAACTTTCACCAACGTAGTCTACATTCCATCCTCCGAGTTCGCTGGGAAGACAAGAGAACAAATACCAGTATTCTTGCTGACACCAACTGTAGGAGCATCGAGGCTACCATTATCCATGAACAACTACGTTGGACTGGCCATGTTACCCGCTTGGACGACAGTAGACTGCCAAAGCAGCTACTTTATAGTCATCTAATGAATAGTAAACGTTATGCCGGCGGGCAATTAAAAAGGTATAAGGATAGTCTTAAGACAAACCTGAAAAAGTGCCAAATCGAGTCCTCACCTGGGAGTCGATTACTCCTCATCGTTACGCTTGGAGGAGCACCACACGAGAAGGTGTCAATACTTTCGAGTTAGCCCGACTGCAAATCGAGGCAGACAAGCGCCAACGCCGGGAAGATTCTGCCACTGCCCCTCCCGGGTCCCGCATCGGTCTGTTTAGTCACCTCAAAACTCACCAACCTAGGTGACATCCCTAATAACGCATAACATTGTATCATAGCTGGATGATCGTCATACTCGATTCAGAGTTACAGCAAAGTAGTAGTAGTGTGTGTGAGTGTGTATTTGTGTGTGTGTGTGTGTGTGTGTGTCACAATCCAACAGAAACAAACAGGCTTTTGGGCTTTTGATTGTTAACGTAGGTGACGGCAGTTGGCAGGAGAGAGCATTATATTCGCTCGTAAACAGAAGAATGTAACAGCAACACAACGGGAGAGACTACTATTAACAGAAGTGACAGAGTACATTAACAGATTACTTCATCTGTTCATAGGCAAAATTAAATAGTATTTAACCAACAGATCATATTCTACTGTTAAGGGGATTGATCAAGGAAGCACCAACAGATTATTCAGCTAGTGCATAGAAAAAAGGAAGAAGAAGATGAAAAAGAAAAAGAAAAAGAAAGCAGAAAAGAAGAAGAAAAGGAAAAAGAAGTAAAATGTAATGTTGTTTATCAGACCACAGCTTACAGCCCAGAGAAATACAACACCTATTACAGTAGATAGATGCTCACGTGGGTAACCCACATAAGTTGACACACCCTACAGTGACAGTAAGACCTGACCCAGGAGAGGTCACTGACAAGGTACCCGAGTTAACCAGGCGTTATGACCGTGTTACTCAAGAAACTACACCTGGGCAAACACAGCTGTCCAGACCTGACCCAAGGAGAGGTTACCGGCTCAGTGACCCAGAGTTCGTACCACCACTCGATTAGCTTAACCCGGCGATATGACTGTGTTGCTCAAGAAGCTACCTTCCAGCCAGAACACCTGTCACCTGACCAGACACACCCAGATTAGTGACGACTTCTTCCGCTCATGCCAATATAAAGGCCCTACAGCTCCCTCTCATCTCATTAGGATTCAGTTTGTTTATTGTAGCAGGGAAGGAGCAGACAGCTCCTCCCCAGAGGGAGACTTCCCTCCCCAGGACAGTGTCTCCAGCTAGTAGAGTCTTCCATAGGAGACATAATCCAGCACTTTCTTCAGTAGTACCTGCTGGGCCTCCCTCAGGTCATACGTGAGTCATTGTCAGAGCGATCCAAGGGGGAGTTACTTACGGTGGGAAGTGTATCTACTTCATGTTTGTGTCCGAGAGTCATTGTATAGTAACGTAAATATAATGTTCTATTAATGTGTCCATGACATTCAGTTAATTAAGAAATAGTTGTATTGAAAGTGGTGTTTAGAAAGATTCCCCTTACGAATATACAGTAATATACAGTTAAATAACTAACCGACCACGCTACCAAAACTTCCTCTCTCTACAATCCCCCGACTATAATATCTACCTATACTTTCTACTGAAATCCTCCCCACTACAAAAAGAAAAAAGAAAAGAAGGAAAAGAAAAAAGAAATAAGAAAAGAAAAAGAAAAGAAGAAAGAAAAAAGAATGAAGAAAAAGAAGAAATAAGAAAAGAGAACAAATAAGAAAGAAGAAGAAAAGGAAGGAAAAGAAGATAAGGAGAAAAAAAGAACGAAGAAGAAAAGGAAAAAAGAAGAAGAAAGAAAAAGAAGAAAGAAAAAGAAGGAGAAAAAGAAGAAATAAGAAGAAATAAGAAGAAAAGAAGAAGAGAAAGAAGAAGAAGAAGACCCGTTGTGATCCTGTGTGACCCGTTGTGATCCTGTGTGACCCGTTGTGATCCTGTGTGACCCGTTGTGATCCTGTGTCACCCTTTGTGACCCGTTGTAATTCTACGTGACCCGTTGTGATCCTGTGTGACCCGTTGTGACCCGTTGTGATCCTGTGTGACCCATTGTGATCCTGTGTGACCCGTTGTCATGCTGTGTAACTCGGTGTAATCCGTTGTGATCCCGTGTGACCCGTTGTGATCCTGTGTGACCCATTGTGACCCATTGAGACCCGTTGTGATCCTGTGTGACCTGTTGTGATCTTGTTTGACCCATTGTGATCCCGTGTGACCCTGTGTGACCCGTTGTGTCTAGTTGTGATCCTGTTTGACCCATTGTGATCCCGTTGTGACCTGTTGTAGTCCTGTGTGACCCGCTGCGATCCGTGTGACCCGATGTGACCCGTTGTGATCCTGTTTGACCTGTTATGACCCGTTGTGATCCGGTTGCTGGGATCGAGCGAGGGTTGTGATGGTGCTGACGTCTCCATGCTTGCCATTGAGACACGACATCCTGGTGAGCAAGTGAAGCTGTGTTATCCTTCGCCTCCTCTTCCCCTCCTCCTCCCGCTCTTGCTGTTCCTCCTGCTCATTTGCTTCCCCTTCCAACTGCTCCTCTCCCTCCATCTCCTCCTTCTCCTCATCCTGCTTCCCTCCTCCTCCTTTCTCTCCTCCTCCTCCCGCACATTTTCCTTCTCATCCTCCTGCTCCCTCCTCCTCCTTTCCCTCCTGTTCCTCCTCCCGCACATTTTCCTTCTCATCCTCCTGCTCCTCCTCCGATCTGTAGTTGATTATCATGTTCTCCATCTTGTAACTATTCCCTTCAAACAACTCAACAGCCTGGAGGTAGTACTAAATGAAGCCATGCGCATCATCCTAGGATCCCCAAAATCTACCAGAATTGTAAACATGAGGAAAGAGCTCGGGCTGCCCTCTCTATCTGAGAGGATAGCTCTACTTAATACCATGTTTTGTGTCAAAATTTTGAAGAACAATGGTCCCAAACTACAGTTCAAACTAAGCTGATGTTCTATCTAAGTAATTACGACTATCTCACTAACCTTCCACAAAAGACTTTCTGTGGGGCGTGGCTTCGTAAAAGTGTTGCAGATCTCTTGAAATTGAATGTCCCAATCACCCCAGACGAACCCACTAATTCCATTCTCTTCTGCTTGATATGTCAGTTCCTATTAATTACACTCCCGTTAGTGGCAAGCATATGTTAAACACCGAGGAGATGAGATGTATTACACTAGAAACTATTAACAGTCACATGTAGAGTATTAAATCAAGTTAATGTTATGCTTTTACTGATGGTTCCGTGCAGACAAACACAGGTAGAACAGTTGTGTATTTGTAGTCTGTAAAGAAGAGGAGATGATAGTGTCAAACAAGCAAAGGCTGAACAACTGGGCCAGCACAACATAAACTTAACTAATGGGGATCTACTTAGCTACAGACTGCCTTAAAGAAAATGGAGGTGGGGTGATATTTTGTGACTCTCAAAGTGCTCTGAAATCAATGAATAGTCCGTCAGGTTCTATGTCTAAAGTTGTCTGTGATATTAAAAGAAATGTGATATTTGCTAATGAGAACAACTTTCGTATTGAATATGTGTGGATTCCGTCCCATACTGGAATTAGATATCATGACTGTGCTCATAGACTGGCCAATGAGGCATGTAAGAAAGAAAATGTTGACCGTTACCTTGGCCTGTCTAATGCTGTACTTAAAAAACATTCAAGTCGGAATCATGAACTCTGATCTAGAAGAACTGAAAAAAATGCAGAGACCTGGTAGTTGTAGCATTAGTAAATATGAAAAATTTTGTGATAAGAGGTACCGGTATGGCCAGCATAAGGACAGAATCAGACAATGTGATGTAGTCGTGGCCAGAATTAGGCTAGGATACAGACACATCTGGCAAGTTAGTGACGCTGTACCCATACCGGAACACTCTGCATGTAAACTTTGTGGTAAACCTTTAAAGCATACACTTGAATACTATATTATTGATGTGACACTGTCAAAGATTTCGGGCCACCTGGCTTACTGTATCATGAACTATGTAATTATTACATTGAATCAGGGGTGCTTGCGGGCTTTCATGCTGTTTATCCAAAATTTCTAGCCCACACTGATTAGTCCTCAAATAGAATATGACTTCTAATGTATATGAACCACTCACCTACGTGGCAGTGAACAGTGACATCACTCACATGACTCTGACCTATATATAATGTTTATGAATATGATGTATTTCTTTGTGTATGATCCTCTGTCCTGTGTGGCAGTGAACAGTGATACCACCCACATGACTCTGACCTATATATAATGTTTATGAATATGATGTATTTCTTTGTGTATGATCCTCTGTCCTGTGTGGCAGTGAACAGTGATACCACCCTCAGTGTCAAGACCTGATTGAACTCCTCGGAATAGGCAAACTGTACTCCAAGCTTTGTCAATAAATTTTTTAATAAAAAAAACCCCTCCTGCACCTTCTCCTCCTGTTCTTGAAGCTCTTCCTCTTTCTCCTTCTCCTCCTCCTCCTCCTCCTCCTCCTCCTCCGTCTGCTTGTCCTCCTCCTCCTGCTTGTCCTCCTTCTCCTCCTCTTCCTCATGCTTGTCCTACTTCTCCTGCTCCTGTTTGTCCTCCTTCTGCTGCTCCTGCTTGTCCTCCCTTTCTTCCTTCTCCCCCTCCTCCCCACTACACTCTCCCGGGTACAGTTAATGATATACGTCACATCACCGTTTTTATCATAAAGTTTAATTATGAATTAATAATCATCAGTCTCTGCTTTCTCTCATGATTCTCAAATGAGTTCCTTCTCTGAACCTCACACGCCCATGCACACACATACATGCACATGCATTCATGCACATACATACATAGATTCACACACGTACGAATGCAAGCACATAGTTTCCATCATGTTAGATGTGGGGAGAGAGGGTGTTATGTAAATAACGGGGTCGAGCTGAGGTTTATTCCTATTTTCATGTGTGTGTGTATGTAACCCGGGCCAGTAATGTACCCCAGGTTGGGCGCGAATCTACAGACGTGAACGGACCCCAGAAGTACGCGTGTGTCTGTCTTACCGAGATGGGGTGAGGTGAACGGGGCCACGTGGAACTCCAGTACTCTGGGATATATATATATATATATATATATATATATATATATATATATATATATATATATATATATATATATATATATATATATATATATATATATATATATATATATATATTGATAAAATCACACAGAGAAAAGGGAAGCAATGGAGAACCTGAGCTTTCGCCTTTATTCATGACATCCTCAGAGCCATCTTCAGCCTCTGAAGATGTCTTGAATAAAGACGAAAGCTAAGGTTCTCCATTGTTTCCCTTTTCCCTGTGTGATTTTATCAAGATTTATCTACAGCAGAAGAGTCATCTACATCGACCTCGTATGTTAATATGGGCGGAGAGTGTCAGGGGGTGTTAGTGGGGTACATGAGGAGAGAAGGGTGATAGGGGATTAGAGGAATACACGTGAATAAAGCAATGATGGGATGAAAGATAGGGATGAAGGGTAATACACACCGTAGATGAGTGGGAGATAGGGGAGAGTATGGCGGACGGTGGGGGAGGATCACATTTGTGCCGGAGAGCCACCCAGCACTACACAACCACGTTGCTCCTGCTTGCACATCAGTTTCCCACTAAACGTTACATTATTTTTAGGGATCGTGTTAAACGACGAGGCTGAGGTGACCCCAAGAGCAACACACCGAGGAAGAGGCATGTGAACTGGCCTGACTACAAGTAGATGGAGAACTATCCCCTGGCGGGCTCACCCAGGTAAGGACACGCGGTTGCGGGGCGTGGGGCAGGACAGCTCTGTTGATGGCCATAACTGGCCGGAGTCGGGCTGTCTATCTTGCCCTGAACGCGGCGGCTCCCCTCATAGTGGACCGGCCATGATCGTGGCCGGATGGGTAACTCAGCAGATTGAGGCTGAAATATTCATCTGGAGGAAGAGTGAAGTGGACGTGTCACTCGGTAAGGCTGCTGTACAAGACGACGGAGGAACACTGGAGAACTTTAGCGAAGCAGATATTGGTGATCCGTCTGCCGTAACGGCTGCTCAGTGTCCCTGTTGATTTGACTAACTATTTTTTTTATTTGTATTAATTACCAAAGAAATTCACTTACTATGTTATTAAACAATGATATTAGATGGTAAGAGCACGTAAGATCATATACCGCCATTCTGCTGCTGTGTATATACTCTTGTTTAACTTCAGTCCTAAAGAATTTCTCTCCTACAAGCACCTGGCCAGTGTTTTCTAATTTTCTGGATGCCATTTATTCATATTTATTTTCCATTATATTATATGGCTGTTATAAACCATATTGGATACTTCAGGTGGGATTCCGCCTCGTGGATTATCATTATAGCTATTAGTAAAGTTAAGGGCACTGCTAGCTATCCCTGACTACTGCTTGTACAATACACTGTTTTGTTTACTTGATGAAAACTGGGTTATGACAGGAAATTTGTCATTAAATAAGTAGTTATACTAAGTTACATCGTTGATCATTCTCAGTGTAATACAGTTAGTTAATTCTTTAGAGGACAAAGTATCCCTTAGGTATTTTATTCTGGATAATGACAGGCGATTTGATTCTGCTGAGGGGAGCCCCTGCTCGCTAAAGGGTCTGAGCATCACACACACAAGACGTGTGTACCTGTAAGGCAGTACATCTCGCTCACTCAAGGCTTGGCTCCACCTGGCTCTTATCATGCATATATCATCTTGCATGTTATATGCACTTTGAATGCACCACGAGGTAGGTTGGCCTGGAAATTACTGACCGGGCCAGCGGAGACAAGGCGGCATATAACAAAGTCTCTCGGAAGCTGTTCGTGAGCCTACATCAGAGAGAGTGGTCCGGAGGAGAGAATGCTTACGAACCTGCTGATCATTAACATGTAACTGTGAGTACTCTGTTGTAGGAAAGGTCAGAGGTACTACAGCTAGGATGTATGAGTGGTAGTGTCCCTATTTCATTGTGCTTAGTTAATGTTTAAATAATAGCCATGATATCTCATGTGTCTACTTCACATATGATGAGTTATGAGTAATGCTATTTGCCACAGTTGTCAGTAGTGTAATAACATCCATTTAATTTGTCTATATTATTTCCATACGGTAAGAATTAACATCTACACTGGCACCCAAGACCAGGGAACAGCCTCTGTCCGGTGAGTGTTACAGGTGACCCACAGATCAGCCTGGCCACCAACCTCTTAACTTCACAAACCCTCCCACTAAATCTCTTATACTGCTCCTTGGTCTCAGATCTCCGGTGTTATAGTGAGTGAGAAGTGAAGGGAGAGTGAGGGAGAGAGGTAGAGTGAAGATGAGGCCTGAGTGAGCGGTGAGAGAGGGATGGAGGAGAAAGTGATGGGGAGAGTGAGGAGAGAGTGAGGGGGAAAGTGAGGGAAGAGTGAGGATGAAAAGGAGGAGAGTGAGGGGGAGAGTGAGGGAAGAGGGAGGATGAAAAGGGGGAGAGTGAAGGGTAGAGTGAGAGGGAGAGTGAAGAGAGAAAACTGGGGAAAGTAAAGGGAGAGTGAGGAGAGTGAGAGAGAGAGTAAGAGAGTGAAGGGTAGCATGAGGGGGGTTTGAAGGAAGAGTGAGGGGGAGAGTGAGAGGGAAAGTGAGAGGGAGAGTGAAGGGTAGTGTGAGAGGGAGATTGAGGGGAGAGTGAGAGGGAAAGTAAGATGAAGAGTGAAGGATAGTGTGAGGGGGGAGTGAGAGGGAGAGTGAGTGAGAGAGTTAGGGGAAGAGTGAATGGAGAGAGAGTAAAGGGAGAGAGAGGGAGAGAGAGGTGTGTCAGAGAGCGAGCATTTTAAGAAAAAAAACATACATAAAAACGTATAAACCCTACACAGAAAAATACAGATAAAACATAATAAAACATAACACACACACACACACACACACACACACACACACACACACACACACACACACACACACACACACACACACACACACACAAGAACCGGCGCCTCTCTCTCACGTCAAGGAGAAATAAATCACCCCAATTTCTCTCTCGATTTCTTAAGGAAAAAATACACGAGTCACACAACTATACCTCACAGGCTGACGTCATCAAGTGGGGTATATATACAACTATACCTCACAGGCTGACGTCATCAAGTGGGGTATATATACAACTATACCTCACAGGCTGACGTCATCAAGTGGGTATATATACAACTATACCTCACAGGCTGACGTCATCAACTTAAACAGCATCAATATCTACAAGGAAAGAATCAACAGCAAAAATAATAACACAAGAGACGGTAGGGTCGCGTTGGTCCTCTCAGCTGTAAGGGGTGGGGAGGAAAGAAGGGAGTGGGGAGGAAAGGAGTGGGGAGAGAGGAAGGAGGAGAGGAGGGAGAAGAGGAAAGAGGAGGGAGGAGAGGAGAGAGCAGGGGAGGAAAGGAAGGAGAGCGGAGAAAGGAAGGAGGAGAGGAGAGAGGATCACAAAATTTGCCATATTTATTAATGCTATAACGACTAGGTCTCTCTGCATTACTCAATTCTTCTAGATTAAGAGTTCATGAATTTGACTTGTATGTTTTTAAGTACAGCATTGGACAGGCCAGGGTCCCGGAGGAGAGAGAGAGGTTGAGTGTAGTTCCCGGCGTCGTCACCCTACAAATATAACTTTGATAAAGACAGATCGCGATCGTCCTCCTCCATCCTCACTCCCCTCCTCCGTCCCCACTCCTCCTCCTCCCCTTCCCTCCTCCTCTTCCATTCTTCTCCTCGCTCCTCCTCCACCCTTATTCCCCCTTCCTCCTCCCTCCTCTTTGCCCATCCCTCCTCATCTCTCATCACTTTCTCCCTCCATCCTCCTCCTCTGTCTCCTCTTTTTAAATTTTTCTTTTGTTCCTCCTCTCTCCTCCTTTTCCATTTTCCTTTGTTCCTCCTCTCTCCTCCTCTTCCCCCTTCCCTCTCTCTTCCTTCTCCCTCACATTTCTCCCCTCTCTCCCCACCTTCCTCCAACTCCCAGTCCTCCCCATCCTCCCTCTTTCCTCTCTCCTCCTCCTCTTTGCTCTTTCCTTCTCCTCCTCATCTCCTTTCCTCCTCCTGCCAACTTTCCCCATTATCCTCACTCCTTACTCTCCCCATTCTCTTCCTACTCCTCCTCCTCCTCCTTCTACCTCTCCCCCTCCCCATTCTCTTCCTCCTCTCCTGAACGTCTATTAAGCCGGCTTGCTCTCTCTTTTGTACTGCCCGCTCACCATTCCCTGCCCCCTGTAGGAGGTTTCCTGGTCTTCTGTCCTACTTATCGTCCCGGGAAACCTTAACGGGAGTGAGGTTGCCTTTTAAGGGTTTCAGGGATCACAAGATCCATATTGTGCGTTTCGGAGCTTGACAAGTTCCATGTGGAGGGTTTTCGGAGCTCAATAAAATCTATATGGAGGGCTTCAGAGCTTGACAAGCTCCATGTGGAGGGCTTCAGAATGTAATAGCTCCTGTTTAACAGACAATAATTCTTATATAAATGTGGGTTACATACATTAGGTGTATAATTACATCACCCACGGTAACTTTCCTATGAGATGTGAACAGTCATCAACTGGACATGTGACAGTGTATTCCCACTGTGCTCTCACACCCTGACAGCAGAGTCATCAATTAAGTAGCCGGCTATCGCCAGTTCAACTCCCGTCTCTGAACCACTCAGACGTGTGCTCTAAGAAGTTAGTTATACCTAAGCCTCGTCCCTTATTAATGCTTACATCTCTTAGCTTTAATTACGGTGATATCCCAGCTATTGTGCAATAGTTTATTTTCTTAATAAATGGAGAAAAGACCATTTGGGTTTGAAAAATTAACCCATAAACATTTATGAATGTTGCTTCCAGTTCACCTCTAACTAGTGCCACCACAGGTAACCGGAAACTGCAATAAGAGTTTGACAGGTTCCATATGAAGGGTTTCAGATGGCATTGGAATTTGTTAGTTTTTATGAAACTCACTGAAATTTTTGGGGGCTTTTGGAAACCTTGGCCAGAACACCTTTAAAGGTGGTCCACGGCTGAGGTCAGATCACAGATCGTCCGTGAAGATGACAGTTCTTGCCCTCTTGTTACCGGAGTCAACTGTTTCCTCATCCTCCCACCGACACTCCCTTGACAACACTGGTCTTCTCTGACAACTTAAAGGAGGGTATCCGGGTCTAAGAGGGCTTCCGAGGTTCCAAAGGATCCCCAATGGAGGGTTTGAGACTCGTGCTGACAGTTCGTATTGTCGTGTTGAGTCTCCACGAGATTGGAAACTCTTCGTTTTAATTATGTGACGCGTCGCTTGATGGCCCTGCTGCCTCTGTCTCTCTCTCTATCTCACTCAATGAGTTTTTTTTTCATCATCTCTCTCACGTTATCTCGCTCGCAGCCGTGTACCAGTGTGTCCCATTTTTTTAATTCTATGACAATCATTTTCCCTTGTGGGTCTCACCTGTCCTTACCTGTCTCACAACTGATGATAACTCGGTGTGATAGGAGAGAATTTTTTTTCCCGCGAGAGAGCATTGGCTCTTTCACACACTTCTCCCTGTCTCTCATCCGTAGATACACGTTGTTAGTGAGCACTGTCTCCTCGTCTCTGTCTCACTGCGTTATTATCTTTATGTTGTTAAATATTTGTCGTTCTTCTCGTCACATACACAGTCACCATACCTACCTCGCTATCATTATGCTCGCCATGAAAACACCTCCTCGCCAATAACTCACCAATACAGTCACTATACCTTCCTCACCAACATTATCCTCGCCACTCATCATCCTCGCCACTCATTATCCTCGCCACACATCATCCTCGCTGCACATCATCATCGCCAAACATCATCCTCGCCACTCATCAACCGCGCCACTCATCATCCTCGCCACTTATCCTCGCCACTCACCAACCTCGCCACATATCATCCTCGCCATTCATCATCCTCGCCACTCATCATCCTCGCCACTCATACTCATCATCCTCGCCACTCACCAACCTCGCCCTCATCAACCTCGCCACATATCATCCTCGCCACTCCACCATCATCGCGCACTCATCAACCTCGCCACATCATTCTCGCCACTCATCAACCTCGCCACTCATCATCCTCGCCACAGATCATCCCCACCACTCATCCAGCCTCATACTCATCATCCTCGCCACTCATCAACCTCGCCATCATCATCCTCGCCACATCATCATCCCGCCAATCATCATCCTCGCCCCTTATCATCCTCGCCACTCATCAACCTCGCCACTCATCATCCTCGCCACTCATCAACCTCGCCACTGATCAACCTCGCCACATTTCGTCCTCGCCACTCATCAACCTCGCCACTCATCATCCCCACCACTCATCATCCTCGCCCCATATCATCCTCGCCACTCATCATCCTCGCCACTCATCATCCTCGCTACCCCACCCAACCTCGCCACTCATCATCCTCGCCACTCACCAACCTCATCCTCATCATCCTCGCCATACATCATCATCGCCACTCATCATCCTCGCCACTCATCATCCTCGCCACTCATCATCCTCGCACACACATCATCTTCTCGCCACCCATCTTCCTCGCCACTCACCAACCTCGTCCTCATCATCCACCACACATCATTCACACCACACATCATCCTCGCCACTCATCATCCTCGCCACTCACCAGCCTCGTCACTCATCATCCTCGCCACACATCATCCACACCACTCATCATCCTCGCCTCATCCTTGCCACATATCATCCTCGCCACTCATCATCCTCGCCACTCATCAACCTCGCCTCATCATCCTTGCCCTTACATCTTCCTCATGACTCTCATCATCCTCGCCATACATCTTTCTCGCCATATCATCCTCGCCACTCATCAGCCTCGCCACTCATCATCCTCGTCACTTATTAATCTCGCCACTCATGATCTCCGCCACTCTTGCAGTCCTCGCCACTCATGATCCTTGCCACTTATCATCCTCGCCACTCATCATCTTCGCCCCTCATCATCCTCGCCAGTCATCATTCTCACCACCCATCATCCTCGCCATACATCCTCCTCACCACTCATCATCTACGCCACTCACCTTCCTCGCCACTCATCATGCTCGCCATACATCTTTCTCGCCACACAACATCCTCGCCACTCATCATCCTCGCCGCTCATCATCCTCACCACCCATCATCCTCGCCACACATCACCTTCGCCACACATCATCCTCGCCACACATCATCCTCGCCACACATCATCATCCTAGTCACTCATTAACCTCGCCACTCATAATCCTCACTGTACATCGTCTTCGCCACATATCATCCTCGCCACATATCATCCTCGCCACTCATCATCCTAGTCACTCATCATCCTCACCACATGTCTTCCTTACCACTCATCAAGACATTATTGTGGAAGGATTAACTTTAGGTGAAGAAACTAAATGTCTGGGGAATATTCTTCGTGTATGTGATCTTTCATCATTTCCGCTTGATGAAGGTATTGTGTGGCGAAGACAGAGAGAGAGAGAGAGAGAGAGAGACCACGATGACACATGAGTTAAGCATGACTCCATGACACATGATATAGGCGTGACACAGAGATGTTGTCAAGTGTCATATTGTTAAGTTTCTTCATCTCGGTCACTCTGTTGGTCACTCACACACGCTAAAGTGACCCACTAACACGGGGGACACTGGATTGAAATGCCAACTAAAGAGCTGACGGGGTCTTAAGCGATGATGGGGTCTCAAGTGCTGATGGGGTCTCAAGCGCTGATGGGGTCTCAAGCGCTGATGGGGTCTCAAGTGCTGATGGGGTTTCAAGTGCTGATGGGGTCTCAAGCGCTGATGGGGTCTCAAGTGCTGATGGGGTTTCAAGTGCTGATGGGGTCTCAAGCGCTGATGGGGTCTCAAGCGCTGATGGGTTCTCAGAGTGCTGATGGGGTTTCAAGTGCTGATGGGGTCTCAAGCGCTGATGGGGTCTCTGATGGGGTCTGCTGATGGGGTCTCAAGTGCTGATGGGGTCTCAAGTGCTGATGGGGTCTCAAAAGATGACACACACACACACACACACACACCCACACACACATTGATATATAAACCAAGTTAAACCCGAATCATTATATAGACTAACTTTCTATAAAAACTTATATACTTAATTACTCGTATCATTATATTAAATCAAAGACTGAATTAATTTTCTATTTCAAGTCAATCACTCTTCGAATAATTTTTCTTCAAACTTTCACCAAATTTCTTCATAGGTGTTCAACTTTCTCTTCCCAAACATGCAATTTTTTTCCACCGTCTCGTCCACTTACTCACCCCTTGTATTCCAAGGAGATATTCCAGTAAGACTTTTATATTCCAGCGAGATATTCCGGTGAATCTCTTATTTTCCAACGAGACATTCAAGAGACTTTGATATTCCAGGGAGACATTCCAGAGTCTCTTATATTCCAACGGATCTTTCATATCCAGAGAGACTTTTAATTCCAGCAATATATTTCAGTGAGTCTTCTATATTCCAGACAGATATTCCAGACAAACGTTCCTTCCTTGAGATTAATTTTACGATTTTCCCAAGACACCGGGGCGAGAGATTGTCCAGTTGATCACCAATGGAAGAAGAAGGAAAGACAAACATTCGCCTGTCGGAGCGTCCATAACCTTGTCATTATCTAGTGGACGAGAAATGCCAAGCGCCGTTGATCGCTCTTGCTGGCGAAGCATAAAAGTTTATACAGTGATATGAGAGAAAGTTACCTTGGTCCAGCCGCTTCGATTCCCCAATAATATTGATACCAACCCTCCCTCAGCTTGATACCACCCTTCCCTCTGCTTGATACCATCTTTCCTTCAGCTTGATACCACCCTTCTGACAATTTGATACCATCCTCCTCTCAGCTTTATACCATCTCACCCTCAGCTTGATACCATCCCTCCCTCAGCTTGATATCACCCTTAACGCATCTTGATACAATCCTTCCCTCAGCTTGATACCATCCTTCTCACAGCTTGATGCCATCCCTTTGTCAGCTTGATACCACCCCTGCCTCAGCTTGATACCACCCTTCCCTCAGCTTGATACCATCCTTCCCTCAGCTTGGTACCATCCTTCCCTCAGCTTGATACCATCCACCTCACAGCTTGATACCATCCCTCTCTCAGCTTGATACCATCCTTCTCTTAGCTTGATACCATCCCTCTCTCAGCTTGATACCATCCATCCATCATGACCATCCCTCTCTCAGCTTCATACCATCCCTCCCTCAGCTTGATACCACCCTTCCCTCAGCTTGATACCATCCTTCCCTCAGCTTGATACCACCCCTCTCTCAGCTTGATAGCATCCCTCTCTCAGATTGATACCATCCCTCTCTCAACTTGATACCTCCCTCTCTCAGCTTGATACCATCCCTCTCTCAGCTGGATACCACCCGTCTCTCAGCTTAATACCATACCTCCCTCATCTTGATACCATTCATCCCTCAGCTTGATACCATACCTCTCTCAGTTTGATACCACCCCTCTCTCAGCTTGATACCACCCCTCTCTCAGCTTGATACCATCTCAGCTTGATACCACCCCTCTCTCAGTTTGATATCCCTCTCTCAGCACCCCTCTCAGCTTGATACCACCCCTACCTCATCTTGATACCATCCTCTCTAGCTTGATGCCATCCTCTCAGCTTGATACCCTCCCTATCTCACCTTGATAATATCCTCTCTCAGCTTGATACCATCCTCCTCAGCTTGAAACCATCCTCTCTCAGCTTGTATACCACCTTCTCTCAGCTTGATACCACCCCCTCTCAGCTTAATACCATACCTCCCTCATCTTGATACCATTCATCCCTCAGCTTGATACCATACCTCTCAGTTTGATACCACCCTCTCTCAGCTTGATACCACCCTCTCTCAGCTTGATACCCATCCCTCTCAGCTGGATACCACCTCTCAGCTTGATACCACCTCTCAGCTTGATACCATCCTCTCTCAGCTGGATACCATCCTCTCATCTTGATACCACCTCTCAGCTTGATACCACCCTCTCTCAGCTTAATACCATCCCTCCCTCATCTTGATACCATTCATCCCTCAGCTTGATACCATACCTTCTCTCAGTTTGATACCACCCTCTCTCAGCTTACTCACCCTCTCTCATTTGATACCACCCCTCTCTCAGTTTGATACCACCCCTCTCAGCTTGATACCACCCCTACCTCATCTTGATACCGTCGAGTATAGCAATATTTTGTCGCCAATATGTCATAGGTCATAGATAAGATATTAAATCCTTTGAGGGACTGAAGGTCGTGTTTGATCCTCCTGTACTGCCTGTCCCATGATGGTGGTGATAGTGGTTATAGTGGTGATGTTAGCGGTGGTGTTGGTGTAGTGGTGGTGGTGATAGTGGTGGTGGTGGTGATAATCATGGTTTTGGTGAAGGTGGTGATAGTGGTGGTGGTTGTGGTGATGGTGGTGATAGTGGTGGTGGTGGTGGTGGTGGTGATAATGGTAGTAGTAGTGATGATGATGATGATGATGATGATGATGGTAGTAGTAGTAGTAGTAGTAGTAATGATGATGATGATGATGATGATGATGATAATGATAAACCCTACAACAAAAACAATGACTACGAAAATTAATAATAACAAAAACAACAACATGTTTAGATCAGTGTATTCAATATAACGCAGTGTAAGATTCGTCACAGTTACACGTGGTTTAGAGGAACTTAAGAGCCTTGTACTGTACACTTCACAGCTGTTTCCCAGATCCATCTCCAGAACAAGTAACGCTGCGTTCACTATACAATACGACGCCTTTTATAACTACTGTCTTCCCATCTTAGGTGTAAAAGTGCCTCAGACATCAGCCAGGGAATCAAGAAGACAAACAGACATCAAAGCAATGAAACAAACTGAACAACTGCTCTCTGTGTATGGTATCTGAAGATGAAATGGAGAGAGGAAGGGGAAGAGGAGGAGGAGGAGAAGAGGTGGGATGGATGGAGGAGGAGGGGTAAAGAGATGGAAGAAGGGAGGAGGAGGGGAGGGAGAGGAAAGGGGAGTAGGGAAAGGGGAGACGAGAGGGAGATGTACAATATTCGTGTTAACTGGACCATGAAAATATTCCAGGTAACTTCATTGTATTGGAGCAAAGTGACAACTCAAAAGGGAAGGGAAGGGAAAGGAAGGAAAGGAAGGAAAGGGAAGGGACAAATTTTAAGTGATTGCTTTGACCTTTCAATTCCAGACATAGCTGTAGGTCTTTCCTTTCTTGGGGTATTGTACAGTCTCCTGCACCTACACCTGGTGCATTTTGTGTGGTGTGGCAACTCTGTGGAATGTTTATTTTGCATCCTTAGTCTGGCAACTGATGCGAGGATCTTAAAGGACATTCAGAAAGTTTTAATACGATGTCAACAAATACAGAGCTGACCACACCTTACAAAACACACCAGCCACTGTACTAGGTATAAGTGCAGGCGACTGTACGTGTCGATATACACAGTTACAGAATCAGGCACAGTAGTTAGATCGACAGACACCGATATCTGTGTACAGTATATATTCTTCTCATTCTTAGCCATCACGTATATAAAACTGGGGAAATATACCCTTGGTAGAGGTAAACAAACATACACACAGAGGAGTGTATATACCCATAACAACTGGTATACTACGAATATACAGAACAAAAAAAGATTGTAACTTACCTCTCCCATTCTGAGACGTGCCAGAGTCACCCCATGTGCTGACTCCCAAATGTTTGAGGGCAGGGAAGGCAGGATGCCCAGTTCACGATCCTTCAAGCAAAAAAGAAGAGAAAGAAAAGCAGGTTAGTATTGACAGTCAGCAGTAGGTGTGTGTGTGTGTGTGTGTGTGTGTGTGTGTGTGTGTGTGTGTGTGGTGTGTGTGTGTGAGCGCACGCCTGATGACGTAATGGTGTACTGACTGTGTATATTCGGGTCATACAGACCAGCAAATTGAAAGTTAGTTACTAGTAAGGTAAGGTAAGGTTAGATTAGGTTAGGTATGTTTAGGTTAGGTTAGGTAAGGTGTTGTAAGGTTAGGTTAGGTAAGGTAAGGTTAGGTTAGGTAAGGTAAGGTAAGGTAAGGTAAGGTAAGTGTTAGTGTTTAAACATCAGGTGAAAAAAGCTAGGCTAATTTTTCATGAACCAAAATAACCTTAAGTTGAAAATATATATATTCAATCGTAAACAGTGAACACGGAGGATAAACTCAAACAGATTTTTACGTAATGAACAAAATCACAGGTGATAATATTTACCGCCAATTACGTTCATTGAGTCGCTAATGAAAATCGGACACACAACAAGATATAGTTTCGCCAATTACCTCATCAACTGCTTCACTCAATTACATTCTAGTGAAATGTGTTGAGCCAATCTGAACCGTTTTGATAAGTAAATGAAAAACACCAGATCCCACTCCAGTTAATTGCATCTTAAGATTAACCATCCTTACGGTAACCTAACCTAACCTAACCTAATATAACGTAACCTAACCCCCAAAGGTAACGTTAGGGCAGTGATTCTGAGCCCGGGACCATGGTCGCCCAGGGGTACATTATGTGAAGCATCATGGGGGTACATTATGTGAAGCCTTATCAAAGGGGGTACATTACGTGAAGCCTCATTAAGGGATACATTACGTGAAGCCTCATAAGGGTTACATTACGTGAAGCCTCATCAAGGGGGTACATTACGTGAAGCCTCATCAAGGGGGTACATTACGTGAAGCCTCATCAAGGGCACATGAAGCCTCACTAGGGGTGTATTAGTGAAGCCTCACTAGGAAGTACATTACATAAAGCCTCATTAGGGGGTACATTATGTGAAGACTCATCAAGGGGGTAGATTACGTGAAGCCTCATCAAGGGGGTAACTTATGAAGCCTCATCAATGGGGGGTACATTACGTGAAGCCTCATGAAGGGGGTACAGCACGAAGTCTCATCAAGGGGTACATTACGTGAAGCTCAGGGGTACAGTACGTGAAGCCTCTTCAGGGGGTAAGTACAGTACGTGAAGCCTCATTAGGAGGGGTACAGTACGTGGTTCCTCATTAGGGAGGTACAGTACGAAGCCTCATCAGGGGCAGTAGGTGAAGCCTCATCAGGGTGCAGCATGTGAAGCCTCATCAAGGGGTACAGTACATGAAGCCTCATTAGGGAGTACAGCACGTGAAGCCCCACTGGGGCAAGGCACGTGAAGCCTCATTAGGGGGTACAAATACGTGAAGCCTCATTAGGGGGTACAGTACGTGAAGCCTCATCAGGAGGTACAGCACGTGAAGCCCCATTAGGTACATGCGTTCATCAGGGGGTACACAGTGAGGCTCATTAGGGGCAGCATGAAGCCTCATATCAAGGGGTACAGTACGTGAAGCCTCATTAGGGGTAAGTAGCACGTGAAGCCTCACAGAGGGTACAGTACGTGGCTCATTAGAGGGCAGGTGAAGCCTATTAGGGGGGTACAGTAGGTGAAGCCACCATCAGGGGGTGCAGTACGAAGCCTCATCAGAGGGTACAGGCATGAAGCCTCATCAGGGGGTACAGTACGTGAAGCCTCATCAGTACAGCACGTGAAGCCTCATTAGAGGTACAGCATGAAGCCTCATCAGGGGTACAGCAAGCCTCATCAGGAGGAGTAGTGAAGCCTCATCAGGAGGTACAGTACGTGAAGCCTCATCAGGGGTAGCAGTACGTGAAGCCTCACAGGGTACATGAAGCCTCATTAGGGGTACAGTACGAAGCCTCATCAGGGTACATTACGTGAAGCCTCATCAAGGGGTACAGAACGTAAGCCTCATTAGGGGGTACAGATACGTGAAGCCCACAGAGGGTACAGTACGTGAAGCCTCATCAGAGGGTACAGCATGAAGCCTCATCAGGAGGCAGGCAAGAAGCCTCACTAGGGGTACAGTAGGTGAAGCCACCATCAGGTGTAGTACGTGAAGCCTCATCAGAGGGTACAGCACGTGAAGCCTCATAAAGGCATGTGAAGCATCATTAGAGGTACAGTACGTGAAGCCTCATCACGGGGTGCAGTACATGAAGCCTCCTTAGGGGTACAGGTGAATCTCATTAGGGTACAGTATGCGAAGCCTCATCAGGGGGTACAGTACATGAAGCCTCTTTAGGGGGTACAGTACATGAAGCCTCATTAGGGGGTACAGTACGTGAAGCCTCATCAGGGGGTACAGTACGTGAAGCTTCATCAAGGGGTACAGTATGTGAAGCCTCATTAGGGGGTACAGGAGATATAATTCGAGAAGCCAAAGGAATATTGGGTTTATTCAGAATGTGCTGTTTTTACCATTTACTATGAAATTCGTTGTTTATTATAAAATAATATAAATATGACAAAACAAAGTAGACCGACCGGAAACGTTCAGACCCACGAAGTGTTAGCGGAATTGATCATCAGGTGGAATAAGCTTGGGAAGGGGAAGGCGGGTAATCTTCGGGTAATCCTAGAAATAGATTCAGTACAACTTTACAAAAATATGAATTAATAAATTCATACAAACATCAACAACTGTGGCGCTGAGGTTTCCGCTTGGCCACACCTTCACACAACGTTCCACTCTCACTCACTATGAACGTGTGTGCCCAATTACTTCCCTCACAAGTTCGTATTTCATCACATATGTACTGATGACTCGTTTCTTCTTTTCAATAAATAATCACATATTCAGAGCATTTAAATAATCGGACTCACTTGTGAGAACTGAAACAAGATTGAATTCTTTTTCTCTTTATTACATTGATCTCAGAATCTATTGGATATTGTACTACAAGTGTTTTCCATAAATCTTTTACATTTGCTTATACGAGAAAAATAACGTCATATCATTAATCAATATGAGGTATTTTTGAACACCAACTGAACTGTTTCGCTCAAATGGTTACCAAAGGGGTGCGTCTTCACTTCAGCATTTTAGCCGAACGAACCAAACGAGCAAAACGCGCAGAGCAGAATTCGGGTAGTAAGGACATACTGTATCTCTGAGTCGAATGAGCCCACCAATTTTTTTCCAGCTATTCGGTGCGTTATGGAGTGGGACGGGAAAATGTGTACCACTGGATGAATATGAGAAGCATCCTGAGCTAATCCCCAACATGGCTTGTACTTCAACATTAATGTTTTTGTATTACCTTTTGCAATCCTTTAGGGTTTCAATCAAAGTGATGCATGTTTCTGCGATTTTCACACTTATACGGTGCTTCAATATCTTGAATAAATACTGCAGGCTGGTATAGGAGTCTCCTGTGGCTAGAAAGCGTAGAGTTACAGCCAAACGATCTTTGACCAGCATGGCTCTTTGCAATGTTGTATCCTTCTTTATAATTCTTGGTCCTCTAAGGTTACTCAATGTTTCAAAGTCCTCAGGTGCTATTTGAGTAAAGTTTTTATAATGGCCATGATCCATGTACCTGCTGCCACTATGAGATCCATGATTCAACTGAGTAAAACGGTGGGAATAAGACGAGCACCGTCGAACACGCAGAATACAGAAGGCTTGCACTCGAACTGCTCGTTCGGTTCGTTCGTGAGTTGTCTGCTTGTTTGGTTCGTTCGGGCTAAAATGCTCAAGTGAAGACACACCCTAGTAGCAAAGTTTCTCATAATGCATTAGAAAACGTGTGAATAAATTTCAACCAGAACCCCCCAAAATTACAACTTCTTAAGAAGAGAAACATATTAGTTACCTCAACCTGAGGAATATGAATGTTAAAATTCGAAAAAATCTCAGAGCCATCTAGTCAAGTTCGTTTCCATAAGTTTCAAACAATATCCCAGAGCATCTTCACCACCGGCTCGGTGCTTCGAAACACTGCCTGTGTGAACTACAGACCAATGTTTATGTATGTTGTCATTTATTGGTGTTATTAATGTACAACTTCTGGACAGTGCCTCACGTGTTCTACTGTATAACAGATAATTCACCGTTTGTACGACATAAGACTTGTGATTGTGAGGTGAATACATGGGTAGATAAACTCTTAACGTTATATTGTTCAGTTCTGCTGCTGCTGCCGTCAACACTCACTATAAGAGCACCACTGGGACCACCTGCACTAAAGCCACGTCAAGAACCTGAGTCACCGATTTCCCAGTCAAAAACACTAAACACACCATTTTGAGGATGGAGGGAGAGGGAGATTTTTTTAGTTCATATTTGGAAAATTATTTATACCATTAATCATTTTAACGAGAATAAAACTAAACAACAATTATTGTTAATTTTAAGTTTTTTAATATGTGAGGCTGGACTAAATTCTTTAACATTCTTGGCTACTTTTCCGCAAAAGTATTGTACCGTATTACAGTATATAGTCAGTACCGGTCTGTGGCTCACAGTCAGTTATGTAAGTGCTACAGTGATGTGAAAGTGATGTCACAAGTGCAGGCGTTACAGGGTAATGGTTGGTTCTGTGAGGGGTGCCCAATAAACTAGCCCCCTCGCGGGAAATATTAATCCAAAACGACTCCAATACGGGAGAGTCATCCATTCCGACACACCTCCCGGGACAACAGTACAAGGCGATGAAATACAGTACCGATCGGGGCAGTACTTTATTAGTACGGGACGCCTGGCAACCCTAGCTGAGACTAAAGTAATACTGCCCTCCTCCTCCCACCACCCTCCCCAGCACTCTCCCGTCACACCCTCCCCCAACACTCTCCCGCCACACCCTCCCTCACACTCTCCTCCCAAACATCCCCAAACCTTCCCCCAACCACCCCCTTCACTCCCCCACCCCGCCCCAACACTCTCCACCCAACCTCCCATCCCTCAACCTACACCCTCTCCTCCTCTCCATCCACCCTCTCCTACACCCTCCCCAACATTCTCCCCTAACACTCTCCACCCACAACCTCCCCATCACTCTCCCCTCTCCCCAACCTCCCCACCCACACACCTCCCCATCACTATCCCCCACAACCTCCCCAGTCTCACCACTCCTCCCCAACACCCCTCCACCAACATTCTCCACCCCACCCTTCCCCAACACTCTCCCCAACACCCTCCACCACACCCTCCCCACCCCTCCCAACTCTTTCCCCACACTCTCCCCACCCCTTCCCAACTCTTTCCCCCACCTCTCCCCCACACCCTCCACCCACCCTCCACCACCTCCCCACACCCTCCCCAACTCTTTCCCCACTCTCTCCCCACAGTCTCCCCAACACCCTCCCCCACACCCTCCACCTGATCACTAAGACGCCTGCAGTACAGCACATCACCCATTTAACGAAGTGTTGGGGTGCTCAAAGTTGTAGTGTAGATGTAATAAACTCAGCTGAATCTTACGTTTTTGGGTAATAATAATAATAATAATAATAATAATAATAATAATAATGATAATGATAATGATAATGATAATGATAATGATAATGATAATGATAATGATAATGATAATGATAATAAAATAATAATAATAATAATAATAATAATAATAATAATAATAATAATAATAATAATAATAATAATAATAATAATAATAATAATAATAATAATAATAATAATAATAATAATAATAATAATAATAATAATAATAATAATAATAATAATAATAATAATAATAATAATAATAATAATAATAATAATTCATAGTAAATAAAATGTATAATAAAAAATAATAATAATTCATAGTTAATAAAATTTTTAATAACAAAAATAAAATAAAATAATATAATAATAATAACAACAATATTAATAACAACACTGTACTACTACTAATAATAAAGAACCATAAAGAAATACAAAATGGAAAAAAAAATCAATAGTGAGAAACAATATATGTATGTTGTGTTGTCAATAGTAAGAGAAACAATTTAGACCCTGCAATTGTGTGTAAATGAGGCAGAAAGTCAGATCAGCAACCTGGGACTTGGTCACAATTTTCGTGATTCCATATGGCAGCAGGGTCTACCATTAGAGAACATATATGGTGTATATGTCAGCTGGTTTAACAATAACCCGTCACTGACTGGTGAAAAGGGTTCTTCTTCTTCTTATTCTTCTTATTCTTCTTATTCTTCTTATTCTTCTTCTTCTTATTCTTCTTTCTCTTCTTCTTCTTTCTCTTCTTCTTCTTCTTCTTCTTTCTTCTTCTTCTATTCTTCTTATTCTTCTTATTCTTCTTATTCTTATTCTTCTTATTCTTATTCTTCTTATTCTTCTTATTCTTATTCTTTCTTCTTCTTCTTCTTTTCTCTTCTTCTTCTTTTCTTCTTCTTCTTCTTTCTTCTTCTTTCTTATTCTTATTCTTCTTCTTATTCTTCTTCTTATTCTTCTTCTTATTCTTCTCTTCTTATTCTTCTTCTTCTTTCTTCTTCTTCTTCTTATTCTTATTCTTCTTCTTCTTCTTCTTCTTTATTCTTATTCTTATTCTTATTCTTCTATTCTTCTTCTTCTTCTTCTTCTTATTATTATTATTCTTATTCTTATTCTTATTCTTATTCTTATTCTTATTCTTATTTCTTATTCTTATTCTTATTCTTATTCTTATTCTTATTCTTATTATTATTCTTATTCTTATTCTTATTCTTATTCTTATTCTTATTCTTATTCTTATTATTATTATTATTATTATTATTATTATTATTATTATTATTATTATTATTATTATTATCATTATTATTATTATTATCATTATTACTATTGTTGTTGTTGTTGTTGTTGTTGTAACTGGGTGGATATGACTGTTATGTTGATTGACTATTGCAGTTAACACTTTCTTCTTTATCTTAACCAACTTTTAGTTAAATAAACTTTACGTATGTTTATATTGATATAAATTGTTAGGTTAGGTTAGGGTGCAACGGACACAAACTTTGTCTCCTGTCATAAGGATCACTGCTTCACTCCCAGTCCTCCTAGCTGTAAATAGGTTCTTGTTACGAGTGTCCGCCATAAGTTTCTGTTAACTTTGTTTATTACTTTGTGTATTTATTGTATTATGTTTGAGTGTATTATATTTAATTGTATTACGTTTGTATATAGGTTAGATAAGTGGAACTAATGTTAATAGGTAATTTAGATAAAGTTTACGTTTTGGCCAATCAGGATATAATACGTCAGTATTTGGCGGTAGAGAGGTGACGTCGGAGGCCCCTTGACATACTCCATTCAGTAGTCTAGGCACAGCTGTCTCAAGCAGTATACTCTCTCTCTGGTGTTTTGGGGGTTGGTATTCGACTATTGAGATTTGTTTTGCTTGATATTGATTTTGTGTGATCTTGTTGGGCCTTCAGTCCTTACTCATCCACTTCCAAACGTTTTGTCGTATTATTATTGTTATTTATTTTATTTTATTTTATGTACAGTAGCTAAAACAACTATCTGTGCAGGTGGGGGTCGATATGCTCCGAAATTTTACGTGTGACTAGTGACAGACCTCCTGTACCAAATTTTATCGTCCATGGTCTCATATTGATTACCACAAAGTATGCACAGATAGTTGTCTTAGGTACTGTACATATGTGGTGGTGGGAATAAGATAATAAATGTTCATATATTTATTGACTTGCTTAGGTTTTGACCTGTTACTTGACCTTTGTTGGGAGAACTTGGGATTAAGAATATAATAATAAATACTGATATATTTGAAAGACTTAAGAAATTTGTGTTTATGTAACGATCTACCCTAGGTCGTAACGGTACTTAACTTTACAGTTGGGGAAGTGAAGATGGTCGTGTACAGTATCGGCCGATCTGACACCTCTTGCACCTCCTGGAACCTACTGACACCATCTGGCACCGCCTAAAACCATCTGGTGCCACCTGACACCGCCTGACTCCACATGACACTTCTTAGCTCTACGTGTTAAACTTATAGTTTTCAAGTAATCCTAATGCTTTAAAGCTATTCAATTAAACTTTCAATGTGTATTATTATTATTATTATTATTATTATTATTATTATTATTATTGTTAGTAGTGCTCGAGGACCTGGATGTGGGGACAGTGAGCTTTCTTTGTCTCTCGAGGCGACACACAAGAGGAACGAGAACGACAAGAACAGGGCCCAGCCCATAGAATTCAGAATGTGGATCAAGGCAGCTTCACCTCTCTAGTGTTCACAACCACTAGCGGGATAGGTCCAAATGCAAGAAGCTTCTATGCCAGACTGGCTGTGGTGTGTTCCGAACAGAATCAGCAGCCAAGAAGCCACGTTGCATCCTGGTTGAGATATCGACTGTCCTTCTCTCTGATTAGGTCTGCATTTCTTTGCCTCAAGGGAAAAGAGATCTTCGGCCCAAAAGCCAACAACAGTCGCAGATAATGACTATGAGGCAACAGGCACTGAATGCTACATAGATCTGCACCTTAACTAATTCAAAGATAATAAGAGTAGTATCGTGTTCACTTGGTCATGGTGGCAACTTACGGATATTATCTGAAATAATACATAAATCGTATCCTAAACAGTTTCAATGTAATGAATTAATAGGACTATAAGATAAACTTTTACATCAGCAGCATAAATGAAAATAACAACAGCACAAGTGATCATCAAAGCCTGGCGAACACCTGCTGTACCTCCTAAAATTTATACGAAACAGGGAGTTACGCCTGGCTGAAGTTCGCCAAGGTTTTCTATTATATTAAAGACTCAGTAATTGCTCAGTTGGGCAGCAAAAGAATGTTGGAACTCCTTTAGAAGAGTCAAGTTGCCCCAGATGAGGATAAAAACAAGAGCCGCAGCTCAAGCCAGTGTGAGGAAGTCTTGGGGGAGTTTGGTGCCGGGCGGAGGAGCTTAAGAGGTGCTCAGGGGCTTACTCGCTCGCCTGCAGGTATATTAGTAGCGTCATGTGCTAGTCCAGGCAACACAAGGCAGCACCAGTCGTACATTAGACCAGGCAGCACCACTCATACACTAGACCAGGCAGCACCACTCATACACTAGACCAGGCAGCACCAGTCATACACTAGACCAGGCAGCACCAGTCATACACTAGACCAGGCAGCACCAGTCATGCAGTAGACCAGGCAGCACCAGTCGCCACTAGACCAGGCAGCACCAGTCATACACTAGACCAGGCAGCACCAGTCATACACTAGACCAGGCAGCTCCAGTCATGCACCAGACCAGGCAGCACCAGTTATACACTAGACCAGGCAGCTCCCCTGAGAGCTCCAGTCATGCACTAGACCAGGCAGCACCAGTCATACACTAGACCAGGCAGCACCAGTCATACACTAGACCAGGCAGCACCAGTCGTACACTAGACCAGGCAGCGCCAGTCATGCACTAGACCAGGCAGCACCGTCATACACTGACCAGGCAGCACCAGTCTACACTAGACCAGGCAGCACCAGTCATACACTAGACCAGGCAGCAGCAAGTCGTACACAGACCAGGCAGCACCAGTCTACACTAGACCAGGCAGCACCAGTCGACACTGGACCAGGCAGCACCAGTTCACACTAGACCAAGCAGCACCAGTCGACACCTGACCAGGCAGCAGCCGTCATACACTACCAGCAGCACCAGTCATTAAGGCAGCACCAGTTATACACTGGACCAGGCAGCACCACTCATACACTGGACCAGGCAGCACCAGTCATACACTGAACCAGGCAGCACCAGTCGTACACTAGACCAGGCAGCACCAGTCATGCACTAGACCAGGCAGCACCAGTCATACACCTGGACCAGGCAGCACCAGTCATACACTAGACCAGGCAGCACCAGTCTACACTAGACAGGCAGCAGCCGTCGTACACTAGACCAGGCAGCACCAGTCATACACTAGACCAGGCAGCACCAGTCATACACTAGACCAGGCAGTACCAGTCGTACACTAGACCAGGCAGCACCGTCATACACTAGACCGGGCAGCAGCCGTCGTACACTAGACCAGGCAGCACCAGTCATACACTAGACCAGGCAGCACCAGTCATACACTAGACCAGGCAGTACCAGTCATACACTGGACCAGGCAGCACCAGTCATACACTAGACCAGGCAGTACCAGCCGTACACTAAACCAGGCAGCACCAGTCATACACTAGACCAGGCAGCAGCCGTCGTACTGAACCAGGCAGCAGCCGTCGTACACTAGACCAGGCAGCACCAGATCCCAGGGCAGCACCAGTCATACTGAACCAGGCAGCACCAGTCATACACTAGACCAGGCAGCACCAGTATGCACGAGACCAGGCAGCACCAGTCATACACTAGACCAGGCAGCACCAGTCATACACTAGACCAGGCAGCACCAGTCTACACTAGACCAGGCAGCTCCAGTCATGCACTAGACCAGGCAGCACCAGTTATACACCAGAACCGGGCACCACTCGCCACACTGACCAGGCAGCTCAGTCATGCACTAGACCAGGCAGCACCAGTCATACACCTGGACCAGGCAGCACCAGTCATACACTAGACCAGGCAGCACCAGTCGTACACTAGACCAGGCAGCACCAGTCATGCACTAGACCAGGCACCAGTCATACCGCTGAGACAGCACCAGTCATACACTAGACCAGGCAGCACCAGTCATACTAGACCAGGCAGCAGCCGTCGTACACTAGACCAGGCAGCACCAGTCATACACCTAGACCAGGCAGCACCAGTCATACACTAGACCAGGCAGTACCAGTCGTACACTAGACCAGGCAGCACCAGTCATACACTAGACCAGGCAGCCGTCGTACACTAGACCAGGCAGCACCAGTCATACACTAGACCAGGCAGCACCAGTTATACACTAGACCAGGCAGCACCACTCACACACTGAAGGCAGCACCAGTCATACACTAGACCAGGCAGCACCAGTCGTACACTCAGACCAGGCAGCACCAGTCATGCACTAGACCAGGCAGCACCAGTCATACACTAGACCAGGCAGCACCAGTCATACACTAGACCAAGCAGCACCAGTCATACACTAGACCAGGCAGCAGCCGTCGTACACTAGACCAGGCAGCACCAGTCATACACTAGACCAGGCAGCACCAGTCACACACTAGACCAGGCAGCCCAGTCATACACTAGACCAGGCAGTACCAGTCATACACTAGACCAGGCACCAGTCGCCACAGACCAGGCAGTCCAGTCGTACACCAGACCAGGCAGCACCAGTCACACACTAGGCAAGCAGCAGCTCGTACACCACTGACCAGGCAGCAGCCGTCGTACACTAGACCAGGCAGCACCAGTCATACACTAGACCAGGCAGCACCAGTCATACACTAGACCAGGCAGCACCAGTCATACACCTGACCAGGCAGCACCAGTCATACACTAGACCAGGCAGCAGCCGTCGTACCTAGACCAGGCAGCAGCCGTCGTACACTAGACCAGGCAGCACCAGTCTACACTGACCAGGCAGTACCAGTCGTACACACTAGACCAGGCAGTACCAGTCATACACTAGACCAGGC